>NC_136946.1:6788322-6850822 GCF_949987615.1 Pollachius pollachius | reverse complement strand
AGCCACCAGAGCACCGCCTGGAACGAGGTCCGTGGCGGTGACTCTAACACACTTCACTTCCCTGTGGTTCCTTCTACATCAGAACTGTTTGGATGTGTTGGAGGGGTGGTAAGATTTGTGCTATATGTCAACAGAAGCACAATAAAAACGCCTAAAAAAAAAAGGATGGATTTGTTGTTTCTATTCATGAGTCGCTTACTGGGTCTTTTTAGAAACTTGTTAAATTGATTAATTAAAATGGGACTAATTGCAGTTTGAGCCAGAGCGGAGTTTCTGTGGACTAAAGGTTGACACTGGAGTTATATGGTACACAAATAAATATATACTTTATCAATTGGAAGTACCGTTGGCTGCCTGAGAATTGGAATGAAGGACTAACCAAGAGTGCTGGATAAACCTGCACTATGCAGGTTTGCTCATCAGCGGCCTCTAGTGGCTGTAGCTTTAGCTATCGTTTTCAGACTGGTCTGCGTCCGAGGAGTCAGCCCCAAATCATTAAGGGAAACGTCACGTGCATATTGCAATGCAGTTGTGAAGTATTCTTCCACTCAATATTAATACTAATTACCTGCCAATATTTTCAACATCAGAATTAAGTATACACATTTGAGGTACACATTTACGTTTTTCTATAATCAAGAAATGTACTCTGAATGTAAATAAGGTTCTAGAGTTCCTATAATGTCATCGAGATTAATTATTAAAGACAATAAAAAGGAGGATCACTGGACATGGGTCCAAGCTATATCCAAACGTACTCAAATCCTAGAAACCCCCCTAGATTATATAGATCCATTCTGAATGATTGACTTGTGAAATGTAACTATTTAATCTTGAAAACTCAAGTGTTGAATGGGGTTAAACACCTGAAAAAGAACAAACTAAAAGGTTTGCGCGGGTTTAAAGAAAAGGGCCGACTTGAACACAATTACTAAATTTACCTACATCTTTGATTCAAGAACATTAAAACCCAAAACTGAAAGAGCAGAACTAGAAACTAAACTGCAGCAAAACGGGCCAATATTTGTAGCTCAATCAATCCATTTAGAGACAATAAGGAGGCAGATTATTTTCATTTATAACTTTAATTCAAGCAAGCAAATGTCAAGGGTAAAGTCGCAATGCTAGGTTCTCCCTGCAATTCCAACAGTCGAAAACAATAAAAGGGATAAAACGTCAGAAGAATATAGGAATGCTTTCATCAACTCTCAATTCCCGGTGGAATCTCCTCTTGAAACCCCCAAAACTTATCATTTTTAAATTTTCTAAATTTTCTCTTTTTTTGTATTTTTGTTCAAATAAGCGAACAGGAACTAGTGGTAACTTCACTAGGCCCGGCCGGACAGTTCCTTTCTTTCCTTCTCTTTTTTGTCATTTAGCTTCTTTTTGCTTTGTTTTGTTTTCTGCATTTTCGCTTTTTCAATGTTTATTTTCTCCTCCTCCTCGGTGAAGCTGTACATCGCAGGGCTCCCCTGATCCTGAAGACACAAAGCACAATGACATCCATGTCGTTAGTGAGGAAACTAACATTTCAACACATGGCTGTTGAAATAAGAAGGAAGCAATTTATCAGATTCCTTTTCCCGAAAGGCCGGGGGGAAGATCCAAATTGCTACTCAAATACAGTTCTTTATAGCCGTTGCGATTCAAAGGCAATTAAATGACAAAGAACTCTCAATTCCTGCATATGAAACAGGCCTAAGGGAATTGGGCTCAGCATCAAAGACAGGGGCAGCATATGCAAATAGATTGTGTCCTTTTGCAATGGTGACTTACAGTAGCTAACATTTGAGGGTGTGGCCTCCCTGCTCTACTGCAGCAACAGAAAAAAAAAGCTTTTGGCTAGAGACGAATACAATTTGCATTTCAAACCAAAACTAAGTATTGTGTGTAGTACAATTTTGTCCCCAGTGCCCACAGTGAGGGACTCTGGGGCCCATGAACTACAGTCACTGTGGCAGCCATTTTGGCCGGTGCTTCCCACAGAGAAAGTAGCACCGAATTTGACACAGCTGCAGACTTTTGACCGGTCTCCCAGGGAGGGCTTTAGAGGATATGGGTCGTACCTAGTACTTCGGTGGTGGGGTGGTATTTCAGACGGCTGGGACAGCAGTGTTGGACACAGGCTTCTGGGCAGCCTCCTTGGCCTGGTGGGCCTGCAGCACAGCCACCGCCTCATCCACCTGGGGGGGGCAGCATGGCTTGACGTCACTTCACCATTAATACAATGTACTTTTTTACCTTCGTTTCCTCCAGACATTTTCAACCCCACTTATCCCTAGATTCAAAACCGTCAGCTCTGGCTGTAGCCGAGCGGTTGGAAACTGAGAAAATTGGGAGGGGTTGAAATGGCGACATGAGGGGGGTTGAAATGGGGACCCGGGTTGAATTGAAATAGGGGTGCCTGGGTCAAAATTACGGCGGGTAAGTGGTTTCCATGGAAGTGAGTGTGGTTGCCATGGAGGTCCATGGTCTCAAATAGTCAGCAAGTCGTTGAGATGGAGTTGCCTGTTGTAAAATGGAGGCGAGGGGTTGAAATGGGAGGCGTGTAGTCGATACGGAGGTGCCTAGTCTAAAATGGATGCGAGGGTTTGGCCATGGAGAGCGAGGTGTACTAACGGATGAGGGACTCGCCTTTGAGCGGAGGGATTCGGGCGACTCCAGCATGTGGAGCAGCTCCGAGTTGTCGATCTCCAGCAGCATGCCGGTGATCTTCCCCGCCAGGCTGGGGTGCATCGTCTGGATGAGGGGGAAGAGACGCTCACCTGGTGCAAAGACGGGCAGAGAAAGAGAAAGAGAGAGAGAGAGAAAGTGTTGGTGAGGGACTGAGGTTGCCATTGTATTTTAAAGGGGGGGGGGGGGGGGGGGGTACCCAACTGTACAGCGGCATTCAGGTGGTACTTACCCAGCATCTGCTTCTGTTCCTGGGGAGGGGCCGCAGCCAACATGGAGGACGTCAATGGCTCCTGGCCCTGCACGTGAACAGCGGACTGCGCACAAAACAACCAGTTAGCATTGATCCCACAACACTGTTCTTTTGTAGTACAAACATTGTTGCCTTTAGATAATAAGGGTTCACCAAAACAGGAAAGCCATCAGCTATTCACTTTGTTGTATGTAGTACAATTTTGTCCCCAGTGCCCACAGTGGGGGACTCAGGGGCCCATGAACTACAATCACTGTGGCAGCCGTTTGGGCCGGTGCGACCCAGGGAGAAAGTGGCACCGAATTTGACAAAGCTGCAGACTTATTAATTCAACCGGGAGGGATCAACATTCTGTTAACTACATTGAAACCAATGTCCTGTGTGATTACATTTCTGAACGACGAACATGTACAAAAAATTTACAAAACTAGACAGCAAACTCAAACCCACATGAGGGTTTACTGTCCCTTAAATACTTTCAAAAACATCCGAGAAACAAAATGATCTTTTATGAATTGTTGAAGACATTACTAAAGCCAATACAACTCAACATCCAAGCCATGCTCACTTGAGCATTTCTTCTCCCCCATTTAGGAAAACTTGGCAGATTATAGCAGTCATGCTAATGGTTGCATACTATTCAACCATTAGCATACACTTATATACCCATAGCGACTTGGTGAATTCTTTAAGAATCATTAATAAGCCAGTAGGGGTTAGGCACGTTGATCAGCAATGCCTACACGTAGACTATGGACATGGGGTTTGGAACCCAGAACCTCTCGACTAACAGTCAGAACTACCATACCACTAAACATCCTTGAGGCAAGGACCATATGGCCTACGCTTTAGGGCCGGGCGCTGCAGTGGGCTGGGTACCTGCTGCATGGGGGCCTGGGTCTGCTGGGGCATGTGCTGATGGGAGTTGCGGACCCCTGGGGTGTACTTGTACTGGGGCACTCCGCGCAGCTGTGAGGCAGCGACGGCGGCGGCGTTGGTCGGCCGGGGTCCCATGGTCTGAGCTGCAGGGGACAGACGGTTTAAGAGTTAAGAAAAAAATAAATAAATGGAGACTCCCTTTTCTACTACAGCAGCAGAAATAAGAAAACGCATCCTTTGGACGAAGACGATAGTGAATTAGCATTTTGACCCACAACTTCATTCCTTGTAGTACAAACATTGTCGCCTTTAGATAATAAGCAAGGGTTCACCAAAACAAGAAAGCAATCTGCTATAATTGGTTGTATGTAGTACAATTTTGTCCCCAGTGTCCACAGTGGGGGACTCAGGGGCCCATGAACTACAGTCACTGTGGCAGCCGTTTGGGCCGGTGCGACCCAGGGAGAAAGTGGCACCGAATTTGACAAAGCTGCAGACTTTGAATAATTAAACCGGGAGGGATCAACATTCTGTTAACTACATTGAAACCAATGTCCTAAAGCTTGTGTGATTACATTTCTTAACGACAAGATCAACATGTACAAAAAAATATACAAAACTTGGAACCCTATTAAGCCTTCTTGTGAACCCAAGGGTACGGACACGACCTAGACAGACTATATTAGAAACTCAATGAGGATTTTGTATTTTTTTTTTTAAGAACTATTCTCTAATCAGGGTCCATTCTTGATCAAACCCATTTCTCCTGAATCTCTAGTATCGCTGGCCATCAAGGTAACAGAAGAGGACGACTGACCGACACGCTGGGTGGACATCATGCGTGGCATCTGGGAAGTGGGCCGCATGGTGCTGAAGCCCTGCGGCCGTGGGGCCGACGGACGCATGACACCCGGTATGTTCTGGAAGTCTACACAGACAGACACAGCAATTAGGAACCCCCCGTCCCAAACAATAAAGCCATCCCGTCAAACCATCAGCCGACATTGCATCAGGAGAGGGGCCGGCGTTCCGGAACGCCGGCGTCTGCTGCGGTCGCTACTTACGCTGCGGCCGCACGCCCTGGGTGGCCCACCGAGGGCTGGGCCGGATCTGGGCCATCTGCCCGGCGGCGGGGTAGTAGGCGGGGCGGTTGGGCGCCTGCGGGATGGTGGCCATGAAGTAGCCCGAGGGCGGCGCCGCCTGGTAGGGGTTGATGACGGGGTTGGGCACGGCGCGCACGCTGGCCATGCGCTGCATGTACTGGTTGGTGAGGTGCGCCTGCCGCTCCTCCTTGCGCTGGGCCAGCGCCACGTAGAGGGGCTTGGTAGCCACGATGCGGCCGTTCATCTCCGTCACCGCCTTGGTGGCCTCCTCCGGCGAGGAGAAGCACACGAAGCCGAAGCCCTTGCTGCGGCCGCCCTCCGTCATCACCTTGGCGCTGGTGATGGTGCCGAACGGGGAGAACTCCTTGCGGAGGCGCTCGTCGTCCAGCCCGTCATCCAGGTTCTTCACGTACAGGTTGACGCCCTGTGGGGGGGGGGGGACGCGGTGAGACTGAAGACGAGTACTGGGGAACGGCGCCCTGAATGGGACACCATGCAAATCTCGAAGGCAAATCTCTTCGCCTTTGAGCACTCGATCAGTAATGGTCGATTCTGCAGTGAGATAATTCAAATTCAGACTCTTACGCACAACATAATGACGACGTTTCTATGTGAAGCACTTTGAGTCGCGTATAAAAAGTGCTATATAAATAAAGTTGCCTTGCCCTAATCTGATCCTAGAGGATATGAAATATATAGGGCACTTGCCGCACTATGTTTCACCTGTTGTCAATTACCGGTTTTATTTGGAATCCCATCAACATCACTACTCTCTGGATGCCGTTTCACATTTTAGTGTCAGCAAGCCTTAACCAAGTCGGTTCACTTTATTGTATGTAGTACATTTTGTCCCCAGTGCCCACAATGAGGGAGCCTGGGGCCCATGAACTACAGTCACTGTTGCAGCCTTTTTGGCCGGTGCGACCCACAGAGAATGGCACCGAATTTGACAAAGCTGCGGCTTTACACAATTATACCAGGTAGGGTTCAGCAGTTATTTTCAGCCAAGAGGATCATAAACTGTGACGACCACATACACAATCATAAACGACTGATCAAGGATCAAGATATCGTTAATCAGTCAAGTATTTAAACCGCCCTCAAATGCCCCAGTCACATCAATGTTTTAACTGCTTTGAGTTTTAAATAACCGAAGGTTTGGGATAAACGGCCTAGTGAACTGGTCCTCTAGCTTGTATATGAACAGAAGGTTCAACACATGAAAATCTGTCAAAAAAACCACTTAAATGATTCCTACACATGAATCTTGATAGTCTACATCAGAAATATATAAATATAGAAATAAAAGGGGTAAAATAGACCTCAACTTCATTTGACAATACTGTACTCCAGGTCATCTTCAGTGTTAATACTAGAACGATACTAGGCGTACAACAACCTGATATTCCTTAGTTTCAGTTTCCTTTTTTAGTAACAAGAAAACAAAACCTTCTTGTTTTAAAACCAGTTTTGAGGAATGCAGCACTACACAAAATCGATTCTATCCAATTCTTAAAAAATGGTAGAATTATATTTAGGAACATATTGATGAATACAAGTTTCCAATAAGGTAAAAAGTGATGGGACAATTACTGATGGGGTTGGCATCAAGGATCTGCTCACACAAAAAAAGGACTTCCATATAAATACAAACACTTGGTTATATTGTTGTTATTTGCATCTTTAACCTGCCAACATTCGTAAAACCCACCTGGTAGCGAGTCATGCGGTCCTGTTTCATTTGCTCAAATTTGCGTTTGAGTTCCGTCTGCCTCTCAACCTTCTTCTGAGCACGGCCAACGTAGATCAGCTTGCCGTTCAGCTCCTTTCCGTTCATCTCGTCCACTGCCTAACCAGGGATCAAAACAACCACATTGGTTAGTGCCGAGTCACAACTTGGAGCGATTCTTTCTCCAAAAATATTCTGGGCACTAATCAAACAATGGTGGAGAGTAAATTAACTCATTAAAAGATATATTCAAGACATGAAAAAATGAGGATATTTGACAAGCCAAATGCACCACCAAAGCCATCAGCTATTCACTTTGTTGTATGTAGTACAATTTTGTCCCCAGTGCCCACAGTGGGGGACTCAGGGGCCCATGAACTACAGTCACTGTTGCAGCCGTTTGGGCCGGTGCGACCCAGGGAGAAAGTGGCACCGAATTTGACAAAGCTGCAGACTTAGAATAATTAAACCGGGAGGGATCAACATTCTGTTAACTACATTGAAACCAATGTCCTAAAGCTTGTGTGATTACATTTTTAAACAACAAGATCAACATGAAAAAAAAAAAGCACAAACTGAGAACCTTGTTTAGCCCTCTTGTGAACTGCCATAGTCAGTAAGTCAGGACTAAATGGCAAACATACACAGAGCCGGTAAAGCTGGCTATCCCAGCCACACCCATTAGATGGGGGTTGTGATGGGCCTTATGTACCCCTGAGGGAAGGTACCCGACAGGCTCAATCCCAAAGTCATTGCGCTCACCTTCTGGGCGTCCTCATGGTGCTCAAAGCTGACAAAACCGAAGCCCCGCGACTTTCCGCTGTTGTCCGTCATGACTCGGATGCTCATGGCAGTGCCTAGACAACAGGGAAAAGACTTTGAAGCACTTGTTTTGGTCACAACACCTGAGAAGGGTATAAGCAATGTCATACGCAGCCCGGCACGTTTGGGGGGGTGGAGTTTGTGTTTTTTTTTAACGACCCAATTTTCTACCCAGCTCATTTAGAGGCGTGTCCGTGTCCACTTCATCCGGGAGCCTCTATATAGGCCGCGTTTACCCGTAAACATTCTCAGGCAGCCCAGTCGTGAAAGACCCCATTGTCGGGGGCCCCAACAGTGTGCTTCTGTTGCAGCAAACTGACCGTATCTTCCGAAGAACTCCCGGAGCTTCTCGTCGTCCATGTCTTCGCCAAAGTTCTTGATGTAGACGTTGGTGAACTCCCTGGCCCGCGCACCCAGCTCCTGCTCACGCTCTTTGCGTGATTTGAAGCGGCCGACAAACCTGCAATGACAAAACAGGACTTCAGCACACAATTGTTGGAAGCATTTTAAAAGTATTCAATGAAGGGATTTGCGGTTCGTAAATTAGAAGACTTGAGAAACCTCAAGGTCTTCCATAAATCCATATATGCTACAGAACTAAAATGATACATGTGAAGGTTGGAATCAGCATTACCTAGGTTTAAATGCACTCATTTATATGTCATTAAATTCTTTCAAGGTGAAAGAGGTTGATAAGAACCAAGTGCATATTATGTTGGCTCACTGGTATCTGAATCGTTCAATGTTCATTTTAAACTAGATGGCAGCCATTAAAATGAGTTCACACACTAGCAGTTAAAACACTTACACTTTGCGGTCATTGAGCAACATGCCATTCATTTTCTCAATGGCTCGTTCGGCCGCCTCCTGAGTCTCAAAGTGCACAAACCCGTAGCCCTTTGAGCCATTCTCGTCACAAACCACCTTGAAGAGAAGAGACCCATGCAAGACATAAGCCGCACGCTCATGCACAACCAAATGCAATTGAAACTTGCAGACATTGTGAACCGCTTTGAGATGGCATTACTCCCAAAGGGTGAATTACACTGCTGTGTGGGCGTCTATGCCGATGCCTTCGTTTACGGTTCAGTGTCGGAGACTTTGCGCGTAGACCAACAAAACGAATTGGCCCCAAATTCGCTGGCATCTTTGTTTATAATGTGAAGATGCGTCTCGCAACTGAATGCTGAGTCATCCTCAAACTATCAACATGGTGGAGACCTCCTTGGCTTTAAGTAGGAGGTGAGTAAAAATATGCTCTGTTGTTTTCACCTTTATATAACCCCAAAGAAACTACGATGTTGGCCCATCACAGCTCTGTCACGTGATGTTCATTTTGAGGTGAACGCAAGCTACTGCAGTCTCTGTGGGTTACACACGCACACACGTGTAATAGAGACCCAACATGTACCTCTGGTTGCTAGTCCATACAGAGGTACAATTGAGTCTTAACACTTCACAGAACAAGGCATCAGCCTGTATAAGTACAAACTTAAAAAGGAAATTGTTGTTTCACACACACACAAAAACACACTTCCTAAAAGGCTAGGGATTTTACAGACTGTTAGCATGCTGTCATGAAGGCCAATGTACCTCGGTTACAAGAGGATTTCTCTTAACACTCTTTTCATAACACTTGTTCATGGTTACATCATTCATGTCACTGTTCCTCGTTTTTTTACATTGTGAATATTGCGACATTCAAAATGCAACGTCATAACAAAACCAACAAAGGGCATACGTCTAGCCGCCGCCTGGCCTACTACTACAGTAGGCCAATGGGGTGGGGAGGGGGTGTTGGGCCTCGCCCTGGCCGCCTACCTTGCAGGAGAGGATGTTTCCGAATGCGGAGAAGGTGTCGTACAGGGCCTTGTTGTCGATGGACTTGTCCAGGTTCTTGATGAAGATGTTGCCGACACCGCTCTTCCTCAGGGAGGGGTCCCGCTGTGACCACATGATGCGCACCGGCCTCCCTTTGATCACGTCAAAGTTCATGGTGTCCAGCGCACGCTCGGCTGAGGGGGAAACAGTGGGGGAGTGTTTGAACAACAAAGCAGGCCCACGTTTCTTTAAATGAGCCAGCGGTCAAGTGGTCTACATGGGAAGAGGAAACACCAGGTCTTCGAGTGATGACAACGACTTTGCAGTTGTCAATTCAAACAAAATCAATTGGCATTTATTAATTTGTCAATTCATTGATGCATTAGAACCATTGTCTTATGCATGTTATTAATGAGAAGTCATGGTTTCGGTATGTTGCTGAAGGTTTCCATGGACTGGGTTTGAACCAAGAACTTGCCCCTACTTCTAATTAAATAGATGCAAAACTATAATGACCTCTCACTATGATATTTGTATGTGTACAGCCTTACATAAACACACATATAGACTACAAATGCTTGAGTGCAGAAAACAATGTCACTTGACAGCAGCTCTGAACAGCATACACAAGTCATTATTGATGGATGTCCAAACTTGACACCCAAACGAACAAAAATAAGGCGGAAAATTTAAGTCCCAAGCCGTTATCGCTGAAATGCAGGCCTTTTTTGGCGGAGTCGACGGGTTGAGCCACCCTGTGCAACTTCTCAGAGGAAAAAAACAGGGCGCTGCCAAATAATGAGCTCACGTTCAACATTCAAATTGATCCGTCTCCAAATGCCATTTGAGTGCCGATGTGTAGCCTCAGACTAATAATTGTGCAGCGGCTGGTATGTGGGTGCGTTAAGAACGGGGATTACCCAGTTAATGGAGTACATTGCATGAGTGGGCAGGGCAAACTGTCTTTTCGCAACTTGTGCGAAAAAAAAAAACGACAATATGTCGGCCCCAGTCACGTGGAGGAGAGACGGGGGCACCGCAAGCTGCCATTTAAAAAACGCGACATGCGTTTTAACTTCACATTACACCCATTCAACACATATATATTACCTACCGTCGGCCGGCTGCTGGAAGTTGACATAGGCATATCCGAGGGACCGCCGTGTGATCATGTCCCTACAGACACGGATGGAAAGGATAGCCCCGGCCGGGCTGAATTTCTCGTACAGCATGGCCTCCGTCACATCTTGATGCAGATCCCCGACGTAGAGCGAGGCCATGGGGTAACTGGGAGCACTGGGGTTCATCTTGGCGCCGGTGGTAACGTTAGGAGACACGAACACCACCCGAAAATACTGACGTTTGAGAAACTACGACGGTTTTAGAAACGTTAATGGAAGGAACGGGACGCCTGGCGACCGTCGACTTGACAACTGCGGCGTTCTAATAAAATATGCGGTTTAGTAAATGTGAGTTTTAAAACGGACCTTGTTACGGTTGGTCGGGAATTTAAAACTTTCTAAGTCGAATTGAACCACGGGTAATGATAAAATTTCTACTTGGCCTGTTTCACTAGCATCAAACGTCGATTGAAATGCCGTAGTCTTGTGTCTTCCAGTCTTCGAGGAGGGTCGAAGTCCAGCTTCACCGAAGTAGTTACAAAAAGAAAAGAAATTAAGATTTTTTAAGCGTTTTTGGTGTTTTAAGTTTTTTTTGTATTTTTATTTTTTTATAGAATGTGTGCCGAGCGGGCTCAAGAGCACACACGCACTCACACAGCACGAACAGCCGGGGTTGAGGGGGATGAGCGATGGGAAGTGGCTGTTTATATACTCTGAGACACGTCATCAAAACGGACCACTCGTCTACCAGCTATGGTAATAGGAGAAAAGGGGCGTTGGCTAGCCCTGAACGATCTATTTAAATAAAATGGTCACATTGGAATAGACATTTAAACATAAAAGAAAAACGTGTGCTGAAGACGACAACACTGCTGTGATTGCAGTAAATGTAATCAAATGCAAATAAAAAAAAGATACTAAAACATGCTGCTGCCGCAAAACTGTAGTTCACGTCACCACCTATGAGTGGCAGTGTTTAAAGGAGGTACATTTTATGAAATTTCAAAGGATTCAAGCGTAACCCTGCAGATTCAGTGCTTCCCATCCAGATGCAAATTAACCTACCAAGACGCAGGGAAACAAGATAAACTACAGCATATGGAAGATACTGTCCTAGGCTAAAACTGGCTGAAAATGTTGCCAACATGGCCATGTGTGGATTTTTTGGCTTTGTATCAGGCATGACACATGCTGTAGGTGTTAAAAGTGGCCAAATAAACCTAACGCTTCCTACTCCCCTAAAATACGGTTTTATTGTTTTGTTATACTTTACTTAGTTCTAATTTCAGGAAGTTGTTTGAATTTTTTAAGTATTACAAGAGGACAGAACTCAATTGCAAGTTTTGCATGTACCCAATATGCATGCATTATATAATGTGTGATAATGTGTCACATTTGGTTATTATGGAATATATATAATGGCATTAGACACTTAAATGGATGACCGGTTATCAGTCTTTGACTAACTACTTAATGTTTAGGGTCCATTTTGTGCATTCAATGTTATTTAGTGAATTGCATGGTAAGGGATGAACTACAATATTATTGAAGGCAGTACCTGCCTTGCTGTAAATCCATAGCCCCCTTGTACTGAAAAGACAAGAGGAAAAACTATTTTTGAGTATGTTTAATCACACTAACATGAAAGCATGTAACCTAAATAACAGATACACAAGTCGTCAGTTTGAACAATTGTAGATGCCTTATAATTTGAACAAAGTTATATGTATGGTTGCTTAAATATTTTTTACCACTTTCATCCAAAACGTAGTGCATCTTTCTCCAAAGTGCCACTTTCTAATCAATTGAGTTTTATCATTTAGTTTAACTTATTTGCTTTCTCTTCGTGTACTATAAAGGTGAAAATGCCCATGTATCACCTGTGGGGGTTAATATTAAGAAGCATAAATTACCAATCCCGAAGCGGCCCTTTGCCTGCACCCAAATTACTATTGAGAACCACACACACACATCACAAGTATCTTAAAAAGAGACGGCAGGAATACAATATAAAAAATTATAAACACCTGAACACAAAAAAAAAGAAGGTAACCACTTAAATGCATATGGCAAAAGGTGTTCTTCACACAGCTGAGACAAATCAAAGTTACAGTATAATGTCAGGATAATGCGCTATAAATTTTGCCTGTACCTCATTGTAGTATGGAAATGAATATTCTGCAGAGGTCACAAATCATAGAAAACCTAAGGAGAATGTGAAACGATGCGTCACTTGAATGGATGTAATTCTGTAATCGTCAACTGATACTAACGTTTTGGCAAACGGCCAACACACTAAAACAATCCCATGAACCTTTGTGTCAGATAAAAAAAAGAAAAGAAAACACTGTTTAGGTTTTTTCCTTCTGCAGCAACAATAGGCTAGTTTGCACAAGGAGAGAAGTTTTGAGTCTTCTTCTTAACAAACAGAGTAGGCAGGTCAAACAGTTTTCTTTTTTTCATATGATGAGTAATGCGCCAAAGAAAAATAAAAGAATATCAGACAGATCAGAAATTCATATCCACTGTGGCCCTTAAAAGAGCATACATACACACACACACACTCCATGTACCCCCCCAAACACACACACACACACACACACACACACACACACACACACACACACACACACACACAGTGAGTGAAGTGCCAGCATACATACTTAGCTGTGCATGTATGATTGCACACAATCACACACATTACATACAAATCAACACACACACACACACACACACAAATTAGGCTGGTGAGAGGTAAAAAATGTGGGTTCTTTTTTTTTCCGTTTTAAAGACAGATTTGGAGACTAGTTGGTCTCTGCTGGCTCTGCTGGCTCGGCTGGCTCTGCTGGCTCGGCTGTCTCCTCTGGCTCTGGCTCTGGCTCGTCTCCCTCTCCCTGGGTGTCTGACGTCCACAGCTGGAACACGCATGGAGAAGGCAGGGTTAGTCACAAATGCGCACACACACACACACACACACACACACACATAGAGGGCACTAAGTACCCATAGGAACCTATACGTTTAGGGAGGAAGGAGGGACACTCACTGTCAGATTGTCACGGAGCAGCTGCATGATGAGGGTGCTGTCTTTGTACGAGTCGCTGTTCAGGGAGTCCAGCATGGCGATGGCGTCGTCAAAGGCCTGGTGGAGAGGGTCGGAGAGACAGGGTCAGAAGAGGCCAACTGACAGTTAGGAACTAGACGTCCTCTGGTCGCAAATACATTCCGAGCATCCATTGTTTAAACTCCAGGTATTCCGGAACAGGAATGTTGCACAGGTATGAGTGATGCTAATAATTAAACAAATAAATATATATATATATGTTTGTATAAAAATCGAGCATAACCATATGATGGTGTCCATTCATGAGCTGTTTTACAACTGCCGGGTCGCGATGATGTACGCATGCAAACGCTCACAGATTCATACATTGTTATCTTAACAAAGTATACATTTAAATTCCAGTTTTGCATGTTCCCAGAGGGAGTCATTGTCGTAAAACGTGCTGACAGCCACAGCCCCTAAACGTTTGCCACCCAACCGGCTTTTGACTATTTAATTATATACCCTGCTCCAAAACAATGTAATAATACACCTCCACATGATATAAAATGTATTTAAAAAGGGGTGTAAAACTACTGCAAAAATGATTTTCAATTACAGCTTTGGGACTTCCGGGCAAAATTCTGCTCAAGCGGGATTTGGTAACACAATATAATAACACAATAACCGAGTGGTATTTCGCTTTAGGGCTCCTATCCATAATGTTGTCAGACACCTGTAATAACATTCTGAGCCTTACAGGGATAAAATCAAGCTCTTTCAGAGGATTACATTGACAGAGCGCTATGGCCCCTCAGGGTAACATCGCAGTCGCAAAGGGGCTGCAATCGCTGACGCGCTTTTGCTGAATACTGACCGATTTCTTTCTTTTTTTCCCGCTCAATTGACCCAAAAGGATGGGAAATAAGGGCTGAACAATCGAGCGATCCTTTAAAACAAGGATCAACAGCAACACAACTAAATTAATAACGGCAACAACAACAAGGCCGGGGAGCTCACCGTCTTGGCCAGCTTGCAGGCCTTCTCGGGTGAGTTGAGAATCTCGTAGTAGAAGACGGAGAAGTTGAGGGCCAGACCCAGGCGGATGGGGTGGGTGGGCTGCATGTCGCTGGCGCTGATGTCAGACGCCTCCTGATAGGCCTCCTGGGAGCTCTTGATGATTTCTGCAGGGACACAAACCCAGCATGCACGTTTTAGCAAGGGCAGTCCTCGCATTGGGTCTATGCAGAAGGGCCGTACTGTAATGGCAGGCAGTGGATCCAGCTCAAACCAATGGCGAAAGGTCTGCACTGGAGAGGTCTGTTTGTGGGATGACTCAGGTCTCACGATCCACGTCTGCTTGAAGGCACGCTCTCACACGTTCCTGATGGTAAGCGGCGGCTAATGAACCACTTCCGCTCCTTAATCACAAGCGCTTCATGACTCACGCCTGACAGGGCTTGTCTCTCTCCCCGGTTCCCCTCTGGTGCGGTAAGACCGACTTGGTACAGCTTAGTCGAGTCGGCTTAGATTTAGACTTCAACCAATCAAATTCTGAGGTTCAGATGCTCCATTATGTGATATGTAATCAAAGAGGTTTGGATCCCAAAGGTTGGATATTAAACTACTTGAGATTGATCTTGATTGGATGGTTGTTACCTTTTTCTCTTACTTGTGATGAGGAGTGCACACTAACAGCTAGCCATTATTTATCATGTGTTTTTTTGAGAGGCAAACAATGCATTGCCATGGATGAAATTGTAACTGATATTCATATACAGAGTCTTGAAGTCATGAATAGAGTACGTGTGGCTAATGGCCAGCCACCTCTGGATTCATTTGACTATTTGACAAGCCTAGAACCCGCCAATGAGAATTCAATGAGATAAACTCCGAAATGTGAGGATTATAAATGGTCCAAAACAACAATCTAAATTTGGCTTGCTGGCATTACTGTAGAAGCCTATGATTGTAGGTTTGACTTGCATAGTGGAAGGAGATATTTTGAGACTAAAATAGCTATGGTAAGTATTAGGGCGAGTAGGGCTCGTTGCTCAAGGCGTATCAACCTCAATGGATTTGAGGATAAAATAACTACTTGGCACTATGAGGAGTAGCTATAAAAACACAATCTATAAAACAAATATACACCATATAAAAGGAATAATACAAACAATATGATCTATGAATTGTTTGTTATGCTGGCACTATAAATGAGTAGGACGGAATATCAGAGCACCATTTCTCAAGTGTATATCTGACTCTAAATGGTTAACAAGGAAAAGTAAACACATATAAACACCTCCTGGCTGGCAATATATTTCTAGCATAAACTAAATCCCACAGGAACCAGTTTATAAAAAAAAAACTGCCTTTGAGCGCAGAACAACTGACGGCGACCTCATGCTGCTGTTACCATGACAACCCGGCAGCGTCCTCGCCCCATTGTGGGGAGCTGCAGACAATAATGGGTCAAGGGCTCGAGAGAGAGAGAGAGAGAGAGAGAGAGAGAGAGAGAGAGAGAGAGAGAGAGAGAGAGAGAGAGAGTGTGCGTGAGAGTGTGCGTGCGTGCGTGCGTGCGTGCGTGCGTGCGTGCGCGTGTGTGTGCTAAAGACTCAGGCGTGAACAGTGGTTGAAAGGCGTTGGCTTGTCCAGCCTCTGGAAAGACAGTGGTCTGGTCAGGATGCCCGGATTACTTGTTACCATGGAAACCATCGGGGGGGGGGGGGTTCTTGTTTTTTGGGGGCGGAGGGGAACTATGAAACGAAGATATTCTACTGTAGAGTAGAGGAAGGAGAGCTCAGCCGTAGCAGCCAACTGGTTTGTTAATACTGTACACCCCTAGATCGTAACACTGAGTCCAATTATTTGTCATCTTCAATATCACGGAGATCGATAAATATGCATCATAATAAACCAAATGGGACTTTATGCCACTAATAACATTACCTTAACGACCTGCCGAGGCTTTGTCAAAATACTAAATTGTTTGATCGATCTATTTCATAACTGTGCCAAGGCACACTGCATGAGCAGGATTCAGATGCATCAGTTAATCCATTTGAGGACCCACTATGATGTGATCCGGAATAAATATGATTTATGCCATTGGGTGGACGCTCTTACCCAAAGCACCTCACAATAACGTGGGTCATACACTCTTAGCAAGGCCCTTGGAGTGGGAATCGAACCCTGTTCTCCTAAGCCTGGCAAGCTTAACACCATGATCCACCAATAGAGCTATACAGGGACACTTAACATCTGAATTTACGATGATTGACAAGGATAAGTTAATCAATGTTTTAGCAGAACTAAGCAGATATTGCATTCTGACGGGAAAAAGGGTAGTCGTGAAAAACATGATAAATAATTGTCAAATGCAATCGAAGCGAAAGACACACTGTCAAGCATGGGTGAGCAGACATTGGTTGAGATTTGGACCTTGTATTCGATTACAGATTTGCGGCATTTCTTGCACCTCTTATAATCTAGAATTAAATGTAGACCGCGTTTTTATACATGGTTCTTGAACAGGGAAAGAGGATTACAATATTGTGGAGGATTGCTTTTTAGTCTACAATGAAATACTTGGCCTTTGAACAGTGGACCTCTGAACCAAAACTGGTGGTTTGCTTAGCCTTTCAGGGACTAAATTTAACTTCTGGTGCTGTACCCACCATCCTTCTCCTCCCCGGTGGCCACCTCCGCCAGGTAGCGGTAATAGTCCCCCTTCATCTTCAGGTAAAACACCTTGCTGTCCGCCGGCGTGGCTTTTGGGATCAGGTGGTTGTCCAGCAGGCCCTGGAAACGCAGAGAGCTCCGTTAGGAAGGCCCACGCTATCAGTACTGTTACCGGGTTAGGGTTGAACAGACGAGAGATACTCTCTCGAATAACCCGAGGCTGTGTTTTTTGGTCTGCCTGTGTTGCTTATCTTTTAAAGGAAGAGACTTCCATGGTTTTCTAGTGCAGAACGCATCCTAATGCCAAGGGCTACCTCACCCTCCAACCTGTCTGCCTAAGAACGGCCTCACCGTCAATCAAAACCAGGATTTGGGCATGTCGGTCGAGGGGGGGAGCCAACAACATCTGTGTCTTTGCTTGAAATCAAAGTCCTGCCAATGACCGGGACAACCTGTCATAATACTGTAGGCGGCCGAAATCTAAAAAAAAAATCTGTGACTCACTCCTTACCGTAGTACACATAGAGTCCAAGCCAATGTGAAATCTATTATGTATGACGGTAACCCCATTAGCTTTATTTATTAATTTTTTCCGCATTGTTAGCCATCAAACCTAATAAAACAAGGCCAGCGAAACTGGTAAAAAAAGAATAGAAAGGGACAACACCAGCAAGGTTGTTTATGTGTTACCGACCATTTTATATTTTAAAATATGTAATGGCTGCGTTTAAAAAAATAACCAAACACAAAAAGGAATTCACAGGAAAACTAAATTGACGGGCTCTGCGATCATTGTTTCTAATGGGTTCATCTCAGGACCAGGTTTGATCATTTGCACTAGTTTGCATGCCTACGGACATCACTTGGCAGCGGATTTACATCAGACCAGGTGACCGCACACACTGCCGGGAAACACGCCCCGCCTTTAAAGAACGATTTCCCATTTCATTGCCCCACCTTATCTCTCTCAGGTGGGGCGTTGGCGTACCCATGCGTGCTGTTGATTAGCCATTACAATCCATTCAAATAAACAATAGATCCATCAACCTAGCACCCCTCCCAGTTGGTGTAGTCCACTGGGTAGGCTGCCAGGTTGAGCTTCCAATCATACATCTGGGTCCTATTTATGATGTCAATAACAGGTAAGATGTTGAAATGTACCAACATACCTGGTGTTAAAATAATAACACTTTGAATACATGGTTTACATGGAATTAAAACAGCATTAGGGCACTAGGGTATGGAACACCTTCAGCCACACCCCAGCTGCACAGACCCCTCCCCCACTCGGGATGTCTCCATCCTCTCCCCACCAACACCGTAACATCCCCCGACCTGAAGCCACCAGCTTCCCCTTGTGATGACACCAACATCACACCCTCCCAACCCCTATTTTTTGACCTCACTACCACCACACCAGACACCACCACCGCAGTCCCACCCCCCAACTTATGATGTCAGTAACACCCCCCAAAACCTGTGACACCACTAACAACCCCCACCCAACACCAACCCTCCATCTGTGATGTCGGTAACATCCCCCCACCCAACACCACCGTTGCCCTCCCCATCCCCCATTATCCCAACCCCTCCTCCTCCTCCCCCCCCTCACCAGGACGTCCTTGCAGATCTCCGTCAGCTCCTTCTCGATCTTCTCGCGGTACTCCTTGGCGAGCGCCGCCTTGTCGCTGCCCTCGGACTTCTGCTCCATGCTGGACACCACCCGCCAGGATGAGCGCCGCGCCCCCACCACGTTCTTGTAGGCCACGGAGAGCAGGTTGCGCTCCTCGTTGCTGAGCTCCGAGCCCTCCTCCGTCACCGCCTTCATGGCCGCCGCCATGTCGTCGTAGCGCTCCGCCTGCTCCGCAAGCTTGGCCTTCTGCACCTGTTCCTCCTTGTCCGTCATGGCTGCCGTCCGCCTTTATGCAGTTCTGGGGGGGGGGGAGGGTTTAAAGGTGGAGTAGGCACTTTGAAGGAGTTGGCCGGAGTTGCAAGATTTTAGAAGTATCCAACGGTTACGAGTCCACCACTCCCCTTCAG
This sequence comes from Pollachius pollachius, assembly GCF_949987615.1. Classification (NCBI taxonomy): domain Eukaryota; kingdom Metazoa; phylum Chordata; class Actinopteri; order Gadiformes; family Gadidae; genus Pollachius; species Pollachius pollachius. The sequence goes on along the minus strand of NC_136946.1, from coordinate 6,831,657 downwards.
CCCTCTCCCAGAGCCGACGCCCCCAAAATAATGTTATATTCGGGCCGAATGTCATGATTGGATGGTTTCATCACAGGCCTGCGACGGCCAGTTGCCTGATTTTTTTCGTCAGAGCACTTCATTTGTTGATTGCATCGGGGTGTCAAGGGAATTTGATATCTATGACAAAAATGCTAGAAAAAAAAATGCCTACACCGCACCTTTAAGAGGATATGAGAGTGATAGAGTGACGGTAGAACAGACAACACAGCAAAGGGCTGGGCAGGACGGGGGAGGACAAGGTTAATGGATGTGTGGGAAAGCTGAAGAAGGGAGAAGGAGACTTAGGGTGGAGGAAGGGATGACAGAAGAGGGTGGGGGGTGAATTTTATGTCTGAATATATTAAAATAATTATATAAAATAATAATACTTAAAACACCTCTTAAGCCTTGATCAATGATAACAGGGTTGTCTGTAGAGGGTTTTAGTTACTTCACAGGTAATAACTAGGATTCAACCAGCCATGGTAGTGAACACACACAGCGTTGTTAACCACCTGAGCAGAAGCAGATTTGGGGATGTTGTGACGTGGTCAAGGTAAGGACACCACTAATAGGAACCAAGGACTGGTTTTATAGACATTTTACCAAAGCAATATAAAAAAATAGTAAGCTGTTGCTGTATTAGACTTTTCTCCATGCAGCCTCTCTGTAGGGTGTTTCTATAATAGCAAATTGTTGATGATTTGCATGATTTCTATGCATTTGAGTAAAAAAAAAGGTGTAATCATTAAATATATTTAGATGTGTAATCTTAAAGAAAAGCACCAAAGCTTTTGATGCCTTGATCAGTTGTAGTACTACGATCGTGATCCAACATTACGTAACCCTAGCATTTGACCCATCAGTTATCCGCTCTTCAGAATCCTTACATACTTCCCTCCCCGCATCATTAATAAAACACACGGAACCTACACAGAATACCTCAACACAAAAGACTACATCGCTTATAAACATCACGTAAAGCTATTTATATTTTTACCGAAAGACAAATAAACGGAAGCGGAGAAAAAGAAAAAAAATCACGGTGCCATTGACTCAATCCGACATGAATGAAGGAGGCTTGCAGCGAGTGAGTGAACGCCCTTTTCCATTTCCTGAAAAAGATACAACTGTTCCGTCTCGATTTTTTACACGCTCGTTTTCCAACCGACGGAGCGTGTTTGCCACGATGGTAGCGCGTTAAATGGTGGGAAACGAGGCCTAGGAAAAGGGTACCCGGATCCCCACAGCAGATCGAGCCCCATTCTCCACTCTCATTCAATAAGGGCCAAACAATGAGCCGAGAAGCATCACTGATGCCGCTCCACTCGGACATCGAAACGGCGGATTGGGATAAAAACAAACGATCCACCCGCTTTACCCATACGAGAATGAGACATGCAAGCGACGTCTAGGTTATGTGTGAGTGTTTTTCGCCAAAGCAATTGATGGAAACCAACCTGAGTTAATAGTTTGTTTTTGATCCCGATCCGCAACACAGCTGATGGCCCTTCCTGAAGCGTATACTGCTCGCATCCACGGGGTTTCCCTCCAATCAAAGAAACAGAAGCAGGGACCGACCGGGACCAATGACGTCAGGTGCTGCCAAGGCAACCGTTGATCGACGTTCGGCAGCACCCCGCACCCCCAGTCACTCTTTTCCTTCTCGTTCTCTTTCATACGCGGACCGCATCAGTGAATGATCTTCGCTGAATATCTTGCAAAATGTGGATTTCTATGTAGCTCCTTTTTTTTTTTTGAAGTGATTGAGTCTGAGGAAGGCTTCAAGAGTCCCAGGCTTTATTCACTAAACGTCAAATAATTCCATGCATCCTGGTTAAAGGAGTGCAACACCGCCATCCACTGGACGCACAATTAAACATTCTACTCCTGGTCAATTTCAGATGCAGTGGAAGACTAATTTGAGAATTTGGCTGATATTCAAGCCAGCTCAGTGATGAATAAATGTACAAATAAGATACAATAAAATAAAAATAAGAAAATGCAAACATACAATGTGGTTATTTTGCATCTCTAAGACCAAAGCTAACCAGCAATCAAATATTTCTCTACATTGACAAAACAAAAGCTGAGGCAAGGAAACCTAGAAATAGGCTAGTTAGTTTGAGGGAAGGTCATAGTCTTATGTAATCAAAACACACAGACACAGGAAGATGTTTTGGAGCTGAAAGGTGATAACGTTGAAAGAGCTATGACCTATGCTACGACTCATATGTACTAACATTGGACCAATTTAATACAAATATTATCTATTATATATCTATAATATCTAACATATGAATCAAAACATGGACTGAATCGTTCACAATAACCAACCACAGTAGCTTTCAATGTTATTGTAGCCACACTACCATTGAACAACAATTCTCTTTTAAATAAGTATTCTAGAGATTGATGACACTTTGATAGAAATAGACTGTACTTTTGCCAACTTATTTACGGTTAAACTTGGTCTTTATTTTCCTTTCAACGATATAAATGCCATGTTGAGCAAGGGGAATGTGGCAAAAACCAAATTCATCACCATATAAGAATTTACATGAAAACACATTGAGGACAATAAACAAGTGCATGAGTCATGTTCAAATGGACACATCTACAACAAATAGCTGTGGGAAATGCCCAGGCGGGCAGTTTCAAGGAACTAATAACTCACAACATTTCTGGAGATAAGCGTGCACACAGTATCAAAGCCGACCATTTTTCATTTTTATTCCACTGTCTTTGAAACTGTTATTACAACAATAAAAGAACCATCTCATGACCGAAAGCTTTCAAGAAAAGGCAGATATAAACAAAGTAATTTTTTATTAAAATGTTATATTACATCATTCTGGGCATTTGGTGCTTCCGTGTTTCAAGCACGAGCACACGGGACCTCAGCAGTGTTATGTTGAAACTGGAAGAAAGGTTGGAAAGACACAATAAAATATTTAAAGGAGAGAAAGGTAACGAAAACAAACCGACTGAAATTAAAATCACAGAATCCTAAAGGATAACTAACATTACACAGCAGACACCAATCTAACAATTCAATGTATACAGTTGTCAAGGATGAAATAAAAAGCAGCACCATATCCATGTTGATGTACACTTGATGGAATAATATATAACAATTGCTGTTTTGCGACAAAGCGCTGAAAATGCGATGGAAGAAATGTCTTCATTATGCATTCTTCTTTTCATTTTATAGATAATGGAAAGCTCGGCATAGGGATTAGCATGAGGTTAATAGGGTGCTATTATCAGGGCTAAATTAAGTAATAATTACATCAGTAGCTTGTGTTTAATGAGTATTTAGTTGAAATCGCTATTATTTATTATATTTATATTATTACCATTTGAGTTTGTCCCAAAAGAACAACAGACAATGTTATTTCAAGGCAGCGAAAGTGAGTGAAACTGTGGATGACATTCAGAACCTGCAGTAGTAGTAGTAGTACTGAATCATTTGTTTTTGTTTATCACTTGTTGCCGGGGTGTTCCATGGCGTTCAGTGACCTGAACCATGTGACTTGCATTCAGAGCATTGAAAAAGAACAAAAACATGAAACCAGCTGGCAGACCTGTAATCAAACTTATGATCCTAATAACAACAACGGTAATCAATCCAGTCCTATCAAATTCAGACAAGTGCAAAGTTTGTGAAGGGCCTTGAGTAGTTCAGCTTTCATTGAGAGAATGTGTGTGAGTGTGTGCGTATGAGTGTGTGCGTGTTTGAGTGTGTGCGTGTGTGTGTGTGTTTGGGTCCAGTGACTGCGGCGCTCTATGCCTCCACATCCTCGAGCTCCGGGGGCATCGGACACTTGGGGTGCTTGCTCTCAAAGTGCTGCTTGAAGGTCTTGGGGTCGGGCATCTGGGACTGGGGGGGGGGAGGAGAGATGTGGCGTAACAGCGGTTATGTATGACGGCTGCGTGTGAACAGCGATGCTAATTGCTTTCGCCAAGTGGGACGCAAGGAGAAGGATAGTTCTAACTGTAGAACGTTGTAGGATTTTCTTTGTCGCCAGGGTGCTGAAGCAGCGCGGATCCAACGCTCTATCATCTCAGGCAAATGATCAGCATTGCGAAGAAAGAATTTGTAGTGAATTTGGGACATTCACCTCTTTTCATATACTTGAACTGGGAGGGGTTAGCCATTTTGCTCAATGACGCCAGTACAGGTAGACTGTGGCTATCGAGACTCAAAGCAAGAACCTTAAGGCTGGGTTTCAAACACCCTAACCACGAGACTATTCTGACCCCCAGACCTGGGTAAAATATCCAATGTTTTACGTGTTTTCATGGTTATTACAACTTAATACTTTGTAATGTATACCAAACTATTACCTATAGGTCTAATAGTTAAAAAAGATCTGACCCTTTCCCCCAGAACGTAGACAAGCCCATTTGGGTCCTTACCTTGCAGACCAGGCAGGTGAACACCAGAGCTGCCTTGGCTGCTGTCTTCTGGTCATGTCCCTTGGCCTTCTTCATCTCCGCCTGCTTCTTTGCATTCTTCTGCTGGGACTGAAGCTTCTGATGCCCTCTGGCCATCCTGCCTACAACCAGGGAACTCTATGTACTGCTGCTCTATCAGAATAAGACAAGACAAGAGTCTGAAGGGTCATCAGCTATTTCGCAGGTTTAAACCATGACTCCACCATGAGGGTACAACACAAACGTTGACCATGTACGGTCATCATCATTCCCAGTCTGTACTACAATTTAAGTAAAGTTTATTTTATCATAGAAACTAGGTTAATGGGTTTTGTTGCAGGAGGTTATGTTTAATGCCTTGTGTTGCCATCATCCACTGTGCTTAACAGGTTTGTCGACTGCAAACAACAATTCCTACAGGAAATAATCTTGGCAACACGAAGCTAATCTAAGCTCTAGGAGGTTGTCTCAACACGATAACTCAGTTCCAAGTGGAGGTGACTTTGGGGTGTAGCTCAAGTGAAAGAAAAAAAGTGGTAAGGGCGTCAGCAGCACCAACACCTAAGTCTTCACATCAGCATTGCATGTTCCCTCCAAACTACGCCCATCATGTCATGTATACGTGCAGCGGAAAGCCCAGGCATGTCGGCAACGACTACACAAGACTACACAGTAGTCTCATCACCCACCTTCACGAACGCATTCCGTTCACTGTGAACGTCTATGTAGAAAAGGACTGGAATATAGCAAACACACCATATTCAATTGTTAGCCAGAGGAGAGGAGGATTATTATTATTATATATATATATATAGCAAGAGAGAGAGAGCCCTCACTCCAGTCAGCCGTAAGCTATACATGTGTTACTGACAAGCTAATATGGCTGCACATCAAACGAGGCTAGCGTTTATCATCAGTGACTTTGGGGGAAAAGACAGACGACAACGTCCAAAACCACTGGATAGTGTATCAAACCCTATACCCAGCAATGCAAATCGAAGTCGCTGCGATGTAGGAAGAGATGGGGACAGCGTTAAGATATAACGTGGGATCCAGGCTGTTATGCTAGCGTGAACGTATACCTGCTAGCGGCTAAGTGTAACGTTAGCTAAGGAGCTATTATATTGTCCAAGCTTTAATGTCCAAGCGTCCGATTACATTGTCAGTGATATAATTATAGGTTTTTGCGCTGTACGATCGGAAAGGTACCCACCTTGTAAAGGAGATTCAAGCCGCTAGCTTGAAGCCCTATCAGCAGTGTGACAGCTGTACGAAATCTCACACCGACTGACAGCAACCAGTGCGACGTTCAGGACCATATGTAACCTGGGGAATTACTCCACACTTTTTTCTGTACAGTAGAACATGTTCTTGTACGCTTTTTTGGTTCGTCTTCTTCTATTTTATTTGTATTTAATGGTCAAATAATGATGCATTATCGTCTATAGGTTGCTTAATTGTATCTTTAATTTGCTTGTGAATATGAAATCACGTGTTTCTTTCTGCTTCCAAAGAAATAATAAATCCTGCGTAGCTTGTGTTCCCGAATGGAAAAGTGCATTCGAACTTTATAGGTTAAAAAAACCTACTAACAAAACAATACTAAATGATTACTGGAAGTAGTGCAGTAGTGCAGGAATTGACTACCTTTCGAGTTGCGTTCCAGGGTTTTTCTCGCCCTCCTCACATTTCTGAAAGCAGAAATGTCGCCCTCCATTGGTTATATTGGGTTAATACATTTGTGAAAATAAATTAACGAATAAATAAATGATTACAAAAATGTATAAATATAACTGCATAATGAACCCATTAAAGATACCTGACTAATCCCACTAAGAAAACTCAGATTTCAAGATGAGGAAAAACCTACAAATAATTGTATTATTCTGTTCAAAGGTAAATAATGGAATTGTCAAATAGGATAAAATCGAAAAAAATTCAATCGAAAAAATATGCTCTGTCTAACTGTTTAAAATAGTATGGAACCCTTAAAGAAAACGTTTGCCCCTTTATGGACCACACTCCCTTATATCTGGTTGGCAGTGGCATGTTATCTTAGTTCTGACTGTATTATCAGCTCAACCAACCACACAATGCGCTGATTGAGATATTATACCTCAGAGTAACACTAGGGGTCACCTCAGGAATGTAAACCATGTAAATATACCATGTGTGGGAGCGCGAAGAGGAGAAATACAGCGAGAACAATATATGTGTAGAAAGCTGAATGTGCTAGAATCAACTCCAACGACGACTGAAATGGATGATGATAACGAGGATGATGATAGTGAAGATTGTAATTTTGATGATTATGATTGTTATTAGTACTAGAAATAGTAGCAGTTGAATTAGTATTTTACAGCAATAATAACGCTGTATGTAAATTGAGAGGGACACTGTCATATATGTGTGTTTCTTTTACTCAGAAAGGACTGCATTTGAACAAAAACAGTGTTATTAACAGCAGACTATGAAGCAGAGCCTCTCCAGGTCAAGCTATTGGATAATGGAGACAATGGGTGAAGTCCTTCTTTGACTAGGTTTTACTCCGTACACAAACTGTTTCTTTGCTCCTGCTGTGTCAGTTACACCTACCAATGAGCTCACTGAGGTTAAAGCATCCTTTAAACACAGACTAGGCTGCAACAAAGCAAAGACTGCATATTGACCTCGTTCAAGTCTGTGCGCATGCATGTATTTAGTTTTTCCTTCATGTTTATGGGCGTGTTGTGTGTTTGCGCGTGCGTGCATGTGTTTGTGTGTGTGCGCGTGTGTTTGTGAGTGCTGTGTACATTCCTTTCTGTAGCGTTGTTTTGTTCCGTTTTTGTTATTTGCCTCTGTGTTAGAATTTCGTAACTTATGTTCAGAAAAGTGATATATAAAGGAAGTTGTTCATTATTATATTATTACAACAGTACATATGTTGGCTGAACATCAAAACATTTTATTTGACCACCCAACAACTTATAAAGCTGCCGATGTCAAAGCTGCTCCAGCGTGATTCAGCGGCGATGCAGAATGCTTATCATGGTGAGAAACGCTCCTAGCCCGCGTTGTCCATTAGACGACGCCTTCCCTTTGGTTTGTCCCATCATAAAAAAAAACACACAGACACCACCTCCTGCTCTTTCATGAAGCATAAAGAAAAAACAGAGAGGGAAGTTTCTCCCAAGAGAAAAGGATGCGATAATGTTTTCCCAAGAGGGGTAAGGGAGAAGAAAGAAAGGGAGGAAAACCCAGAGCCATGACAATGGCTCCTCCGCGTTGCTCACGTTCTCTCCCACCCCGGAGGTTGTGCTGAGACTTGCTTACTGGGGCGGGGTGGGGCCCCGGGGCCCGTGTGAAAGCAAATCTTCCAGGTGTCAGCCTTTCAATAGAGCCAGGATTGAATATTATATGACTGTCCATTGTGCAGGGGGGAAAAAGCCAGGCTTTACCCCTGACAGCCTGAGACTTTTCCCACTCGAATCCCCTTCCTCTTGCCACAGGGCGGTTTCTGGTGCCCTCCTGGACCCGCCCTGGTGTAGTGCTGCATAGGGAGCTTATCGCTCACTATTTTTCAGTATTTGGCAAATAATTGTGTTGTGAGGCGATGGCTTTGTAGTTGGTGCTGTTGGATGATGGATACACGGGGGTTGTCCTTGTTCACTCTCTCACTCTCTTAAACATCTCGCTCCCTCTGGGCGTTGGACTACTGTGTACTTTGTATACAAATGTGATCATGGCTCCGCTGCAATGTTTTTTTTTGTATCCAATTTGTACAAACGATCATTATTTGTTCCGCTCCGCTTAATAAAGTACTTCCTGGCTGTGGATACGTGTTCAACTTTGACTAGAGGTAGTGGTTCCACAATGAAACTGACATTCCAAACCATTGGTCTGAGAGAGAGAGAGCTAGAGAGAGAGAGAGAGAGAGAGAGAGAGAGAGAGAGAGAGAGAGAGAGAGAGAGAGAGAGAGAGAGAGCAAGGGAGAGAGAGAGAGAGAGGGAGAGAGAGAGAGAGGTAGAGAAGGAGGAAGTAGAGAGAAAATGGAGAGAGGGACAGGGGGAGAGAGAGAAAGTGAGAAACGTACGGCTGTTGGCGGGATGAGGAAGTAAAATGTCATCTTCCCTGTCATCCATTTTCTCCTCCTCCTCCTCCTCCTCCTCCTCACCCCTCCCACCACTGAGTAGGTACATCCCTGACGTTGGTCACAGCCCATGACCACGTTCTCCAACTCCCCCACCCCGTCCATCACCACCAACACAACCGCTGTCGCTTGCTTCTGTCAAAGACGTGCCACAATGTTGTCAGACCAGTTGGTCCATCCGTGATCTGTGACACTCAGTCATCACATCACGCACCCGCACTCACACGCACACACACACACACACACACACACACACAGTAAACTTTCACACCACACTTTCACTAGTCGCTTTTGCTGATGCATGCGAGACGGGGCGCGGGGTGTTGGTGGAGGGTTAGCTCCATGTGGCCCCGCGGACGAGGGGACAGAGAGACGAGAGAGGCCGAGCTACTCAAGGTGAGACGAGGGTGTCTCTCTGTCTCTCTCTCTCTCTCGCTCTCCCTCTCTCTCTCTCTCTCGGACACAACAGAGGGCTACCTGTGACCAGTGGTGACAGCCCACGCTATAGGCCGGAGAGAGAGAGCGAGAGAGAGAGAGAGAGAGAGAGAGAGAGAGGGAGATAGTCATCGGAGAAGTGAGAGAGATAGAGAGAGGTAGAGAGACAAATGTCTGTGCTTTTCTTTCACCATTTCATGTTACTTTTCGATAATGATCTATTCACGTTTTCATTTCATAAGATATTATTCATTGTAGGTTCAATAATTAAACATTCACACTTAATAAATCATCAGAACATAGTCTTTTCAACAGGAGATGTCTGGAACCAGGCCACCCCCACTGTTGTTCAGACCCCATCCATCAGACACATATTATTCCCTCTCTCTCTCTCGACTGTTCCCTCCTCTCCCCCTATGTCTCTCGGCCCTCTCTCCCCCTGTCATTCAGCTTCATGGCCTGTGCTGTTTTGAGCGGACTGCAGGGGCTGCCTGTTAAACACACACACACACACACACACACACACACACACACACAAGCACACACAAATACGTACATGCAGACGCACAAACACACACAGACCCACATACACAAAGTCATGTCCAGGCAAGCATTAGCCACATACCAGTCGGTGTTGGTATGTGGGATACACCTTTCACCTTTCTGAACTTCAGCACACGCATACACACACGTTCATGCACTCAAAGGATCACCTCAAACACAGACACACACAGACACACACATACCTGGGAAGGAATTCCATGTATTTTGGCTGGTAACTAACTAGCCTTGTCTTGCATGTATTATATGGTACGGCGTACCTAGCATAGACTGCACATCACCACAGTCACATGACACGGTGACACAGTGACATGGCGACATGGCGCGAGGTAGAGATGAAACGACAAAGCCAAAGAGAAGTGCCCGAGCATCCCCAGTACGTAAGAGAGAGGAGAGAGAGAGAGAGAGAGAGAGAGAGAGAGAGAGAGAGAGAGAGAGAGAGAGAGAGTCAATGACTTTAAGTGAGATGATGAGCGGTGGTTATTCTGGGCTTTGGGACCAGGGCCTGATTTGCAGGAATCTGTAAGAAGCCTTTGTTCTAAGTAACCACGGTAACCAGCTCAACTATTGAATAACTAAACTAATTGGAATTGTTTCATTTTTTATGCCTTTTTCTTTTATCTGTCAATCTCTAATCTCTCTCTCTTTCTCTCTCTTGCTCTCTCTCTCTCTCTCACACTCTCCTTGTGTTAGGAGAAAAGGACCCCACCTGTATTTATCTAGCAGCTCCATTTACACACACACGCACACACACACACACACGCACACACACACACACACACACACACACACACACACACACACACACACACACAGACACACACGGCCAGGTGCTCGCTAATACAAATTGGGCGAGGGAGTATAGACTGTTGGCAAAGCATGCAAACACAATCCATAGACACGAACACACATGCACCTGCATTCGCACATACACACACACGCACACACACACACACACACACATACACACACACACACACACACACACACACACACACACACACACATATACACACTCACACACATACACACTAGCAAAGAGACGGTTCAACTGAAGCCCAGACTTTGTTTTTGAATTTCCATAAAAGTGTGCCTGGAGCTATTCATTCATGGGCAAAATTCTGAATGTTGTCATGCAAACATGATTGAATGGTTGAAATAATACCCGTCAAAAAGAACTGTGAGCCTTTATCGGTCAACTTCAAACATACGTCAGGTCGATTTAATGAAATGCTCATGATGCCTCTCTCTCTCAAGCACACTCCTAAACACACACACACACACACACACACACACACACACACACAAACATACACACACACAAACATACTCACACACATACACACACACAAACACACACACACACACACACACACACACACACAAACACACACACACACACACACACACAAACACACACACACACACACACACTCCTACACACCCACACAGACACAGACACACACACAAACACTCCCCCCCTCCCACAAACACACACTGCTCCACTATAGACTGCTGCTTGTTCTGTAGGCTAATCAGAGGATCTCCCCTCCATACAATCGGCCTTCATTAAGGGAACAATACTATTGTGTGTGTTAAAGAGTGCCGCCACCCCACCTTCTGTCCTCTGAAGATGGACTGAAGCACACACACACGCAGGCACACACAAACACACGGGCGCGTGCACACACACGTGCACGTGCACACACGCACACAGCAAGAGCTCATTGTGTGTACATAAGGCGACTGACAGTACCAATTCAGATGGATGTCGACTTCAGTGCAAATAATGCTAATGTCAAGAATGTGTTTTGTTTGTGTTTGTGTGTGTGTGTGTGTGTGTGTGTGTGTGTGCGTGTGTGTTTGCGTGTGTGTGTGTGTGTGTGTGCCTCCCTAGTGTAAATGGGTCCTGAAGTGTTATTGATAATAGCCTGTAAACACATTATCATGCTAGCTTCGAGCAGCCTACAGTGTGTCACTAAATAAGGATTTGCGCATTACAAATATTTTTCCTTCTCATGGCAACTATTTGTGGTCAGTGAACATTTAACCGGGTCTTAGTGCCTCGGCCGCCTGCTCTGTCGAGGACCGGGGCACGGGGTTTGGCCCGGGGCTGATGTGATGAGTCCTACCTGCTCTCTAACCGCCAGCCTATCATCGAAGCAAGTGCACGGGAAACCAGCCAATCAGGAACCAGGTTCGGCCTCAAGCTGAATTCTTGTCCCCCACACAGTGAAAGAAATTTTTTAACCAAGATCCCCTCCGCCTATTTTTTTCAAAGGAAATGAAAATACTTGACTAATGACGAGTATGTTGTTTTACTTCTTTAATTACAAATGAAGGCGGTCGATTGTCTGATCCGCGGTCGGTGACAGCTAAAGCATACAGAGGTGCAGCACCTTTACCTGTGAGGTGGGGGGGAGGACTGAGGGGTTGGGTGGGAGGGAGGGAGGGGGTGGTGGAGGTGGGGGGGGGAAGAGAGCAAGAAAAAGTCGACTTACCTGTAGCTCAACTTCTGGCAATTCACTCACACTGTTACCTGCTCCGACTTGAAAGTCCAGTTTCACAAGGAAGAATCGTAGAGGAAGCAGAATATGTCACAGGAGACAGACAAGTAAGTGACCGAGCCGAGCGGGGAGGATGCGTTCATGTCCATTTCAGAACAGAAGAAGAAGAAAAAAAAACTTTATGCGGGGCTTTTCTGGGGTGCTATGCGAGCTTTTAGGGTCGTTGTTTCGTTTTTAAGATTCAGAGTCAGTAGGAAATGTCGTCATGCGCTGTTATTATTTTTGATTGAGAAATAACGACCTAGTTTATAACTTGCTTACGCACCGCTTTGCGCTCCTGGATTTCCCGAAAGCGGAATTCGCCATTTTTGGATTATGGAAATAGCCTACCGTATTCTAGGATTTGACATTTCTTCAAACCAGTGTATAATGTGGATTTGTTTTTAACTTGACCTCCGCCGTTGTTAGCTGTTTCATAATGTAGGGTTATCCATAGTTACCTCTTGGACGTTGAGGTTGTGTGCTCAGAGCCTAATCTGTTGATGGCCAAGTTTTGGAATTTACCAGGAATAATATTGAGTATAAAATAGCGACACTGCAATAGCAAAAAAAAAATTGGAGTATCAACTAAATCAACATTTAAAGGCCATGCAATGGGACCATTTGATTGAATACGGCTATAATTTATGTATACTCCGATGTTAGTTTACAATACAATCAAGTAGGCCTATATTCTTTCTTATTTACTATAACCTCCTCTGTATACTAATTCAGGCGATATAAATTAACATTCCATTGGGGTCATTATTTTGTGTATCATGAAAAAAACAACGGAATTAGGCCTACTGGATCCATAGACTAATGCTTGCCAGGACGTGTAGGACTAGGCTTTACATGGATGTTGGAGGTATCATTATGACCTTCCACCAGCTCTCTGCAATGCTTAGCCATGGAGTCATCCAACGACAAACAGCGCCTGGTGACTTGGCCCTCGGCGTTTTGCACCTGCCCCAGCCTCTGCCGTGCTCCCAGTTGAACTTGCCTGTATTGATGGGAAAAACACCGACCTGTATCAACATATCCCATTAAAAAAGGATTAGTTTTAATAATAAGTAGTATTGTGCAAGATATGTGTAGGCCTATAGAGATGGATACAAAGAGTAAGGGGGATGATCCAGGTGATGCGTTTAATGTTTTTTTGGATTTATCTGATACAGTTAAGCCAGATAGTGAATACAGTCAGAGCGGGAATACAGTTAAAAGTTTGCATACAAAATATTAACTTTTAAATGTCACTTCAAAATATAAACAACTTAGATTGATCTTTGAGTCCCATAGTGAACCTCAATGGGCCCCTATGCTCGTCGTGTTTACATGTAAACATTAAGAAACAGAAACACGCTAAGCTTCGTTATGCCGTCGCAGGCAGTTCTTCTGGTTATCGCCTGTCCATCACGTGGCAACATGCAAACAGGGCCAGACCAACATTTTGAATGTTGGTCTGCTCTACATACAGTACAGTTGTTGAAATGTGTTTTATCTTCCGTAGCGTGTGTGTGTTAGGCGAGACATACACAAAGAGTGGTTCAATGTTGGCCTGGTTGGCGCCACAGAAGGACAAAATGCATAATGTGTTAAATAATAATACAATTTAATAGAGAGATTAGTGTAGATGATAGAATTAGAAGAACAGAAGACTGGTAGACATTTTTCTTTTATGTGATACACTTTATTTAATAAACATCCACCAAGGTTTAAAATTTGATTCCTTGCTAGGAATGTACTATGCACTCTTGTAGGAGGCTTTGGATAAAGAAAAACACTAAATGGGCTATATCTATTTATTTATATGTATTCATATATTATTCAATACATTTGTGTCAGTTTATTCTGTATTTGGCTTTCAGAGAGGTGTTAATGACCCTGATTTTCTACCCGGAAACACACCTATGTTGCCGGGGCTTGCCTTCTGATGGCTAAGTTGTTGTGACAACACTGTGTGTTTAACTGTCCTATGATCTTTACTTAAGTGGGCCTACTACAAGACCATAAAGGCCAAATACACACGCAAACACAGACTCATGCATTCACGCACACAAGGACACAGACAACCGCACACATACTACCTCACAACTTTTGTGCCACTTCCTGTTCCTTTGTGTTGAAATTATGTAAAACACGTGTGTCTGAAATTGTACGTGTGTATTGTGGTATTCATACGTGGGCTTACCTTCCGGCTCGTTGTGTGTGTGCTGCAGCAAACGTCTGGTGGTGGTGGTGCCCAACGAGAGCTCGTTCGCGGGCGTGCGGCGGGCCTTCACCAGCGAGGACGAGGCGTGGCGCTCGTACCTGGAGAACCCGCTCACCGCCGCCACCAAGGCCATGATGAGCATCAACGGGGACGAGGACAGCGCCAACGCCCTGGGGCTGCTGTACGACTACTACAAGGTCCGTCCATTCACAGGCCTGCATTCCTTAAACACCTCATAAACCTTTAGTTAATGGGCTGCTCTATGACTTCTACAAGGGAGTCCAATCACAGGCCGCCGCTCGTTAGACACCTCACAAACCTTTAGGTAATGGGCTGCTCTATGACTTCTACAAGGTAGTCCAATCACAGGCCGCCGCTCGTTAGACACCTCACAAACCTTTAGTTAATGGGCTGCTCTATGACTTCTACAAGGGAGTCCAATCACAGGCCGCCGCTCGTTAGACACCTCACAAACCTTTAGGTAATGGGCTGCTCTATGACTTCTACAAGGTAGTCCAATCACAGGCCGCCGCTCGTTAGACACCTCACAAACCTTTAGTTAATGGGCTGCTCTATGACTTCTACAAGGTAGTCCAATCACAGGCCGCCGCTCGTTAGACACCTCACAAACCTTTAGTTAATGGGCTGCTCTATGACTTCTACAAGGTAGTCCAATCACAGGCCGCCGCTCGTTAGACACCTCACAAACCTTTAGTTAATGGGCTGCTCTACGACTTCTACAAGGTAGTCCAATCACAGGCCGCCGCTCGTTAGACACCTCACAAATCTTTAGTTAATGGGCTGCTCTACGACTTCTACAAGGTAGTCCAATCACAGGCCGCCGCTCGTTAGACACCTCACAAACCTTTAGTTAATGGGCTGCTCTACGACTTCTACAAGGTAGTCCAATCACAGGCCGCCGCTCGTTAGACACCTCACAAACCTTTAGTTAATGGGCTGCTCTATGACTTCTACAAGGTAGTCCAATCACAGGCCGCCGCTCGTTAGACACCTCACAAACCTTTAGTTAATGGGCTGCTCTACGACTTCTACAAGGTAGTCCAATCACAGGCCGCCGCTCGTTAGACACCTCACAAACCTTTAGTTAATGGGCTGCTCTATGACTTCTACAAGGTAGTCCAATCACAGGCTGCCGTTCGTTAAACACCTGCCAATCAGGTGTCTTCATTAATTAAAAACCTTTAGTTGAAGAACTAGGACAACTCTAGGACTTCTACAAGGTCCGTCCAAACTTGAGTCTTTACCCGTTAAAAACCTTCCAATCAGGTGTCTTAATTTGATAAATAGCTTCAAATCAGATGTCTTCATTCATTAAAACCCTTTGTTTAAAAGTCATACGACTGCTCCTAGACTACTGCAAGATCTGACCAATCAGATCAACTTAAAACCTTGCAGATAGACCCCATATTTTGTGTTTTTATGATTACATAAACACATAAATATCAAAAGATCAAAGAGTCAAATAAACAAACATTCAAATAAACATGTTAGGGTTTGAATAATACAATACAATAATGCAATTGAGTAATATCGAAAATAAATTGTAGACTCATAGTTATTGATGGATGGACCAATCATAGGTCTGGTACAGTGTATGGGCTGAGCACATATGGACGAGGATAACACGATTATCTTTGTTGCATTCATCTTTCCAGGTGCCAAAAGAAAAGAGACTGCTGCCCGTGGCAAAGGTCGTTGAGATCACAGAAGAGCAGGAGAAGAGGTCAGTGGCCTCAGAAGCTGTGATTGGTCCATCACTTGAGATGTAAAACCACATTCAAAAGCTCCTTTATTATATCCGTATATAAAGACGATCGCATCTGGATTTCTCTTAGTAGCTGCAGAAGCTGTATTATATCTTCACAGACTGCGAAACCTTTATATTTAGAATTTGTGGAAGCCATCCGTGTAATTCTACTCCAGGTGCATCGTCTTGATAATAACTGGCAAACAGGTAATTAAAACACATACACCATGATCCAAATCCTCATATCCTGTCTCAATGCATTCTGGGTAGGACGGGGCCGTCGACCAACAGCGGCACCAATGACGACGAGGCGGAGGTAGCCATGGACAACCGGGTGCAGGTCCTCAAGTCCGTCCCGGTGCTGTCCATCAGCACAGAGCACCTGGACAGCAAACGGGAGCAGTTTGTCTCCCTGGGGGTGGTACAAGGGGGAGGGGGAGGAGGGGAGGGCGGGGCCGCGGCGGTCGCCGTGGTGAAGGCGGAGGTGTACGCGCCGGTGTTCATGGGGGCGGGGCTCCACTACCGGGGCGACGGCGGGGGGGAGGACTCGGCACGGGTGATCTACGAGCAGAGTCCCTACGAGGTGGCCCCCACGGTGGGCCCCCACGGGAGCTACACCAAAGACCTCCAGAGCTCCCCCGACAGCCCCTACGAGGAGGACAGCAGCATGGTGAGAGGCGGACGGACGGACGGGGAGGAGGGTGGGAGGGGGAGGGAGGGAGGGGGGGAGGGAGGGTGTGTGTTTTGTCTATTTAATCCAGTTGGTCCACTTAAGTAGGCCAGTTAAACACACAGTGTTGTCACAACGGATGAACGACTGCACAGAGCTGCAGAGTGAGAGAGATTAATGAGAGTAGTACATGACTGTTTAGTCACTTACTGCCACTATTAATTCATAATTTATCATTGGACATTCGGAGAACTTTTCACCTTAAGAGCAGGGTCAGTTGTATTGCCAATATTTTCTCTAGGAAGATTTTGTGGATGTACTGTACTGGGTGAATGGTGTGGCTACTGTTTGCATATAGCCGTTTTTTTTTTTTCCTACTTTGACTAATTGTCATCATTTTCTGTTTTGTCCCTTGTGTGTGTCCCTCCTGAACAGAAGTACCACAACCCTTCCTCTATGCCCAACGATGGGGACTTCCTGTTCCACCAGGAACGAGTGTAAGCCACTGTCCACCATAGCAAACGAAATAACTGTATTATATAATATTTTATTCTTTTGTAATATTTTCTAGTCTGCTTAGTTATTTTATATATATATATTTTTTTACTTAATCAGTTGTGCTTTGTATGAATGTGTGTGTGTGTGTGTGTGTGTGTGTGTGTGTGTGCGTGCGTGCCCACTCTCGTGCACGTGAACAGTGACAGTTTCCAATACACCCTGGACGCCACGCGGTCCCTACGGCAGAAGCAGGGGGAGGGGCCCATGACATACCTGAACAAGGGCCAGTTCTACGCAGTCACCCTCAACGAGCTGGGCGTCAACAAGCGGCTGCGTCACCCAATCAGCAAAGTCCGGGTGAGTTGTCAATTAGTCAATTAAGTTTTAGTCCGCCCCTAGCTTAGATGATAAGCCCCGACCCTAAGACCCCTTCACAGGGCTCAGGCGTATCAAACACACTCAGATGTAGCCTGAAGCACAGCAAACACACTTGAAAGGAATCTTAAGCACATCAAACACGCTGAGAGGTAACCGTAAGTTCATCAAATACACTAAAAAGTCCCCTTAAGTATGCTACTCTAAACACGCTTAAAAGTATAGCAAAGACACAGAAGTAACTTCTTGAAACGGGATGATTGCCACACACACTGTTCGCTTATAACACAGTTTAATTTGTTCTATACAACCCCGCTGGGGTTAACTGTTTTATCAGTATAGTAATTACCGCTATAGTTATTGTGAACACCTACCATAGCGACTTCATGTGATATTACTTTTTCTCTGAGACAGCCACCAGCTAGCAAAGCGACATCACACAGGAGACAAAGGTTAATAGGGAACTAAAAGATGATTTAGCCTTGTCCAGAGGCTACTATCCACTAGCTAGCCAGCCTTTCGAAGTGACACTCTAACTCAGGGGTCCCCAACCTTTTCCGCACCAAGGACCGGTTTGATTCTCCAAAAAATTTCACGGACCGGCGCACAGGGGTTGCCAATTTGTTGATATTTTCATATAGTGTTGTGCATGCATTCATTTAAAACAACTAGTTCCAGTTATTTATGAACAGTGAAGGCAACAAACTCTTAAAAAAGAACGTGAACTTGAACAAGTTCTGTATGTCAGAGTCTAACTTACAGCTATTGATGTGTTCCAGAGTGTCATCATGGTGGTGTTCAGCGAGGATAAGAACCGGGACGAGCAGCTGAAGTACTGGAAGTACTGGCACTCCAGACAGCACACTGCCAAGCAGAGGGTCCTGGACATCGGTAAGGCACGGGCGCCAGCCCTCGGGGTGTGAGCGCATTCAGAGAAACTCTAGTGTCTCCCAACAGGGTAACGGGATGTGTGAAACAGTAAAAACATAACATCAAAAAACGCTACATCAACTTACTCCCATTTCCACATTAAAAAACACAAGTCAAAGTAATGCTCAAGAGGCTTTTATCCAAAAGATAGAGGACGTTAATGCAATGCAAGGGGGGTTACGGGCCAATAACGTCTTTGCGGACCCTCCTTGCGTCCACCACAAGGGCCTGACGTACGCCTCCCTAAAATGTTAACCTTGCGTCGAGGCGACAAGGGCTATGATTGGTCCGCAAGCTAAAACCTGACGCAGAACCAAAACAAAACCATGTGCTCAAGGCAGGCTCCATTGGGGTTTGCGCCCAGAACCTTTAGGCGGGAAACACCCTACCCTTCTCCTTTGCTAACGGTTCAATACAAAGCTAGCCAAGGGATAACGGTTAGAAACATAGCAACTGTGTTACCTGTCTCAACACTAAAACAACCCCAGAACAACATCCAGGACAGTAACAGTAAGTTCACGAGCAAGGAATAGTGCAGATAAAAATAGATACACAATAAACAAAAATCGATTTCTGACAGTGAAATGTTGGAATGTGGTCGTGTAATAACCCGAGACAAGACTAAACTAGAGGGCAAACAAGCACCCACCAAAAAGGATTGCCTGGGGGGTTTCCTAGCTGTGCAATGTCTGAGACAGACAGAAAACAACATACACACATGCACACGCATGCAAGCATTCACGCAGGCACGCACACACACCCAAACACAGACTAAAGTCCCATAATGACTAGCTGTTGTGTGGACACACACTATAAATCTGTTGATCTTCTCGACATTGCTCGGGAGATTGAGCAAGACTACTCTAAATCTTTAAATTGTTGTTTTGAAGCGTAGGCGTAAGCTATTGCTGAAATCCTCTTGCTTTTTTTCAGCCTTAAACTTTGAGTTGAGCTTTATTTCTCTCTGGCACACTTGAAATCAGACAACCGATTAGTGAATTAATTTAAACCCCCCTAAAAAAATAATTTTAGAAAAAACACAGTATTCATATGTTTATTGTAAGGCTCCATTCAGTTTCAGCGGAAATTCTATTTTTAATATGACAATCCTAAATTCAAGATGCGTCATCGAACGTTTCCAGTGGTTGTGTTTGAACTGCTTTCCTGTGAGAGTAGTGCTCAATGATGCAACAAGCTGGGGCCTGCTGCTCGTACTGAGTCCCAGTGGTATGTGGAGGACCAGGGAAACACACACACACACACACACACACACACACACACACACACACACACACACACACACCCGACCGACCACGGACATACACCCAAAGTGAAAATTGATGAACACGCACACACTCCAGAACATGGGCATACACCCCATGGGAAAAACTACATTTACACACACACACTAACACACTTACACACACATACACACACAAACGCAAACTCCCAAATATGGACACACACCCAAAGCAGAAAACAACATACACACAAACAGTAACACCCCCCCAACACACACACACACACACACACACACACACACACACACACACACACACACACACACACACACACACACACACACACACACACACAGGTTAGGACAGAGACTGGTATGCTAGCAACACTGTAAGCTGGTTCTGCTCTGTCTGAGATCAATTTGGCCCCTGCTGTGTGTGTGTGTGTGTGTGTGTGTGTGTGTGTGTGTGTGTGTGTGTGTGTGTGTGTGTGTGTGTGCGTCTCCCTAGTTCTCCACATACCACGATTTTAACAATCCCTATCGTCAACATTTAGACACTACCCCATCCACTCATGATTTTAGAAATAGCCAAAACAAGTCGAGTCTGATGTGAATCAGACTCTCGGTCCAAAGTCCTTCCTTCCCCCTCTCCTCCACACCCGCTCTGAGCGAACCACCAGCGCCGACTGAATTCTCCTTTTTGGTACACATGCTTCACCTCGCGCCCGGAGATCCTCTTAATGGTTCCTGTCCAGTTCATTTCATTTCCCCACAAAAAAACCCGGGGGGGGGGGGGGGGTTCTGTGTGTGTGTAAGTGTATGTGTGTGTGTGTGTCTATGCGTGGGTTTCTACACGTGTGTGTGTGTGTTTGTGTGTGTGCGCGTGTGAGTTAGTTTCTATGTGTGCGTCCCTGCATGTGTGTATGTGTGTGTATGTGTGTGAGAGTCTGTGTGTATACGTGCGTCCCTGCATGTGTGTGTGTGTGTGTGTGTGTGTGTGTGTGTGTGTGTGTGTCTGTATCGATACGTTCATCTCTACATGTGTGAGTTAGTCTTTCTCCGTGCGTGTTTCTCTACGTGTGTGTGTGTGTGTGTCTGTGTGTGTGTGTGTGTGTGTGTGTGTGTGTGTGTGTGTGTGTGTGTGTGTGTGTGTGCGTGTGTGTTTGTGTGTGTGTGTGTGATGCTCCACTCCCCGCCGCCCTCAGGGCTGAACCGACCGAGGCATTGTACTCCAACAGAGGATCACATAAAGTAAAAGTCCTGTCTGGCCACACCGGACCCCCTCCCCCCCAACAGCATGTCTGTTGGGGGGGGGGGGGGGGGGGGGGGGGGGCGTGAGGATGGGGTGGTGGTCCGCCGGCCAGATGACTCCCCTCCTCTTCTCTCGACCCCCCTCCTGTAGGGCTCTGGGTCCAGGGGCGGGGCGGGGGGGCCGGATCAGGGGGGCCGTAACCCGACACTGGTGGCGCCGAGGCGGGGGATTTGAATAGCAGGAAGGGGAGGGGCGGGCAGGGGCGGGGGCGATGTACCGCTGCCCGAGGCGCTGGCTACAAGAATGGGATGGGGGGAGGGGGAAGGGACGGGGGAGGTGATTTGAATGGATGGGTCGTTTAACGGTGAGGCTAACAAGCGGTGTGTGCACCGTGTCCCGGCTTCCTGTGCACCTGCTCTGCCTCCACTCTGCCTCTGCCGGAGTGTGTGAGTGTGTGTGTGTGTGTGTGTGTGTGTGTGTGTGTGTGTGTGTGTGCGTGTACCTGTGTGTGTGTGTGTGTGTGTACCTGTGTGCGTCTGTCTGTGTGTTTGTTGAGGTGGGGGATGCGAGGGGATTGTTGAAGTAGCCAATTAGAAAGGCTTAAATGCGATCCCACCAGTTTCGGTGTAATTTGGACGATTTGGAGCGGTATGCCTGATGTATAGATCCTGTTAACATAAAAAGCAGTGACTCTGATTATGTTTTCGGTCTGCTGAAATGATTGATAGTTAGACTTTTAAGGAACTTCGGGTGTCTTACTGGCAGCCCGTTGTCATGTTCTGACAGGGATATGAATATGGGTGTGTGTCTGTTTGTGTGTTTGTGTGTGTGCGTTTGTGTGTGTGAGTGTGTGTATGTGTTTGTGTGTGTGTGTGTTGTGGCAACCCGTCTCAAGTGTCAGATACCCGGTAGGAATTACACGGAAAGCAGGGGTTAAAGCCGCAGTCTGCGTTTATTTCGACAGAATAAATAGTCTGTATCCTCGTGCTAGGGTCTCCGTGAGCCTCTAGATCGCCGGCGCGGTGCGGAATCCCTCCGTGTCGCTTCGCCCTTCTCCCGGTCTAGCGAGTACTCCCTCCGTGTCACTTGCCCGGCGCGGTGTGGAATCCCTCCGTGTCGCTTCGCCCTGGTGCGTACTCCCTCCGCGTCACTCGCCGTTCGCCCGGTCTGGTGCTTACTCCCTCCGTGTCACTCCTCCCGTGGTGCGGACTCGTGCCCCTTTTAAGTCCGGCTTCTGGTCCTTTCCCTTCCTCCGGCCAGGTGTCCCCGATTGCGCTGATTGGGGGGAGAGACGTGGTGCTCTCTGTCGCCGGCTGGAGGGTGGCGACGGTAAACCAGGTCTACTGCGTGTCCTCGGACCCGCCCGGTCCGAGGTTCAGCGGCGGGATGCCACAGTGTGTATGTGTGTGTGTGTGTGTGTGTGTGTGTGTGTGTGTGTGTGTGTACAGCTCATCAGCCTGTAAACGGCCGTTTGCATCAAACGGGTTGGTTTTGTTTGCAGAGCGATAGTGTGTGTGTGTGTGTGTGTGTGTGTGTGTGTGTGTGTGTGTGTGTGTGTGTGTGTGTGTGTGTGTGTGTGTGTGGTTCAGACCGCGGCGGTGACTCACAGGAAACGGTGGTCCCAATAAAAGTTTGTCTGTGGTTCACATGCAATAAAACAAGTTGGATCGCCCTCATCGTGTTGGGAACATGACATTGAACTATAAAAATAAACTGATTTAAAATCAATCGAACGACCCATCAATCAATCGAACTAACTTGATTAGCCATCAAATTGCGACGTCTGACGATCTTTATCCACTAAGTCTCAGAGACGGACTGGCCAGTCCCCATCTCCTCAGAGACGAGGACTGTGATCCCCTGTGGCCAATCACAATCACTTCCTCTCTGTAATCAGTGAGGTCATCGATAGCCAGACTCCGGGCTTACACTGTGGCTCTTCAACACGACCCCTCTGTTTGGGGACACACACACATGCACACACACACACACACACACACACACACACACACACACACACACGCGCCCACACATGCATACAGGCACGCACAAATGCACCCAAACACACGCCTTTGAAGCCTGGGTGCTTATTTGCTCTAGCAGATAAGGTTTATCTATAAAATGAAGCGTGCCATTTAAGTGCTTATCTGGCAGCCCTAGAGCCACTTGATTTGGCAGATAGCCTTTTATCTGCCAAAGCATATATATATACAGTACATATATATATATGTATATATACATATTTATACATATATATATATTTACGTGTTTGTTTGTGTTGTCTTGTTTGTTTCTGTTCGACCTGAGAATCTTCGGTCTTGTTTCGAGGGAAAGCGAGTGTAACTGGTGATGGTTTGTTCTATATTTTTTGTACTTTTACAGCTCGTTTTCAAAAGAGATTAAAATAAAGAAGACAACATTTATTAAAACGATACTAAACCCCGCTCAAACGATACTCATAGTAAGAACAACCGAGATGCTGCGATATAATAATAAAGAGGTACATCCTGTTACCCCCTCTCCACTGCCCCCCCCCCCAGCCGACTACAAGGAGAGCTTCAACACCATCAGCAACATCGAGGAGATCGCCTACAACGCCGTCTCCTTCACCTGGGATGTCAACGAAGAGGCCAAGGTGAGCTACACAACACACAACCACACACACACAGACACGCACACGCATGCATATATGCACACACACGTTCACGCGCACACATACGCATGCATACATGCAAAAAACGCACACACATGCACACACATGCACACACACACACACACACACGTGCGCACGCACACACACACACACATGCTCACGCACACACACACAGATCCATATCGCTGTATGTATTTCTCTAGAGTAATACGTTCTGTTCTCTGTGTACTGGTTTCCCTGCGGCTTGTGTTTGAGAAAGACACTAAACAAAGAGGAGGTTGTAGAGCCGGTCTTTTTATGCTGATTCATTCAAACCAGAACCCTCCCTCCCCCCCCCCTTCAAACGGGAAGTTTGGGTTCATACCAACGTTTACAAACTGGGATAACAGCAGAAAAGTTACCTCAGTTCAAAACCTTCAGCTCCCACAATATCTCTCTTTGGATGTGGTTCCTCTGCGCCTATTGAGCTCACGCTGTGGACATCAGCACACATGCTGTGCATGCGTACGGCCTACATGGGGTGAGCCGCTAAGCTAGGGGACATGCTAGCTCTACGTCAGACAGATCTGTAGAAACCACAGGTGTATACCTTCCCTTTATTTGTCCGCCTTTGTGGCCACTCCTTAAAGAGTCCCTGTCACTGTTTGAATAGGCCCCCAAGGGCCTATATACACACACACACAAACACACACACACACCCACACTGATCACCATCCCCACCCTTCACTGTGTGTTTTGCCCTCATTTCTACGGTTCAATGGGTCTTTCTTTCTGTGTGTGTGTGTGTGTGTGTGTGTGTGTGTGTGTGTGTGTGTGTGTGTGTGTGTGTGTGTGTGTGTGTGGGGGGGGGGGCGCCTGTATGTGATCGTCTGTGTGTGCGTGTGTGCTTTACATTTTCCTAATTTTCATTCTAATCGGAGCGTGGAGACAAAGAGCCTCTCCCCCCCCCCTCCCCTCCCCACAGTCTCTCTATTGTGCGTGTGTGTTGTCCTTCCTAAGTGAGACGTATAGCTGGTGGGCGGTTAGCCATCTCCTCCTCGGCACTGGTGCCTTCTCAGTGTGGTTCCACGGCAGCTGGCAGCATCACGGGCCAGGTGGACTGAGTACCACACAGGGATTGTCCTGTGGTCTGTCTGCGTTTTACTGTTGTTGTTCTGCACATTAGTGTTCCAATCGAGGCCTTACCTCACCTCAGATCTGTTTCATCCAGCCCCTCCTCTGAGGATTATGTATCAGGACACAAACGCCTGGAGAACCGGTCCTTAACTCAAAATAAATGCTAACAAACAAATAAACAAACATACCCTGAACTCCTCCCCCTATAGTGTTGTGTTAATCCAGCCTCCCCTCCACGCACTTTAATCTAAATTAAAGACCCGACGGTTTAACGTTGACAGAATTCCTTACTAAGGGCCACACCCTGGCCTGGTTGGCCATCTCCTATTCCAACGGCATCGAGGAAGCTGTTCCCTTTGGAAAACACAAGTTCAGCGTAACGTTAGAACAGTGTGATGTTTTAACTGGTGGGCTTTTATGGCCACGGGTTAATGAACAACTCAACCGAGTGAGTAATGAAATACTTTGGTTTGTCTGAGGCTGCGATCGCATTCAGCCCCAGAAGAGGGGTGTGGGTGTATCAGGGTGTTGCGTTAGGCTGTTTGCTGAAAGGCATGAGGTTAGGCCTTAAACACAACACTTCCCGCATTGGTAAACAGAGCTGGGAGCATTCGATACACCTGCAATTGTGATGCTTTGGGTTTTGTGACGGAAGTAAAATGTACGGGAACAGGGAGTTGTTACACTTAGGAAATAAGTCGGAATCCAGTCCGATCATTTTTTTTTTATCAGCAGTGGACCCGCACTGTCTTGTTGATTCAAATTTTCAAATATACAATTAAAAATATTTATTTAAATGTTATTGTCTAAAAGTCTCTCCATTTAAAACATACAATTGTGATTCTTAAGTCTTCAGAGTGGAGCTCATCAAACACCCCCTTTTTCTAAGTTTAAGCTTGTGTCCTCCCCTCCCCTCTCCTCTCCAGATCTTCATCACGGTGAACTGCCTGAGCACAGACTTCTCATCCCAGAAGGGGGTGAAGGGCCTGCCGCTCATGATCCAGATCGACACCTACAGCTACAACAACCGCAGCAACAAGCCTCTGCACCGGGCCTACTCCCAGATCAAGGTCTTCTGCGACAAGGTGAGGGTCTAAGGTCAGGGCCAATGGAGGTTAAGCTTCTCGGGACACTTAAACTAAACAAAAATGCACAGCTTTGGATTGTGGAACCTTTGCAACAGCACCACCCATGGAAGAAAGCCTGACTGGAATCAACTGGGTATTCAATGGCAAATTATGAGGAAATGCAATCATATTTTTCTGTAGCCAATTCATGTATTTCGATAAATAGTTTGTCTTTTCAATAATGAATACTGGAAGTAGTCCACTTTTAAAAAATATTTTTTTTAGCAACAATTGCCTGTGAAAAAATGTTTTTAAGACTTTTCAAAAGACCCCCAAAATTTTGCTGTTGGGATTTCAAGGGGTCCCAAGAGTCAATCATTGGGATTTCAGACCCCGTGAAATTCACACCTTGAGTTTCTCGATGGCTGGAAGCGTCAGCGCTGGATGGTTTTATTTTGATGCTTTACTGCCCTCTAGTGGTTTAAACAGGGCAGCGTTTAGAACAGGCGGCATTTGAACGGTAATAAGTATAATCATTAGTTGACGTTGAATGAGAATTGTTAAGGGATGAATATGTTCTGTATGTTAATGATAAAAACTCACATAATGTAACACATAATTACACATTGTTAATTCTCTTGTTTTACTTCCTTTTCAGGGAGCTGAGAGGAAGATTCGGGATGAGGAGAGAAAACAGTTCCGTAAGAAGTCCAAAGGTATGAGCCCAATATAATAACAGTCAAAACAATAATACATTTGATTTCTTACAGTAAATGGATTTACTTAAACTTTCAAAATAACTTTTTTCTCCTCCCCTCTCCATCCTCTCCCCCCATCACTCCTCCTCCTCCCCTCCCCTCTCCACCTCCTCTCCCCCCCAGGCAAGGACGGCGGTACGGGGGGTGTGATCACGGCCCAGACGAAGAGCGATGCCACCTTCTTCAAGAACCTGACTGACCTGGAGGCCCAGCCCGTCCTTTTCATCCCCGACGTCCACTTTGGGAACCTGCAGCGGGCCGGACAGGTAGAGACACACAGACTGACTGACGGACGGACTGACTGACTGACTGACTGACGGACTGACGGACTGACGGACTGACGGACTGACGGACTGACTGACGGACTGACGGACTGACGGACTGACTGACGGACTGACGGACTGAATGACGGACTGACGGACTGACGGACTGACTGAATGACTGAATGACGGACTGACTGAATGACTGAATGACTGAATGACTGACTGAATGACTGACTGACAGGCTTTGGGAACCTGCAGCGGGCTGGACAGGTAGAGACACACCTGACCGGCTGACAGAGAGAGAGAGAGAGACGGAGAAACAGACAGACAGACTTTGGGAACCTGCTGAGAGCCGGACAGGTAGCTCCACAGCTGACTAACAGAATGACAGACAGACACACAGACCGACTGATAGATCGACTGACTGACAGACAGACAGACAGACAGACAGACAGACTGACAGACTGCAGACTGAAAGACTGACAGACTGACAGACTGATAGATCGACTGACTGACAGAGAGACAGACAGACACACTGACAGACTGGCTGACTGACAGACTGACAGACTGACTGACAGACTCAAGTCTCCTCTCCTAGTTCAAACTCAAGGGGAGATCCTGGAGTCGAGCCTGTGTCTTTATTGAATTGTTGACCGACGATACCAAAGACTTCTTTCTAAAGGTTTTATCGTATGAACTAATGCTGAACTGTTGTCCTGTTGTGTTCCAGGTCTTTGCCTACAACCCCGAAGAGATCGAGAGAGAGGGGTGAGCAAATACTACTTCTTGTATTATCTTTTATGAGCCCGAGATGTTCTTACAATGTTCCGTCAATGAGACGTAAATATGTAAATATATATATGTAAATGTGACATTAATATGATGTAAAGGCAAGATGAACATATCAGAGACAGGAGTATAACCAACATTTCTGTGTGTGTGTGTGTGTGTGTGTGTGTGTGTGTTTGTTTGTTTATGTGTGTGTTTATGTATGTGTGTGTGTGTGTGTGTGTGTGTGTGTGTGTGTGTGTGTGTGTGTGTGTGTGTGTGTGTGTGTGTGTGTCAGGAGCGTGTTGGTGAAAAGAATGTTCCGGTCATCAGACGAAGACCTCTGTCCCTCCCCGGTCAAACAGTTGAAAGAGGAGACACACAAGAGAGGTAGGATGAATATCAATATTAATAACAATATATATATAGAGGCAGAAAACACTACCGGTATAGGATAGAGCTGCTGACTATACGGCATGTCTACAAGTCCTAATTGTTCATCTATTAGCCATAGAATAGAGACTCAGTATGGACCTGATCGGTCGACATAATGAACCTATTGATGAGTGGAAAGAGGAAGTGTTTTTGATATCTCACAACAACTTGGAGATAGATTGATCTGTGAACCACAGATCAATGAGAGTGTCGCTGTTGTCATTTAGCAGACACTTTCACCCATAGTGACTTCCTGTGAATTCAGATTCAAGTTGTTAAGCCGTACTGGGGTTAGGACATCTAATGACTACAGCTGAGGTGGTGGGCGTTGAGGATCAAACCGGGAACCTTTCTGCTTGGAGCTTAACGCCACCCAGTATTTCTACACTTTGAGGTTTTTTATTTGAGAATATTCCAATCTAGGGCCTCATCTGATCACAGATCAATAAAGGATGATTCATAGACTCAACCTCATCCTGTAAAGTAAAGACTCATCGTCCTGTCATCCACAATATGTAATCCTCTGTGACGTCTTCCGGCCCCCGCCCTGAACTCTGATGACGGATGAGACTCTGAGTGAGATGAACGGCGTTGTGAAACATAACAACTCTAATGTTCCCCTGTTTTCATATCACGCTGAGGGCATTTCCATAAAGATCAGACAGATGAGGACCAACACTAGAGAGATAGCGAGGGAGAGAGAGAGAGAGAGAGAGAGAGAGGGAGAGACTGTGAGAGGGAGAGACACACATGGGTGACTGAGAGAGAGAGATACAAACCAAGAGCGGGACAGAGAGAGACACAGAAACAGAAAGAGAGAGAGAAAAGAGAGGGACAGAGAAAGCGAGAGAGACATAAAGACTGAGAAAGAGACAGAGAGAGAGACATAGAGACTGAGAATGATACAGAAAGAGAGAGAGAGGGAGAGAGAGAGAGAGAGAGAGGGAGAGAGGGATAGAAAGAGAGAGAGAGAGAGAGAGAGAGAAAGAGAGCGACAGAGAGAGTCAAAGAAAGAGAGAGAGGGAGAAAGAGTGAGAGACAGAGACAGAGAAAGAGACAGAAAGAGAGAGAGAGAAAGAGTGAGAGACATAGAGACAGAGAAAGAGACAGAAAGAGAGGGAGAGGGGGACAGAAAGAGAGAGAGAGAGAGAGAGGGAGAGAGAGAGGGAGAGAGGGACAGAAAGAGAGAGAGGGAGAGAGAGAGAGAGAGAGAGAGAGAGAGAAAGGGAGAGAGGGACAGAAAGAGAGAGAGAGAGAGAGAGAAAGAGAGCGAGGGAGAGAGTCAAAGAAAGAGAGAGAGAGGGAGAAAGAGTGAGAGACATAGAGACAGAGAAAGAGACAGAAAGAGCGGAGGAGGGGGACTGAAAGAGAGAGAGAGAGAGAGCGACAGAGAGAGTCAAAGAAAGAGAGAGAGGGAGAAAGAGTGAGAGACATAGAGACAGAGAAAGAGACAGAAAGAGAGAGAGAGAGAAAGAGTGAGAGACATAGAGACAGAGAAAGAGACAGAAAGAGAGGGAGAGGGGGACAGAAAGAGAGAGAGAGAGAGAGAGGGAGAGAGAGAGGGAGAGAGGGACAGAAAGAGAGAGAGAGGGAGAGAGAGAGAGAGAGAGAGAAAGGGAGAGAGGGACAGAAAGAGCGAGAGAAAGAGAGAAAGAGAGCGAGGGAGAGAGTCAAAGAAAGAGAGAGAGAGGGAGAAAGAGTGAGAGACATAGAGACAGAGAAAGAGACAGAAAGAGAGAGAGAGAGAAAGAGTGAGAGACATAGAGACAGAGAAAGAGACAGAAAGAGAGAGAGAGAGAAAGAGTGAGAGACATAGAGACAGAGAAAGAGACAGAAAGAGAGGGAGAGGGGGACAGAAAGAGAGAGAGAGAGAGAGGGAGAGAGAGAGGGAGAGAGGGACAGAAAGAGAGAGAGAGGGAGAGAGAGAGAGAGAGAGAGAGAGAAAGGGAGAGAGGGACAGAAAGAGAGAGAGAGAGAGAGAGAAAGAGAGCGAGGGAGAGAGTCAAAGAAAGAGAGAGAGAGGGAGAAAGAGTGAGAGACATAGAGACAGAGAAAGAGACAGAAAGAGCGGGAGAGGGGGACAGAAAGAGAGAAAGAGAGAGAGAGAGAGGGAGAGAGAGAGGGACAGAAAGAGAGAGAGAGAGAGAGAGAAAGAGAGCAAGGGAGAGAGTCAAAGAAAGAGAGAGAGAGGGAGAAAGAGTGAGACACAGAGACAGAGAAAGAGACAGAAAGAGCGGGAGAGGGGGATAGAGAGAGAGAGAGAGAGAGAGGCTCCTCCCCCACTGACTCCTGCCGCTCTGTGCTCCTCCCCAGTGCTGCTGTACGTGCGGAAGCAGGACGAGGAGGTGTTCGACGCCCTGATGCTCAAGTCCCCCACCCTCAGGGGCCTGATCGACGCGGTGAGGACCCCCCCACCGCACAAACACACTCCACAGCACAGCCACACACCCCTCAACACACACTCTACAGCACACACTCTACAGCACACACCCCACAACACACACCCCAAACACACACACACACACAGCACACATCCCACAGCCCAAACACACCCCACACACACACACACCACACACACCCCACAGCACACCCCACACACACCCCACACACACCCCAAACACACACACCACACACACACACACCACACACACCCCACACACACCCCAGGGATCAGTGTTGTACTGTCGTACATAACCCACAGATAAAGTGTACAGATATATGTCAACTGTTTGTGTGCTGTTGTGTCATGTTGTGCTAGCTTAAATGCTTTACATGTTTTGCTTTGGTTTTCTATGCCCTACAGATATCAGAGAAATATGGCATACCCACGGAGAGGATAGCTAAAGTGTACAAAAAGAGTAAAAAAGGGTAAGCGAATGTGAATGGTTTTGATCACGATGCTAGGTTTGAGTGTTTAGAATATGGGAGAATGGAAGAATGAACGACGTCTCCTCAGCGGAGGCTCACAAACCCCTCATACAATTAAAAAACAGAGTCATAGAACAGTTTTATCCAAAGGCCTTCTTGTGACCTACCCACGCTGCACATCACGACACACCAGGGCCCAGCGGTCTCCTGACCTCGCGCTCTTCGTTAAAACCAACCCCTTGCATGCAGGATCCTGGTGAACATGGACGACAACGTCATCGAGCACTACTCCAACGAGGACACCTTCATCCTGCACATCGAGAGCTTCGGCGACGCCTACAAGGTCACGCTCACCGAGATCTGACTGCTCGTTGGCTGAACTGCGGGGGGGGGGGGGGGGGGGGGGGGGGGAGTTCTAAAGCCGGTGCCCTTCCGGTTGGCCGTCTTGACCGTCTGTCAGCGGGACTTGAAACACGTCACCGCCGACGCAGAGATCGCAAAAAAAAAAATCAGTGTGACGTCACAAGACAACGCACGACTGACCCGGGATCTGGTCCGCGGTCATCGTTGGATAGAAGACCGTGTGACAGAGGCGGTGGATAATGGTGATGGATTGAGTGAAGAGAGGGTGAATAGGAAGAAGAGGAGTTCGATGAAGAGGGGTTGTGGGGGGGGGGGGGATTTCATCATGGCTGCTCCAGTGTCTAAGTCTTCATGAGCCAGTTACTGTAACTCTTACTGTGTACTTAAGGACAAGCTATACTCCTGCGTTGAACAGCCGTCGTAGTCTTACGCCGCAAATAACCGACGCAATGGCCGCAGAAGTATAGTTTGGGCTTCACTCTGTGACCTTATGCCCTAAAGTGGAGATAGGGTTTGGCCAGAGGGTGGACCCAAAGTGCCAACTGCTTTTTTTTTGCGAAACATGTACCTTTGTATAAAATATATTTTTTTGTGAAACTTTTTTCTTCACCGTGTACATTTACCTTTTATTGTCCTGTTGGATTACATGACCGCCGCATCATATCTCCGTCAAGGTCAACGTCCGGGTTCCAACGGTGATCCATCTAGAGACGCTTTCACGTCCCCGGATCGTCGCTAAATATGTCAACCGTTGGCGTCTTTATTTATTAATGCTTCTAATGAATGATATTGTGATGCACCTCGTCGATGTATGAGGAAGGTCCGATACATTTCACCCGACCCCATGCCCTTTTGCTGTTTTTTATTTAAAAGCCACTTCTTAAAATGTCATGTATTTAAAATGGCCAAACTTTTAGTTACATGTGAGCAAACTGACTTTCATTATAAAAGACATTTGTGTATTTGTATAAACAATATGTATCTATGTTGTCAATATCTTGTGAGGGAGGAACCACACTCCTTTGGTTTTGTTAGTCTTATTGTGTTGAACTGAATTTGATAAAATAAAATACGTGAACACCCAGTAATGTCATCTATACAACAAACACCTTCCATTTTTTACTTTATTAAGAAAACAAAAAATGGACATTTCCTACGTTGAACACAAAATGCAAGTTACAATACAAAAATCTACAAAAATGATGAGACAAAGGATCTTTGTTCTTCGGATAACACATAACAATCATACAGTATACATTGATATAATACTGTGTGGTCATGGTGGTGGTAGTTTTCTTTTTCTTTTTCTGTGTGTCTATATTTGGCACTTGACCACAACTTGCTCCTAATGAAATACAGAGGGGCGGACTCGGAGGAACAGCTCTACGTTTAAGAGTTAACGATTCATTCTTAATTTACGGTTCATGAACCATTGATCACCATCAACATGGAGGTGATAACGTTGCAAATAGTACAAGCAATTAGTCCTTCCTGTAAATGATCAAGACCACTTAAAAAAGAGAGAACCATTGTGTTAAGAACTCAGTGTTCAATCTTTAACCTCCAAATTTGAATTTAAAGCTTCCAAACAGAGCACATTTCTTATCAAATAAGAACCATGCTGCTTACATACAGTTTCAACCTTGTTATATGCAAAAGGTCATTATTTCGGGGGCTGGATGTATCTTAGGATTCATAGGATTACTTGGGATTTCTTTTTCCTATCCAGAGAGGTAAGAATCAAACCAAACAAACGGTCTATAACATTGCATATTCATACCCTTATGCATAGCAAATGTGTGGTCTTCTCTTCATTTTTGTCTTCCCTTAGCAGTCTAGCATAAATATGAATGAATATATACTATACACATTCATTACTTGTTCATCAAATAAAACACAAGACAATGCATCAATAAGTTAAATGTCAAAACCTTCACTGTGGCAAATGACCACAATGTTAAAAACAGTAAAGGAAGATATACATTTATGCATATATTATCTTGTCTAACTTGTTCACTCCATTTTGTCTCTGATCGAAATCGAAGCGAAAGATGTTCAGAGCGGTTCAATTTCTTCACTTTGATTGTTCAAATATTCCAGTTAATATCATCTATTGTACGGACCTACAGCTTATAGTATTTTTCAACAAATACAAGTTTTTGCCTGTGAGATTCGGTTTTGATTTTTTTTTTGTAACATTTTCTCAAACAACAACAAAATGAACAATAGACTTTGAAACGGTTGTCAAAGCCTCTTGAACAACGGGTCAGCAAACCATCAACAGTTGAACCAGAAACCTCTGATGGAGATCTCCAGGGAGATGGAAGATTCCTCAGGAATACACAAAACCCAACATCAAGAGACTCCAGTCGGTAACACAACAAAAAAATAGACATATTTAGAGATATACTTCAGTTCATTTTACCCTTTAAGTCATGAGAAATGTTTTAAAACATAATTAAAAAATAAAATATATCTAAAATGATAAAGGACAGCGTTTATAGATCAGAACTTTTGAGAAAATAAAATACCTTTTTTTTTTATTATCCGCTTCCAAGACTACAGGCTGGGCCTTTTGGTTTTTCTCTGTGTGTTTATATGTGTGAATTTCTGTGTATGTATGTGCATGTGTGTACCTGTGTATATGTATGTATATGTGTCAGTGTGTGCTTGGATGTCATTCGCTCGCCAAATAAAGAATGGAGGAAAAAAAAAAGAAGCAATAATCAAATCTGCAGATCTGACGGGTCAACTGAAAAAATAATATTAATAAAAAAAGATGTGAGGGAGGAGGTAAAGTCCAGGGTTTCTATTGGCCGGAACTGCTTGGGTCACCCTGAAGCAGTCTGACTATAGAGGGGTCGTTCCTCGCTCCCTCCACAAACT
Source organism: Pollachius pollachius (assembly GCF_949987615.1). NCBI lineage: Eukaryota > Metazoa > Chordata > Actinopteri > Gadiformes > Gadidae > Pollachius > Pollachius pollachius. Next base: position 6,797,403 of record NC_136946.1, on the reverse strand, counting down.
CCTCCAGGGACAGTTTACCTGGGGACAGAGAGAGAGACGCACAGAGAAATAAAGACAGAGAGAGAGAGCTTATTAAATCAGTAGACCCAGCTTTGACATTTTATCGAATAAGCTTGAACGACAAAGAACAAATCAAAAATATCATCCTGTAGAGGGTTGTGTCCTTCAGACGGTGAAGTGCTTGTGTCCGCTAAACACGCCATTAAAATGACAAAGTTTGAACACTTGCCCTGCAGTAAACTGGCATTTGGGGATAAGTTATTGGATGAAACAAACAGCACTATGGTGATGTCATTTAAGGCTTACTTATGGTTGGAAGTCGACGCAACGCAAGGGGGTTTACGGACCCATTACGTCCTTGCCGACCCTCCGAAAACTGGAAGAGACTGACGTGCGCCTCCCAAAAATTGTATCTTTGCGTGGAGGAACCACAGCAAGGGCTGTTGATTGGTCCGCTCACTAAAACCTGACGCAGAACCAAAACAGGTTCACCACTCCGTCGAAGAGTCTGCGTGGCCATTGTGTTGCGTCGACGTCTGACCGTAACTAAGCCTTAAGCCCCTCCGTTGGTTTGACCATTTTAAAGACTCACAGGTTTAGGTCTAGAATGCAGAGGTTTGTCCAAAGGGTGAAACCTACCGTCCCGGTTCGTGTCCATCTGCCTGAAGATCTTGTCTGTGCGTTTCTCCGGCGTGGACTCGTCCTCTGGCATCTTCATGACGGAGGACACCATCTTGTAGATCGCCTGGAGACACAGGGGGCGGGGACAAGATGGTGGACTTTGATTCAGAGAGGGTCCGCTGGCCTAGCCCTCTCTGGAAGGCTTGCTGAACATTTCCGCCGTGTCACGCTTTTAGAAGTTGATCATTTTTTTAGGAACTACAAACAAATAAATACACTTCTGATTTCCACATCTACAATATCAGCCTTTATAGCCTTTTCTTTTTCTTCTTCTGGCTCAATAAAAATGTAAAAAGAGCAAAAAAATATCCAAATTGTAGGGAAAACAAAAATTGGTAGAGATATGTGAAGAAAGAGAGTGACTTTGATGTACAGAAAGGGAGAGTGTTACTTAGATGTAATGGGTGTTAAGCCTGAAGATCCACTTAGGGAACGACCTGGCTGACCACTCTCTCTCTCTCTCTCTCTGTCTTCGGTTAAACCTTCCCACCATCACACGCCCCTCTCCATAAATAAAGCTTTAAGTTAAGCTACTGTACGTTCACGGCCACAGTATGCAGCGCTTTGATTTTGTCTTCACAACAAGCTTGCTAGCGCTTCAGATTTTCAGTCAGTTATTTATGTATCAACCAACTTCTGGGTGTCCACTCCGAACATTGGTGAGACTTCACCAAAAGCTTCTCAGTAATGATGAACGGTATTCAATATATATATAAAGCACCTAGAGTTTCTTTGATGGCACCCTCCGTTTAAGTTACCCAGGGTTCACTGTGCTTGTTTACATTCAGAGGGATGATTTCGTCACGCTCTGGAGCCCTGAGATGTTGTTCTCCAGCTCCACCCCCCTATCTCCATCATCCTTAAACTTACCACGTCCTTTCGCTCCATCACCATCTCCACCTCCCTCAAGTTTCCGTAAAAAAATGATAATGTAGTTGGGAACATTTATTATGCAGGTTTTATTATTCAATGTGCTTAATAACTTCCTGTGCTACAGGGCTGGAAGTCTGCAAGTTCCTTACTTCGATAGCAGTCAGCCCCACAAGCAAACGTTAACCTGCACTGTGGGACGTGAACATAGGTTGCTTTTGATAACACAACAGTGTGCAGTTGTATCGCACAAGTGTAGTTTTGGACACCAACTTCCTACCAAAGAGTGCTCGCCTAATTCAGTTATCAAACAGGGAAACAACTTCAAAAACAAACCTCTCCAAAACACACCCACTAATCCCTGAACTCTCTCTCTCTCTCTCTCTCTCTCTCTCTCTCTCTCTCTCTCTCTCTCTCTCTCTCTCTCTCTCTCTCTCTCTCTCTCTCTCTCTCTCTCTCTCTCTCTCTCTCTCTGTAGGTAAGGGGGGACTCGGGGGGGCTCTGGTGGGGACTCGGGGGGGGGGGGGGGGGGGGGGGGGCAACTCACTGTGACGATCTCCAGCATCTCGGCCTTGCTGATGTATCCGTTGCCGTCCAGGTCGTACATGCTGAAGGCCCACTTCAGCTTCTGGTCCAGCTTGCCGCGCGACGTGACGCTCAGCGCGATGATGAACTCCCGGAAGTCGATGGTGCCGTCGTTGTTGGCGTCGAACGTGCGGAACACGTGCTCGGCGAACTTGGAGGCGTCGCCGTACGGGAAGAAGTTGCCGTAGATCTTCTTGAACTCCTCCATGGAGAGGGCGCCGCTGGGGCAGTCCCGCAGGAAGCCCTTGTACCACTCCTGGATCTCCGTCTCCTTGAAGTCCGTGTTCTCCACCAGGTCCTGCATGATCTCCGGGCGGAGCTTGCTGTTCTGTTTGCCCATGGCGCCTCCGGGGGTCGCTGCTACTTCTGCCGCGGAGGACGGTGCGTCTGCTGCTGGTCTGAAGGGGGAGACGGAGAGAGACGCAGAGTGAGTGATCAGAGGCGGGGGGGGGGTAAGGTTAAGTAAGAGGGAGGGGACAAAAGAAACAAAGATAAAGAGAGGAGATTAAGAAAGGTGTGTGTGTGTGTGTGTGTGTGTGTGTCGGTGGCTGTGTTCGTATTTTGCAGATGCAATCCCACTTCCTGGCGAACCTCTGCTTTGATGTGCGTACACTCACATCTGCTGGTAGTGGCTGACTTAGTTTACGTTTTAAATGTCATACATTAAATGACAACAGTGATCGTATGCATATACATACTGCAAAATTATACTGTATCATCATTAAGCTATAGCATTGTTTAGAAGGGTGCAATATTATCAGGTAATTATTATAATGATCATCTACACTACACATATTTACAGATGTCATATAATGTGAACATTTATGATGACCTAGAAACTGCAAACTAAAAACGAAATACTCAAACCTATGCAACAAAGTAGGGCTGCTCGATTATGGAAATCATAATCACGATTATTTTGGTCAATCACTATTATTCAAATGATTATTTTTGAGTTTGAAAACATGATGTATTTATTCAGCACGTCTCTCCCAAAAAACACTTTGTAACTGAGAACTTAGAAATTTCTCCTTAAAAAAAATGCACAACATGGTCATATAGAAAATGTTCAAATCTAAAAAATAATGTACAAATATGTATCCAGCTGCTCTGAATACATATACATATCTGCACTTTCTATAAAATATTTAATGGTTCGAACCAAAGACTAATTAAAAAGTTGGTCACACGCACAAACACGCAATTAATTAACTCTAGGTAAACAAACCCATTCAAAAACACTGAATGGGTTTCTCTCTGTCACCCTGGTGTTGCCGTGGTGGCTGCTGGGAGATAGCAGCTGTTTACACGGCCAGCCACTCGGAAACAATGCATCTATCCTGTGGCTGGCAGCAGCAGCTCTGCAGGTGGTGTCGTATCGGAAAGCAGAGACCACAAGAACTACACGGTAGGCATGCCTCCGCTCGAGAAAGGGTTGGTTGGTTGGTTAGCTTGCGAGCGCACACACACACACGCACACACCACTATTTGAAGCCAAGATAAGTAGGAAGTGGGCAACTTGAAAAAACGTTACTGGATAAGTAGTAGGATATCAGTCGTGTGTAGGCTTTTATTTTGAAAAATAAATCAATGAAGAATAAACAAGGTGTAATAAAGTGAAATATTTTATGATCCAGTCATGTTTACAGCCCCTATCACGGCATTATAATCCTGGATTGAATTAGATTAGACTTTTATAATACTCAGGAGGAAACCAGTGCATGATTAATGACCATGTCTGAGTTTAAACAAAAGATCCATAACCTACACTATTTTTTGGTGTCACTTTTGATATACAGCACACCATGCTGACTCTCTAACCAGTGCATGATTAATGACCAAGTCTGAGTTTACACAAAAGATCCATAACCTAAACTATTTTTTGGTGTCACTTTTGATATACAGCACATCATGCTGACTCTCTTTGGGTTAAACCTCATGGTTTACTAAATAAATCCCCCTCCCTTAGGCTACTCTCTGAAGTGGGGAAACCAGCCGACACAATGGAGTCCAAAATAAACATGGCCGACCTCTACTCCCTTAATCTGGAATGGCTCACCTCAAAAGATGTCCACAGAGTGTTCCCATCCAATTAGTGTTTCTCTCCATCATAACCACGACAGTGTCATAAGGACGCACATGCACACACGCACCACAACTCAGATAGATAAAGCCTGAGTCACTCTGCTTATTCACCCATCTGAGCACCGATGTCTTCCTGAGTGAGCCAATTCATTCATTCATTCATTCATACATACACAGAGTCCCTTCATAAAGTCACGCTTTTGTTTTGTCCAGGGTTGTTGTTGTGCTGCACACAAAAAGGCCTGCCACGGTTTTAATAGCTTAATGGACCGCAGGAGTTTTCAGGCTAATTAAGGTGTGCGTTGCTATGGCAACAGTAGGTATCAGTTTCGTCCAGTTCACTGTAAGCTTCCAATCAAGAATATCAAAATAAAGTTGTTAATGAATGGCCACAAAGAGTTATGGTAATTTCATTTTCCTTTAACCGCTTTGTTTTTATATTTAACAGCTACTTAAAATAATATGAAACACTTCCAAACTTTCTCAGCTTAGTAGTCATACACCAAGGCAGCTGAAACATCTGCAAATAAACTGGAGTGGCATTAGGCCAAGGAGCTGTTGAAGAGCTCATCACCATGACCCTTAAACCAATGAGTACCAGAAATACGTGCTTTAATGAAATGTCTTGGGGCAAGGACTTCAGCGTAGATTCAGAGAGGCACGGTTGAGAGAATGCAACGGAAAGTGTTATCGTCTGACGTCTCCAAGTTGATCTCAGAGAGAGGGAGAGACAAGAACTGCAATAGCGCAATACGACCGGGTAGTAACCCTCCCACAAAGCACCGCGAGCCAGGATCTCGTGTGATGCCAGAGGTCTCCCACGGTCCTGAACATCTCCTTGAACTGCTAGCCCTAAAGAGGGGCTATTTCTAGGAGCTGTAGGATCTGGAGATCATGGACTACCATTAACCTTTAAGGCTCTTACCTGCGATGACGGCCGCTGTTATGTAACCACAGAACAGCCACGGCTGCAGGAGGTCAAACCACGTTGGCCAGCACCCAGATCCACTGAATTTCCCTGGTTACTAACACTCAAAGGTTTTCTGAGTGAGTGAGTGAGTGAGTGCTTGAGTGCCACATACAGAGGCCTAGGTCTTTCAGGCCAAAAGCTGGTGTCCAAGACAAAGCGCAAGTTTGTGCCACATTAGGAGCCTCCAAACCCAGATTGGATGAGCCACAGTTTGGACCTTATTAGCTTCCTCTACAACAAATGCTTGGATTGGCACGTGGAGCGCATTCCGCCTCAGGCTTCATTCATTGGATTCCTTTCATACGCTTTTTTTTTTCCCTACACAGCACAGCCTCTCTCGGCTATTTTACCCAATTGTTATTGAATTCTTCCCCATTTTTTTGTTTGCAATGATTTTTAAGTGTAATCTTTCTTAATGGTGTCTGTTGCACCTACAGTCTTAAGCAATGGGGTAACTTTATATAAGGGGGACCTTGGAAAAAGGGTCATTGGATCACTGACTTCCCAAGGTCCAGGGTTCAGACACAAATGTTTTAATCTCTCATCTGTGTGAGTGGAAGAAATATATTATGCCCAGAAAAAGGATTGTCTAGAAATTGGAGTACAGTCTGGAGGAATTTCAAAAACTTTGTTGGTTGATTGAATTAAATATGTTCGATCAAAGATATTGGAGCTATGGTTGGTCTTACTTTGGGCCACTGAAAAGTGCATCCCAATAATCATAAGAAATATGGTTTGACTCTTCACTTCGTCATACCACGTAATCAGAACAAAAACACATTCAGTCCCTGCACCATGACTTAAGTGCTCGTGACACAGAACAAATCAGAAAGCTTTTAAGGCAAATGGTTCAAATCACTGGGAATCTTTGCAACCTTGCAGAAAGAACAAATATCCCCCTTATTTTGTCGTTGCCAAGAAGAGGCCTTTGCATCGCCTCCTTCCCAGTCAACCGACATTTATTCCGAGGGACGCGCTCGCAACTACAATTCAACGAAAATAGAGCACATCGGAGGCACGCTTACGTAACGGGCAATTAGCCTCGCTTTATATCCTCCAGGTGAGGCTTAACCCCAGAGCCCCTTAAGTTAATCCAGCCGACAAGTACGGGAACAAGCGAGGGTCAGGGAGCACTCAGGGCAGGTAGGAAGGGACGGAGAGGAGCAGTGAACGATACCAGGCCTGCGCCGTGAACAGCCAGCTTCCCTTCGTGAATAACGCATCTATAATGTAACAGAATACACCTGTGATGAGGTGGGAAGTGGTCATTCATGGATCCCCAACCCCCCCTGCGGAGAACCAGACTAGGCCTTGGCGAGAATGGAATCGAGGACTTAATTTGATTGCTGGCATGGAAGAGTGGAACATTTCAGGAGACCGTGTTTGAAATCGAACAAACTGTACGAAGGAGGCGGCGGATTATAGGCCAGAGAAAGTGGAGCCGCCTTCTTAACATTGAAACTAAAATAAGATGTTGATTACATGTCACATATGGGATTCCTGTCATTCAGTTCTATCCATTGCAGTAGATAAAAAATGGGTGTTTGGTTCCTCATGTGTGTGTGTGTGTGTGTGTTACTGAACGGAGCGGGCCGTGCTAAAAACGCCCGGGTCCCTGGTTTACCTTCTTACACAAGGGAAGCAGTTTCTCTGCCGAGCGAACTGGCTCCTGCGGCATGAAATGAATCCTTTTAATAAAACGTGACACCAGCCCAGCAGGACAGGATGGTCCTGAAGACTTGTTTAGCAAGACGACAAACAGACACCTCGACTCCTCATAGAATCAACCTCTGTTGAAAAATGGATTACGTAATTCCACATCATCCATCAAAGTCAGTTCAAAGCCCACTAATGTCATATTCAACATACGTTTAGGTTGGTAGAGGTAGCCCCCTTTTTCTGTGCAACTGTGTTAATAGATCTATTGGAATCCATAGGTTAGGCAGAGAAAAATTCAGAATTATGTGTGTATTAAATGTGTCATTTGAAAATATGAATAAATTCCAAAACGACTTAACATTTTGCAATCTTTTACTTCCTCGTACAAAAATCCTCAGTGGAGGAACTTTACATATTCAAACACATCATGCATACATTTGCTAACAGCAACACCTCCATTCCTCCCAAGTTCCAGAAGTTGCACTAATTAAAAACCAGCCCAGAATGCCCTGGTCAAATGTACTACACATCCGATCGCATTACGTATTAATCACTTGGATCATCGATTACTTGCGATGGCATGGAGTCCTTTTTCTCTGCCTGGTGGCTCGTGTTACAGATCTCGGGGAACCATGTTCTCTATGATTCTCTGACTGAAACCCCAGCCCTCGTGTCATTCAGTAAGGTTACATTTGAGCCTCCCTGTGCACCAAAGCAACCTTTACCAACCCAGGCAAGCTGCCAAGGGGGAGCGACCCCTGGCCTTCCAGCATCTCGTCCCCTTCCCCTTCACATGGGTCCGCATACGGTTCGTTCTGTGAGATACGTCAGTGAGACATGCATAAATGTACCAAAAATAGCACTGGAGAAAATACTTGGAAATCAACACCCAGGCGTGTTTTCTGCCAAACACTATTTTTACTCCCAATGCATGTAGTATTTGGACCCAAAATGGACTGCCTGTGTTGAAAGCCAGGTTAGCAAGCCACTGCCGAGAAGAGTAGGAGAAGATTCCTTATCTCTGCACTATGATCATGATTTCATGATCTGAATAAGTGGAAATGTGAGCAATTCTAACCTTGAACTTTAAAAGATCACCACACAACATGTGTGGAGCGGAAGTTTAAAATTAACCAACGCACCATTGAAAACCTTCTGAACTCTCAAACCCTAAAGCAACTACAGAAATTCCCCCAAAAGTGTGTCACCATTCAATAATGTTCCAACTCTTGCAACTCGTGATTCCTCAAGCAGCAAACCTCAACAGCCGTTCTCGTGAGCCACCACCACTTCTACCAAGAGTCCCTTTTTGGGCACATGCCATCAAGCCTGTGACACGCTCTCAAACCAATTTCCTTTAAAACAGTCATTCTGTAAATAACCCCAGTTCCTGCGGTGTCCACCAGTTACCCCAGGAGGACCCAGGGGCCGACAAAAGAAGTTCCCGTCCGTAGTTCCCACCAACATGACAGATAGACACACACACGCATGCTCTTACTTACGATAATCCTTCATATTTTAAATACTTAAAAATGCATAGGATTAAATCCCTCTTTCCCACGGCAGGCCTATACAGTGACATTAACCATGAGCTTAAAAAGCATATAATACATAACCACATGCCTAATCCTGGCTTTATATTCTCATCTACCATCATTTTGTGACCATCACCTCCCCTCCCCCAAAAGGGAGGCACAGTATTTGCAATGTAAATATTGCCTCCGGATGGATAGATGGATGATGGCTGGTGAAGTGGATGTACTTTATGATTATGTAAATGGCTGTGGATGTCACCGGGTAGGACAGGGTCACCCTGCTGCAGCACCGACCGGCCCATCGGAGATGGGGAGACAGGGGGTCCGTGCTAAAGTACCACTGGGCGACAGTATGATCATAAAAACGACAACGCCATTAACAGAGGAATAAAGTGCTGAACACATCACACGCAGCAGGAAGACACATCACCAAACATGTGGCGAGACAACCTACAAAAGACAGGCAGACGCAAACAAAGTTGTATGATAAGGGCAAACAGTGATGGGGTGTGTTTGTGTGTTTGTTTGTGTTTACGGCCTGCTCAATTCTTTGACGTCCCAAAGCTTCCTGTAATAGAGCAGTCTTTCTGATTTACACACCACTTTGATTTTTAACCTCTTTATCATCCTTTCGTTTAACTTTTTTTGTCGATACATGACCATTTGTGTTCAACTTAAATCTCACGTTTAGTTTAA
>NC_136946.1:6673322-6783322 GCF_949987615.1 Pollachius pollachius | reverse complement strand
CTCTTATACAACGCTTACATGAGTGAGAATGACACATCATCCGAGTGCGTCTTTGCTGTGCCCCTCTCTGAGCTGCTGCCTCATGCAGAGCTAATCTGCCCCCTAGTATTCATTCATTTATACGATTAGCAAAATATATATATGTACACGCACATGTAAAAAAAGAAAACGATTCTTGCTTGTGGGCACTGACTGCATCCGAGACACGCCACAAGGCTCTGAACGTCATCACATTGACGAACATGGTCGGCACTTTGCTTTGAATTCATTATTTTATTCATTTTGTATTACTTTGCCAGAGGTTGCACAGATTCAAATAATGCTGAGTCATAACAAGCATTGAGTCACAATGTCTGCCTGGACGTCTGAATGCACGTCAGCAATCTAATAGGTGATGGAGAGAGAGAGAGAGAGAGAGAGAGAGAGAGAGAGAGGGAGAGAGAGGGAGAGCGAGAGAGAGAGAGAGAGAGAGAGAGGGAGAGAAAACAGAAAGGTAAAGACAAACACTGCAAGACAGACGGCGACAAGAGGAGGGAGACAGAGGGAGGGGGAGAGAGTGAGAGAAAGAAATCTGAAAGGTAGAGGCAAACAAAGCAAGACAGACGACGAGAGGGGGAAGACAAAGGGAGGGGGGAGAGAGAGAGAGAAAACAGAGAGACCGACAATGACGAGAGGAGGGAGACAGAGGGAGGGTAAAGAGAGATGGAGAGGGGTTTGGGATGGGGACCAAGAGGCACAGAGAGAAATCTCCAACTACGACCAATGCTGGTGAGGTGGTTTAGACCGATAACCTTAAACCTTTACACAACGTGGCCCTAGTTTTGATTGCTCAGCGTACTTTAAAGCCCCTTTAGAAGAAGAAAAAAAAGAGGAGAATACTACTTTCGCTATTTAAAGCGTCTCCCAGTGAATTCAGACACATTGCATTAAGCAGATGGAAGGGGAGGCTGGGAGGCCTACAGGTAGGCTGCACAGTCCATCAGGGATCGACCGGGTACCGTTCGACTGGGGGCGGACCATCCTACCCACTACACCCGTCCACTTAACCTCCACAGTGTGAGTCAGCACTTCTACATAAGGCGTCTTCAGGCTGACTGTCCGCTGGCTGGGGTAGCAGATGGAGTCTGAATTGGCTTAATAAAATCCAACTAGCTCAGGGGCTAGCAGCCCGAGGCTAGCTGCTAGGTCTATGGTCCTAGAGAGGCAGATAGAGAGGGGAAGGTCGCTGGGTTTACAAGTGTTTCCCGAACTGGGGTCTCCTGACATGCATAAGGGGTCACGGGAGATCGCGTATAAGCTGCAGAAAGGTCTCTTGAAGGCCCTGCATATACTTATATAGAGTGCATAAGGATTCTTACCCGGGACTGAACTATACTCCAAACCACTTACAGTAGGACGAAGTTGATAGGGTTTAAATGATGTATGTAGAAGCCATTAGAAGTTGGGATCACCACAAGAAAAGGTTAAGGTTGAAAATGCATGCGATCAAAAGAGAGTGAGAAGGAGTGGATTGAAACAAGTTATTATACAAAAGGAGCCTGTGTAAGCCAAAGGCCTTCGGGTGAAGGGCATGAGAAATGTAAAGACACGATTTACGTAACACATGAAGAAGTAAGCTGTTGATCTCTGAGCTCGTACACACGGCCTCTCCTGATGCTCTCTGAGGGATCGTAAGTACACACACATATGCACATACACGTGCGCACACCCACACACGCGGGCAGACACGTACACGCACACACGCACAAACACGCAGACACGTGCACAAACACACACTCACACAAACACACACGTGTACACACATGCAGACACGTGCACAAACTCACACAAACACACACACATGCACAAGCACAGACTCACACACTGTATTAATTTAATTATGACGTCATATATATACATATATATAATGTTCTAATTTAAAAAATGATTATAATAGAAAGAATTTGACCCAGAAGTAGCAAGTAATTGAACCCAGTAATGAAATGCAATGTACTGTAATGTAAATGTACATATAATATTCACTAATTATAATCATGTTCATTTAGATATTCATGTTATTATTTTGCGACCACCTGTTGTCGCACATCTCCAATAAAAAGTTATGGAAATGTGTTAATGGTTTAAAATGTAGCCAATGAAAATAAATATAAAACGAATAGAAAAGTATGTGTAAAATGTTATAGCACTGCCACCTAGCGGCCAAAGTACTTAATGATTGGTACTCTGTCAGTTACATGCTTAATGATAAAATAATGGCTATGATAAGCCCCCTATTTCAAAAAGATTAGCTCAGTTGGAATTTGGTTCGTTCAGTTAAAACGAATACTGAAACGTTATACTGGCGAAACTTTAACTTTAAACTTGTCAGACATTACAGGTTGTTCTGGAATGCATTTTGTATAAAATAAAAGAAGCATGTCGTTTTGATTTTAAACTATTTTCTCGAAGTTTCACACTTCCACACGCCATAGTATTTTTGGTTGTGAGGCAAATTAGTTGGCCGTTCATATCCCTCCCTGCTTTCCCTTATCTCACAATCGAAACCATAATTTATGATATACTAATACAGGAAAATACGGTGATTATACAGGCACACAATCACCAACGATAGTCCAAAAAGGTCCCAACTGGTATAATCATGTATATTGTATTAAGCGTTTTTATTATTATTATTATTATTATTATGAACATTTAGTTCAGGCGCGTAGAACCACACACGTCACTAACAGTCGACTAAGACCCCCAAACAGGCATGAAGTGAAAGTACAGGAAGAAAGAAGTTCAGCGATATAATAACAGAAATATTTAGCCGAATACCTTTTTAATAAACGACATAATGTTTATTCCTGTCGAAGCAACTCCGCCCTCCTTTAAAGGCTTTACCCTCATACTGGTGAGTTAATATCTGCTTCATCACGGACATCCCTGGTTCACAGAATGATTCATCGTCATTTATTAGATTATGTATATAATGCTAACATACTACCATAAGGTCTATGCTACTCAATTTGTATACAACCAACCTATCCGAAGTGCGATCCTATAATCCCCTATCACTTCTATCGCCTTTTTCTATACTGTGTCATTATATGTCCGCCATAAACCGACGTTGTGTTTGTTTTCAGCCAGCAATTGCTGTTGGCAATGTGGCACAGCTCGCAGTGGACCTCATCGTGTCGACGCTCAGCATGAAGCAGGTGGGCTACATGCACACGGACTGCCTGGTCCCCATGGTGGGGCCCAACCCATACGCCACATCCGCGGAGGACGCTGGGAAACTTCACACCACCGCAGAAGGTATACATCATAACTTTTTTTATTGATCAAGATCTGTGCTGAATGTTGTTGAATGTTGAATCTACTCACAAACTTCTCTCATAGTTTACAGAGATGCAGAAAAAAAGCTGGCAGTCCTTCAGATCAGGTCACCCCTTATTCAGGTCAGTGTGTTATTATTTAATAAGATGTTTGGAATGCTGCAAATTAAACATGAACAACCTCCACATGACAGGTTTGTCTTGAGCTGGGGGAAAAAACGGTTAAAACGTATTTCATTGCAGTCAAGATCCAGAAAGTTCAGGAAGTTGTTGGTGTCTTGGATCAAAGCCAGCGAGTTCTCGCGGACCGTGGTGCTGTCCAGCAGCCACGCCTACCAGCGGGATGACCAGCAGCTCAAAGGGTTTGTGAAGTTCTTCCCGCATTCACTGTGGATGCTAACCTCAGTTCTCACACATGATTGTTAGCCAAATATTGAAATGAATACATGGCAAGTTCTTTTTAAAAGTGGGAGAATATTCATATATTTTTATTGGATGTTTGCGATCCATCTCTCATTAAAAGACATGCTAAGATTCAATTGCAAGCCAGAAACCAAAGGTTAAAAGTGAAGAATATCATTAATATATATATATATATATATATATATATATATATATATATATATACATCCATGTACAAAATAAATGTAATAAACAAGTAGGATAAACAAGTCTAATAAAATTTATTTGTACCCAATCAACGTAACCTCAACTTTTTTCCCATAGATGAAATAAGGTCTTGACATTACCGTTGTCATTTTGCCAGTAGCCTTTCGTTGTTCTCATCCTCATGTATTCGTTGCGATCTCGTATGTCACAGTACTCCGCTGAGGTACCTGGTCACGCCCGCCCTGCAGAAGGCATCGGGCCCCGCCCTGACGGAGCTGGGCTGGATGGAGATGGAGAAGCTGTCACCCTTCCCTGGCCTGGTGGAGGCCGAGCCACGCCTCTCCATCCCCGGGGGAGGCATCACCAAAGGGCTCTTCACAGACGGGTACGGCTGAACAGGAATTCTATTGTAGTTGGTAATGTGGAGGTACTAGTGTTCTAGGCAAGGCAAATTTACTAGCACTTTTCAGACATGAAGAAGACTCAAAGTACTTCACATTGAAACATAGTCATACAATAAAATGAAATAAAATAGAGCAGAATCTATGACCATCAATAATCAAAGGATAAAAGGGTGAAATGGATTGGATAGTGCCTTTACAAGGTGCATTTGCTGAGGAGTTTGTTGCTGTTAAAAAGGTCTTTGTGGTTGCTGATAGCTTAAGAGGTTTAACTTGGCTGAGGCAGCATTGTCAGGACTGGAGTGGGACAAAAGGTTCCTCTTTTATAATTTAAGAAACGATAAAATTGTATATGGGAAACAATTATTTCAAGAGCGTCTTTCATAGGCCTCTCTATAACCTATAGGATTGGTGGGCTTTCAGTATACTCCTGGAGACATGACCTCAGCGATCGGTTCATTGCATGGCGACGAATGCGTAATAAATACAGCCAGTTCCCTTGACCATATACGTGTTGTATTCAGTTGTCAGGAAGAGCTGTGCCTGGCTGTGGTGCTGATGTTTTGCTCCGAGGGCGACAACGTCCCTGACGCCTTCACCCTAGTCAACCACCTCAATGACTGGCTCCTCCTGGTGGACAATGACGTAAGTGCGCCACTGACTGTGTTACATTTTTTTATAATACAAACCGGCCTTTAGGGGATTCATCTGTTTATTTGACTCGTTGTTCATGCATTTAGTTAAATGTATTTTTGGAACAGTACTATGGCAGACAACGGCCTTAAAAGGAAGGCCTGTATAATTCTAATCTAGAGTGATTCATTTCGTATTTTATTGTCCTTAAAATTCATTGTTTTTTGTGTTTGTCTTCTCTCGCAGAAACGAGGAGCACAGAAGTGGAAGGTTCCGGGCTCCTGGAAGCTCCTGTTTGGCAGCAGTCACCCACCTTCCATTTTTTAACCTGATAGCGCTCCGTGTCTTTTCTATGCCGTTGTTTTGGCTGTAATTCGATAAGTGACCCGTCGACTTAATGTCAGCCCGTAATGTACTCCAAAGAACAAAGGCCCTGATTGTGAAGGTCCTGGACCGTCGTGGCCACGCCCCCTTGGCAGTAAGTGCCTGGCGGCCAGCCACACTGGTTTCCTGGTAGTCCCACCTACCGACGGGGTCACGCGGTTCCCGTCTCAAACCCGTGTAAACCGGTTGCACGCACTGTTAGGCTATATGCGTAAGGCCCGGTTTCCTGTCTGCTTCTCAAGCATCATTGTGACAGGTTCTGTGCTGTTTTTAAAAGAGTTGTCTCATTGTTAAAAATTAGGCAATATATACTTCAATGTAACCCACATGATTCGTTTGAAGTTTAGATAAAAGTTGCTGTTAAAATATGAAGATGCAGCAATGCAGATTATATTAAGTATGCACTTTAAGGGTAAAGACTAGAGTACAAAAGAATGCTGCATAAAGAAAAGCCAATGGGGTGTAAGAAAATAAATGACCTTTTTTAATAAACAATATAAAAATGTCCCAAGAGTTTGTTTCCTTACATCAGTCAGGGAGAATATTTGAAACAGCTTTAGCCAGCAAGGTAAAGTCTCATAAGCGGACGGCGTCTGACAATAGTAATGATTATTAGAAATGAGGATCAGGGTGGTACATTAAGAGACTTCACTCAAGTCATATAAACTAGATAAATACCAGCTTTATTTGTAGTTTTTGCTCTAGCAGAGGAAAACGTTAAGACTTTTGACAAATTAAAAACAAATAAATCAGGAAATCCGGTATCTTTTGTGTTGGATCCAAATACATCAGTCTTTTGTTTGTTTCTTTTTTTTCTTTACACGCAAAAATATTCTTTCTACAAACATTTTAAAAAGAACATTATGTACATCATGCCACTGAATTTCTCATGTAAAAGAGGGACTGCCTGCGCATGTCCCTCCTGACATCGGTTTGAAAACTTCAAGTAATCTCTTATAAAAAATAGAAAATTTCTTCTTTTGCGTCTGAAAAAAGTTTCTCAAAAAATACATGTGTATGAACCGTGTCGCCACTCGGCGAATCCTTGACCGCCAACTTAAAAAGATTCAATTTGGTAGATGAAAAACAAAAAGCCCCAACAAAATATTAAATGATAACGTCACACTTCATGTGGCCGTGTTCCACAAACAGTGCTGAGAGGGGAGGGGGAGGGGGGGATTTGGGACAGCTGGTGTGTTCCGCCTTTGGACGAAGGAGATACAATATGAAATGACCATGCTTTCTTGAAGAGAATGTCGAAGTGTTTGGTGTAAACAGCAGTGTGTCCGGGGGTGGGAGGGGAGTTTGGGGGGAGGGAGATGACGAAGCAGGAGTGACGCAGAGGATGGCGATGTGCGGGAATGCTGGACAACAATGGCGGGGAAGACTATTTTTTGATGAGAAGGAGGAGGAGGAGGAGGAGGAGGAGGTCAGAAACTGGACATGAAGCTCAGCTGGGGGGTGGGGGGGTAGGGAGCGGTGGGTTCCAAAGAAGGCAGAGTTCGAGCAAGATGGAAGTTGCGTGAGAAAACTAAAACAGATTTGGGGCTGGGGGAGGAGAGAAGGACTGCAGTTTGGGTCTAAGACGGGGGGTCCCTGCTGAAGTGCACGTTGCAGCCAGCGGAGAGGTGAGGTGGGGTGGCTACAGGTGGGAGGCAGCTAGGTGTCACTGGTTCTTGCTCTGTTGGAAAAAAAAAAGACACCAACACAAGATCAAAAACGATTTGTCGTCGACCGAGAGACATGACATTAGTCCATACGGATCTCATAACACCAGAGAACGATCAAAAGAACCCACCAGCACACAGCACGTCACAGACTGACTGAAACTGATCAGTCAAACCGAAGCCTTTGGATGACTTTGGTCATTGGCTCAACAGCTCACTTTTCGTGCAGAGCCAGCAGTGTTGAGGGGCCCAAAGCAACCTCCATACCTCCCCAGGAACCGAATGCATCAGGCCAAAACATTCATCATTCATATTTTGCTTTGTAAACCAAGTGGTAGAAACGAGGTGACTATAGTTGAAGAGTGCCTATTATTGGGTGAGATGGAATGCCTCCTAACATCTGATCTCTCTGCGAATTGTTGTGATGGATGTTCAATATACTGATGTGGGTTGCTTCCAGGATAAAAAAATACATACATCGTGATGGCAGACAGTGTCTACTGAGACCTACTCTTGTGGTTAAACTGCATGTTTGGAACTTAAATAGAACGAAAAGTCTAAACTTATATAAAGAGGAAAATATAAAAGATAGGTCAGGTGTCTTTAAACTTTCTCTATGTTATCTGAGGACAAACTGACATGTTGGTTAGATTGGTTAGAAACCCAAACTCACCCGCTGAAAGTCAGAGGCAGCAGATAAATTGACATCTGTAAACCTTAATTATTTGTTTCACATTGTGCCCCTTTTGTGCTGCTTTTTTCGAACATAATTTGAGTGTATTCTGCACCCAAATGGTGCGGTCAATAAAAAAAAAGAAGAAAGGAACACTTATATTTATACAAGTCTATCTAATCTCCATCTGCCTTAATGTGTAGGCCTTCTAATCACATTTGAGGTCTTTTGGCGCTATGCGATGTCAAAGCACTTGTAGCCACACTACATGTTTACCCCAACAGCAGCCGTGCTCCTACAGCCCAGTCGGTGTGTAGAAGACATGCAGGGAGAAACGCACAGGCCCCGTCTACAGAGGTTTTCCAAGCACGTGCTTTCAGGTCTGTTAAACCACCGGTCAAAGCCTACTTGACACAAGCAGGGAGGCTGGAATCACCGGTCGTGCTGCTGTTGAGTCTGCATCGTTTCAGCACCGGCTGTTATCCCCGCGCTGTGCATATTATAAAAAGGTGAGACAGGAGGAAATGTCTGATGAGCTAATGAGAAGGTTGGATGCTTTTTTAAGCTTGGCGTAAGAACACCCGTCGCTTCAACCGATGACTTGCTTCAGATCCAGAACCCTGGAAAACGTTAGCATGCGTGGTCCAGACAGGAGTTTGTCCAGCTGTCCCGTATGGCACCTTTACCAATACTCACCATTTCCTTACACGCAATCTCTTCAACCCCCCCCCCCCCCCCCCAACCCTCTGGTGGTGTTTATGGATGATGCAGGCAGTCAAACAAGTAAGAATAACCCAAATCAATCGACAACCATCTCAGCTCACAATGGTGCAACCCCGGGTGGCGTTTGATTGCCAATGGGGCGCCCGCAACAGACTGGTGGCCCATGCTGAAAAACCTCCATAGATGACACCTGGGACCAGGACAGCCAGCAACCTCAACCAAACAAGAGAACAAACCATGCTTTGGTGCATCCTGTGTACTCACACGGCCCCAAAGACCACAACAAATCCCCTGGACGCACACCATCACAACACACCCCACAGCAGCCAGGAACGCACGCACACACACACACACACACGCGCACACACACACAAACACACACACACCAGGCCCGACTTCACGTACATGTTCTGAAGGAGGCGGTTTCTTTCTAAAAGCCGCTGGTAACCTTCCTCCCTCCTGTTTTAACCACTCCGTCATCATCAGCCTCCTCCTCCTCTTCTTCTTCATGCTTGCAGCCGTCCCAGAGGGGCCGGGCGCTAGAGCGCCCCCCACTGGACGGCTCAGTCGTTGTCATGTGCAGCAAATGCAGCCCAGACTGTCCGGGAGGGAACCGTGACATCATGTTAACGCGCTGCGGCCACACAAACACAAACACACACTTTCACACACTCGAGACGCTTCCTTCTTCTTGGAGGAGAGGAGGTTCCCACGTCTCAAAAGCAAACAAATTAACGCTTGACAGAAACCTCTCTGGCAAGTTCTACTGGTGAGGAGGAAGCACTTTCAAATGTTTGGAAAGTGCCTGTGCAGGTCTGGCTGGTCTTGATTAATTTGTGAGATAACAAGGGCAGTTTCTAGATAAATTACAATGCAGGGAAGCAACATTTTTATACGTTGCTTCGTTTTTGTACTCGTGTTAGCCCTCGACATCCCCCCCCCCCCCGGGAATGAATTAAAAACCCATCTAATCCGATTCAAGCGCTTTATTGTACTCTACCGTTTGCATATGATTTGCCTAATGGTTGACTGTTACATAGAAACGTAACAGAATTCAACACACACTAGGCATGTTTTACCGTTGGAACTGTAAACCTGCACTTGTGTGTCGTCTTCCTTCTCTTCCTTCCCTGTAATGCAAAGTCTACACGAACAAACTCAGGGACAGAAAAACAATGTTCTTCTTCTGTGGATCGAATGAGACGATGGAGGAAGTGTGCTAAATCAAATTCCCTAAGAGCTCTGGACTTTGTCCGGGTGAGCGGCGGATGAGGTCAAGCGCTCTCTGTGAGAGTACCTAGAAGAACAAGATCAATGCCTCGATCTGCTGACTGGGAGGTTCAAGCGGAGTCACGGGAGGGAAGGGATACCGGAGAGTCTCTCAGCTTCCTTAGACGGGAAACACGGACGATGGAACGGCTCCCAAAGTGGATGGGAGAGAGGGCAGGTCATATTCTACATACCTCGAGGAGAAGTGACGTGGACGATTTCTGTCTGGGATTAATTAAGTACAACTTATCAAAAGGACATCTTATCTTGAGGTCTTAGAGAGCTGAGATCAGGTAGCACCACAAGGTTTATAAAAAAAACAATGAAAAGGGTGAGACATTCCAGTCTCATTCATGTCTCGTTTACCAGTCGACTGCTAAAGCATTTGGCTGTAATTTGATTATAATCAAATTAGAGACAAAAGTCAAATGCCTGCCGAGGTTAAAAAACACACCCTACAGCCTGAACGCGAGACAAAGGAATGTTGCATAACACAAACTGATGCCTCAAAACAAACTGAAGAAACGAGTGAGTAACAGAGAGAGGGGAATCACCTCTTCCTCTTCTTCTCTGAGTCGTTTGTCCTGGGTATGCTCTGCTGCTGCTGGGGCGTGCGGGCCGCGGGGAACTTGGAGAGAGAGTCCTCTCTTCGTCTCTTCCTGCACACAAACGCACACAGGAGACGGGTGAGACACACTGTGGTGGCGGCCGCTACGCGACTTCATTCAATCATTTTCACAACCAACCAGCGATGGGTTGTAAACCATCTGTGAATGACGACAGTGTGTTTTCAAATCGATCAGACTACTCCACTTTGGAATCATCCTCAGCTTTGGGTGAACCACGGGTCACAGAGGAGGATTCGATTTCACAGCCGTTCCCAAACCACACGGCGAATCACAAACTTTACAAAGTCTAAAGAGTTGTGAGCAGGAGAAAAGGGACTGCGGGGCTCCACCAGAAAGACAAAATGAGTACTGACGGTGTGCTGCCGCTGTCCGCGTCCGCCTCCTTGCAGGGGGCCCCCGCGGGGGTCTCGTCCGCCCCCCCGTCCTCGGGCTCCTCCGGCGGGGCCCGCAGGTTGCCGTTGAGCCGCGGGCCCCGCCCGGCGTCCTGGGGCTGCGGCGGGGAGTCCGGCGCTGGGGCCTGGTCCTCCTTGGACAGCTCTCTCCACCGCTTCTACACACAGGAAGGACAGGGGGCGGGGCATGAGGGACACGCCATCACGTGACACGTCACGTGATGGCGTGAGAGGGCCGGTCCGACGGCAGGACCACTTTGAGCAGGGGCTGACGGTACCGTTCGGGCTTCACAAGGCGTTGGGGGACATTTCTGTGTTCTTTGTGGGATTCTCTATGAGACACATGTCTGCAACTTAAAAAATGCTTTTCCACAGAATTGGTTGTTTTCTAGTTCTAGTTCAAGCAGATTTGTGTTTGGAGCATGTTTGACCTCACCCCTCGCACATGCTCGTACGTTTATTCTAAGAAAATGGGGGCGCATTCATCAAATTTGGTTGAAGGACACAAAGATTATTATTGTATAACTTCCCCATCAACGCACTGAAATAGCCTCTGCGTGTGTGTGTGTGTGTGTGAGTGACGCTGATGACAACTAGACAACAAGTCATGGGGTGTGGTTACTATGCCAACCGTGGCTTCTGCTTATTCGTAAAAACATAATGGAGGAATTCATCTTGCCTCTTTCTAACTTATTTTCAACACCTGTGGGCGGTTTCGCCACTCATTTTCTTTCTGCAAACCGGTCTTACAAGGAAAGCTTGAGATAAGGTTGATAATGTAAGCTCAATTCAACCCCTCGGTCTGACCCATTGAGTGTTGGGCGGTGACGTCTTCACTGCTGAAATAATACACTTCCACCAACACCCAATAGGTTCTGGAGGGGAAAAAGGGAAGGACACAGGACTCGGGTTGTACTCGCATGCGAGCGGCGAAGAATGAGAAACAGAGATACAGAGATACAGAGATATAGAGATACAGAGAGTTAAGAGTGTGACCCAAAAACAGAGGGCCACTGTGAGAAGGGGAGCCGAGGGAGGGCAAAGGATAATGTGGTTGCTAGGGCTGTTGGGACGCCAAGACACAAAGCGACCGGCTTCAGGACTCTCATGCTACAGCACATACCCCTAGGCATCCTTGGAACATCATGTTCAAGGATATTCCTGCTCCTTAAATAAATTCAATTCAACTAAATTGCTACTTAATGACCTTCATCCTAATCCACTGGTAAGGCATCGTTATGGTTCCAAGTTGACGCAACGCACTGATCACGCAGTCCCTTCGACGCAGTCGGGAACCTGTTTTGGTTCTACGTCGGGTTTCCGTTAGTGGACCAATCACAGCCCTTGCTGCTGCGACGCAGTAACAGAAGGTTACACTTTTCGGGAGGTGCGCATCAGGCCCTTGCGGTGGACGCCAGGACGTGACGGGTCTGTAAATCTGCTTGCGTCGCGTCAACGTCCAACCGTTACTCTACCTTAAGCGGCCTTGCATCCAAAACATCTCTGAGAGGAAAACACGGAACTAGCAGGAGGGCAGGTGCGCCGGGTTACCTGGACAGAGGAGTCCCCCATGATGTACTTGGCTCCCTCCAGGACCGCCAGGTAGGAGAAGCGCAGCTGGTCGGGGGTCTGGATCAGGCCCATGCGGTACTTCCTCATGTCCAGCAGGATGCTCTTGATGTCCACCGACGATGGGTCCTTCCTCTTGTCCATCTTGGCCAGACGGTCACAGTTATCAGGGAATCATCGCTCATTGCACTCAAGTGAAGCCCTCGTAGAGAGAACATGACGTTCATTACATTCTGTGAGAAAAATACCTCAAATCGTCTACAGTGCAAGATCAAACATAAGCCCGGAATGTATGACTTATATCCTTTCTTCAAATATATATATATTTTTTTAAGATAAAACCAGTTCTCTCAAAAAGGAGCCGACATATCTCATAGTCAGACATTAGGAAGCCATCAACCCATATCAATACATACTGTTTAAACTACTGCATTTTTGAAACCACATTTAACATGCTATTAAATTAACCCATTATAAGATGAAGTTGAAGTTTAATGTCATGAAATACCCTGTTTGTTCTTAAAAGGCCCTTACAGTGAAGACGGTGATGCCCACTCGGACTAAGAGTCTGACGGCTTTACGTGTGAGGAGGCGGGGCTTACCAGCACCAGACACGTGTCGACCAATGAAAACGTCCCTGATCGCCCGATCCCCGCGCTGCAGTGCACCACGGCAGGCCCGTGGTCCGCCCCGAGCGAGGTCGACTCCCGAACTTTGAACAGGAAGTTTAGGAAGGAGGCGGGGGAATCGGGAACCCCAAAGTCAGGCCACGTGGTGTAGTGGAAGTGGTAGATCTCCCTCTTCTCCCCAGTCTACAAGAAACATCAGGGTCAAAACATTAACCACCCAAATACTACTCAAACAGAAATCCAATTCTTTATGTGCTGTTTATTACAATATTGTTTCTCTTTGTCCATGACGCTTTGCTAAAAGCAGAGGTGGAGCAGGTGAAGGAAGCCTTTCCCTGCCTGCTGGGACCTGTTATGACTCATGCATGTGAACAACACAACCTGAACTTAGCATTGGGTTTAAATGTTACGGAAAAAGTAATCTGACTGCAGTGAGGTCCAAAAGAGAATAAGCCCGACACATTAGTGTGACTTTGCGATTCAATCTCACACTGACACACAAAGAGTGTGTGTGTGTGTGTGTGTGTGTGTGTGTGTGTGTGTGTGTGTGTGTGTGTGTGTGTGTGTGTGTGTGTGTGTGTGTGTGTGTGTGTGTGTGTGTGTGTGTGTGACTCACGTGTACATTCTGGAGCTGCAGCACTCGGGTTGTGTAGTAGGATTTGACGTCCTCAGACAACAAGGTGACCAGGAATCCTGTGTCTCTGAAGGCCATGTCCTGCTCCGTGGCTGTGGGCCAGTACTGGGCACACTTCTCCTACCGGAGCCAGAGGATGGAACAACAAGGTCATTGAGCGAGGGATTAAGGCTGGCGTCACATTAGCTGAGAGACGACTCGTTATCTTTCTGCAATTTGAGGAAGCAACTGGGGAAACGCGTCACGAAATTAGAAATGCAGGTCACTTTTTTACGTTTGCAAAAAAATAAACAAAATTGTATAAAGAGGCCATGACACATTCAAGCAAACAAATAATCGTGAGGAAAAGTGCTTGGAGAGCCTGGTCAACATGACTATTTTTACATGGATATAAAATCCGGCTTTCACCGGACACAATTCATAGTGAACTATTATTATCGACGCGAGAGCAGCTAATCTGTAGGCTCCTCGCTCAGGGAGGCCTGCAGTGGTAGAGATATTTGGACGTTGGACGAGGAACCTGTGGTCCTGGCCCCCTACACCCTGATCACTCGACTGGCCTCTACTCTCTACTTAATCATATGACTACACGCCTTACCGCTCCTTTCTCCATGACTCTGTTCAGCATGATGATGGCCTTGGTCCGCTGTTCCCAGATCATCATCCAGAAGTGGCTGCAGGTGTTCTTTAGGGGGCCCTGGTAACCGGACACACACACACACACACACACACGGACACACACACACACACACACACACACACACACACATTTCACCACCGCCAGGAGCCACTGTCCGACAGCGGGAGAACTCCCAACCACCTCGGCCAAGAACACATGGGAAGTGCTACCGCTTCGGAGGGTATACAGTGGTGTTTTCCAGAGATGTGTGGGTTGAGAAATAGGAAGGAGTATCGGTGACATGTAGGGCTGGGTGGTCATAGGTGCTGGATTAAGTGGGTGGTATTTCACCGTAAACGTGTTCATGTGTATTTTATGACTGTCAACATAGTCATCTATGCCATTTTCTCAGTGTTACGGAAATAATTCGCAAAAACGGGACATAGATTACAAAGTATTTGCCAGTTTCCCCGTAACACTATGTGAAAGTTCCACTCGGCTGGAACACAGGTATACTCTTCTATGTCATGACCAAGGGACACCTGATTGCGAGGCGTGTGTGCGCTGTCTGGGAAGCGGTTGACTGCGGCATCCGAGAATGGGTTAAGCTTCTTGTGACCTTCTAGTATAACGCCAAGCTGTGTGTGATGTGTGAATATCGTGGAGCTCGTTCTTGACAGCCCCGGATTAGAATTTCCGAGAGAAGGTTGGGATACCTGGACAACTAGTAAAATGCCACAGTGTGTGTCGCATTTATTTTTATGTCCAAGAGACGGTTTCACACAACAACGGTCCTAAAAAGTATCAAAAATTGCCGTGGGTCTTAACACGCACTCACTCTTTTTTTTTTTACCAGCCATCTAACAAACCATAGGAAAGTAAAAATGCGAATCAATTGATTAAAACAAAAGAAATCGCCCAGCCCTAGTTACAGGGTAACAGAAGAAAAGAGGCGATGAAAAAAGGTTGCCAACCTTATTGAGGTTGGCATCCAGCTATGCAAATGAGGCTTATCACATTTTGTACGATTTAATATGCGCTGAGGGGAACATACAAGTCGCACAAGAATATGAAAATGTTTGCTAGCTCTACTTGACTGGAGGATATAAAATCAGAACTCATAAAACATCCCAAACAAAAAAAACAATAGGGATGCCTTCTCATGATCAAATTTTGCTGAATGATGATTAATGTGAATGCAAAGGTTATTAAGGGACCTAGACCTCTTTACATATGTCTACAGACCACACCTGACACTAAAATGGGCTAAAGTAAATGTTCACAGTGGTGCTCAGGTATGATGGTAGTTTAAGAGGTATGCACTTGACAAAGGAGATGGGGAAAGTTTTGTTTAGGTATGTGGAAGCCACATACCAAATAAAGGAAGTGAGATAACCAGATATTAAATTGTCTTAATTGAAGAGTGAGCAAAGCAACGCCTTTCTTTATCGTGACATGCAATGAAGCTATTCATTAGGTCAGGAATAGCATAGAGCGGTTAGGGGAGGCAGTTGCTGATTAGCTTATGGATGCGACTTGGGCTAGTGTGAGTAGTTAAAAGAAGCCTGAAATATGTTTCTTTTTTCATTGAATGTTGTGAGATATGCTATCCTAAATCAGAACATAATAGACACAAAGTTCATCAGTTTCATGCTGTTCCAATTCACGGGGGCGGCAATATCTCCCACTACTAATGACTAATTCAGACCTCTCTGTGGCGCCAGACAAACAGACTTTCATAATGATATATAATAATGATTCATAATGACACATTACAACAACTTATAATTTAGGGTTAGGCTAACCATCTAACACCAAACAACTTGGACGGATACATATTCAATCTAAGTTTGTTTGTTCCAAAACCAGGCAACATCAAGCTATTAGAAACAATAAGTGTATTCAGACATCAGGTCTTCTTATAGCACAAAACGACCAAAAACAAAACTAAATAAGGTAAACAATGTTTCTTAAGCAAATGTTGTAAAAGTGCTATTTAACATCATCAAACCTGGCAAGCGTTCTGAAAGCCCTACAAAAGTACAACTACCAATCAACAGAAAGGTACCCTAGTCCCAAAACGTTAGAATATCAAAGCAAATGTGTACTTGCCTGAGTCAATATGTAACGTCTCTGGGCTTCTTCCATCACCACTAAACTGGCATTGATGTAGTCATTCTCCGTGCTCCCAAGTTTTACCCGACTGTGGTCAACTAGAACGGGAATAAGTTGAAGGTCATTTACGGAACAGCATGTAGTAAACACACACACGTGTATGGCTCACACATAGAGTGGATATGTGGGTCCTGGTCACGGTCATGCTCACATGGGTTGACGTCTCTGTATCTGTTTCGATACCGATTCTCCGGATATTTAGCGATTTTGAAGGGGCACTCATGGGACTGATTCCTGATTTCCTGTGGACCGCAAAACATTTTATCTGACACGAATTGTGGCCAAACATTAAACGGGTACAACTCTTGTTTGTATCCTTCATGTCCACGTTTAGAATCCACTAACACTCGAAACAAATACAATACAGTAAAACACGCAGAATAAGCACATCAATAAAGTATCTACATCTAACGCCTATAATAAACCTGGTTGACACTATATACTTTAGTTAAGTATGTTGAAATGTGTCAGCTACCACGCTAGCTCACTTCGCTAGATCACTTTAATTCGCGCTGGGACTTGTTAGCGACCGTCTAACTATGCTAAGCTAACACACTTACTATGTATAGGTTCTGCCACCGGCCATCGGAATCCATGTCTTCAAATTCCTGGTCCATTTCCAAGGTGACAACACCAGTCAATTGAAGTCAGCGTAACTGTTAATGCGAACGTGAAGCGATCTACCTCATTACTTTTGGTGGGAGAGCCTAAATACGTTAGCGGAGTTGCTAATGTTTGCCCGTTACCTGTGGTGTAGTTGACATCTAAATACGGGCGCTTAGTGCGCAGGCGCCGACCAGGGGTCCTTCAGCAGCTGTCAAAAACTGAGCATCGATGTTTCAAATAATTATAATAGCTTGTCAATAAAGATAGGGGGCGCCATTGTGAAGCAGTATCGAGGAGCATGGGCGCTGTGTGCGCGTCTCATTCACCATCTAGTTTGTATTTTTAGGTCCGAAAAGGGGCAGCTCAATACTATTTAAATGGAACCAATGATAGTTATATTACAACATATGCTGACCAACAACATGATAAGACAGAAAATGTAATTGTGTAACAACAAGAGAATCCAGATACAGGCAGGGGTCTAATATTGCACGTGTATATCAGTTCATTCAGAGGACAGGGGTCACTTAAGTCTAAACTAGATAGGTCATGGTCTTATTATTTTGAGGGATAAGGCATTCAAGTAGGCCATAATAAACATTTAAGTGGTATTTTACACTGACTGAAAGCTTTTCTATCTTTGGGCAGGTGCATTATAACAACATTATAATCTTCAATTAAACGATCTTCCCCTTGCATCGTTTTATCTACATTTAGCTGTGTTTCATAGAGACAGCGTTGAGAATATTTCCCATTGGCAATATGACGCCACTTAAACATTTACCTGTTTTACAAGTCTAACAATGTCCTGTATAGATGTGATCACTCAGTTTAGCACCTTACGTGTTATGGTTTCTGCAGATATAGTTTATATAACTACTAACTTCAACAATACCAACACTGGGCCCCACAAATAACCATAATCAAACAACACAATTCAAATTAAAACACTTACCTAAATCTCCACTAAAAGTCAAAAGTTACCATATGGTGGCCCTGATAATCGCACAGCCTATCGACCAATCGTTACACCGGGAGACAGAACGCGACGTTCGTCGAGGGAGCGGAAGTGACACATTTGTTCTTTCCTTCAAAACAAAACAACCCACGTTGAAACAGCGCAGCCAATTGGTCGAGCATGCGAGCATTACTTTGAAAGAAACAAAAGAAACGGAAGTTGTAACCAACCCTTAATTTGCGTGCTCTGTAAAAGTCAGGGGGGACCCTGGAGATTTTCGTGCTCTGGACGAAGTTTTCTGGTCTCGTAAACACTAGATTATATTTCCAGTGCCCGATCATTTCACTGGGAGACAACTTTACGGGATCCCGATGTAGTAAAGGCTCCGCCGACTGACGCCACACGGTAAGACCTGATCGGTTCAATACTTCACCCAGAGCCACTGTCGGAGAGAGTAGGACTTTGCAGACATAACTCCCTTCGTTTCGGGGAGCTACAGCCCAGCTAGCGGTCTGCTAGCTATGTCTCCTGGACGCAGAGCTATTATATATATCATGTTAAGGTTATTTGTGCATTCTGCTGCTAAAGAGTTCACAATGCGTCTCAACAAAACCACCAAACGGGCAGGAATAGCAGCCCCCAGCGGGGCACCGGACCACCATTTCACTTATCAAGTTAGCAGGGGAAGGCTATCGCTGGCTAACAATACACATGTAAACTGACCTGTTTGGCCACTTCTCTCTTTAAATCACATTTTGAGTTTTGTCCCGGCTAGAAAACATGACCTATTGCTCTTGGGAGCCACGTCAAGATGGATCCCTCTGGCCAAGCCGCTGACTGGTGGTTACTACATGGCGTCTGATCCCACTGGTTTATTATGGTGCCTGGTCTTCATAATATTTATTCGACATTAAGAGGTTGTCTAGGGTTGCATTGGAATTAATGGGATAATGTTGATTAGTACACTGTATGGCTCATTCATTGCCGATGTGGGAATTGGAGTTTGGATTTTATAAAACTACAAATTATGTCATAGGCCTGTCCAAACGTTAATGATATTTATTTTGTGTTATTATATGGCGTAATCAATAGTATTTCTGAAGAGCAAATGCTAAGTTTATCCATTTGAACAGGCTGCTTTGAGATAATGATGAGTGATTGATTGTTGGTGCTGGGCGATGTCTTATCTAAACCTTCATTTTGTAACCCACCGATCTCTCTCGGATCGAAAACACAAAACTCCTAAATAAGTATTCAACGAATGCTTGATCAGAAGCATTTTTTTTGGTAAATAACTAGATATCCCCTTAATGAATGCCCTGTCACTTGAATCCGCATATGCCCCAGGCATTTCACTATTACAAAGTCTGCATTCATGACCGAAAAATGACCTCACCAACAAAAGAGTTAGAATTTGAATGCGGACTGTTTACGTGAAGTTATCTTCTGCCAGGGCACTAGGCCCATGTGTCGTTCTCTTTTCTCATCTCTGCTGTATAATGTTGTCAGGGCCCCAGTCTGACACTTATCAGTGGTGGCAGTGCTGCCACAAATGTTTGGTTGCTTGCATGCAGTAGCATATCATTTGCTTTATATGAAATAGAAGTACCTATACCCATTTTTAAAACTGTGCTATAGGTGCAACAACAAGCCAAACACTTTACAATAAGGGTAAATTAATTAACCTTAGTTAATGCAGTATGAAGCATTAACACTGTTCAATGATGGTCTAGTATAATTATTAATGGTGTCAATTTTTATTAATATTTATGTCTCAAAGGTAATGGTGTTCATTTATTGATCATTTGATAGGGTAATGGTAAGAAGTTCACCCATACCCTTATTACCGCATTAACTAATGTAAATAAGTGTACCCTGGGGCCTTATTGTTGAAGTGAAAATGTGAAAAAATATACAGGAAGGTTGTTGCAGTGCCATACATTTTCGTTTTTTTAATGGCACCTTGTGGTCAGATTTACAAATTCCACCAAACTAGTGACACCTTGACTCCCATTTCGTACATCAATCGCACCGTTAAGTAAGGCTTATTAACGGCAGACGATTTAGGGGTTAATTTTGCCTTTGTAACACAACGTCGGTCACATTTTGTCATTCCTTTGGTTTTGACGTCCAACGATGTGGTAAAGACGCTTAAGGTTTAAGCTGACATTTAAAACAGGCTTCTATCTGCTGGTTAGCCCCGTCATCAGCAGAGAAGGCAGACAATTCACCGCAACCCGGTCTGTACCATGTACGGCGATGGGATCACGTGACGGACAAGTGCCTGCAATTGCTGTTGTTATCTGCATGTACTAAGTGATAATAACAGAGATAGGCTATCGTGTCTTGAGGCCAGTTTCTGGGCTTGTACAATGTCTTCAGGGCGTTAATTGAATGCATTGTTAGGGGACAGGGTGCCTGTTCAGAGCCTGGGATGTCAAAGGGTCATCAGCCCTACTCCATGGAAAACGGATTGTTTACTTCTCGGGGTTCATGATGATGATGCCAGGGATCTGCCTTGTGGAACCATGGCTGAGTCTCACGCTGCAGCCAGGGGGTTCATTCTACTCGTTGGGAGTATCACTACTACTCCGTGTCAACCCCATGTGCAATGGGTGGGATCTGAGCCACTGTGATGCCTGTGAGGTGTAGCATTATCATGCAGTGCATTTTGTCAATGGATTTAGCTCCAATATCTGTTCGGCTGCTGTCACCTCATTGGACGAAAACGGATGCTTGTCAGTTTACATAAAAGCATGTTTGAGAGGAAGTGAGATGGCAAAATAAATCTCTTCATAAACTCAGTTAATACTATAATCTGTGTCACACAGAGGTCAGCCAATTGAGTCCCTTCATTGATTTAATCTTGTGTCTGCCAATAACTTCCAATCGATGGAGGGTGGGAGGGATGGAGGAAGGAAGGAATAAGATGGTATTTTGAGGATGTAAAAAGGGCTGCTCTTGAGTCTTTACCCCTGCAGCAGGCTTTTAGTTGTTTTTTTTAAGTAGGCCGGAGTCCCAATGTGTGAGCGGTGGTTGAACACACACACACACACACACACACACACACACACACACACACACACACACACACACACACACACACACACACACACACACACACACACTGCATGGAAAGTCCCACTCATTTCCCCACTGTGTGCCAAACTACCACACAGATCTGGCCCCTCTAAATTAAATTACAATCCTGCACCGTAATTCCCCATAGCCTGTCGGCTGCTGGGGAACCGTTCCATGGCACCGCTAAGTTAACTTTCCTCTCCCTCACTGGCTTGTTAAACCCCAGCATACTAAAACCTTGATACAGTGCCAACACAGAACCCATTCGTTACTATAGTGTTAAATTGTTTGTTTTGTTTAGACCAGGGATGGGCAAAAAACCTTTTCAGAGGGCCTCAGAGGGAATTTTTCGCTAACATTACCAACGCTATTTATTTTTATTTATTTTTATTTTTCGCTAACATTAACATTAGACACGTATAGCGCTGAATACATGCCGAGGAGACGGGCCTTCCAAGCGAAGCCTTTGGGCGGAGGCACTCACACAAAATAGGCAAATTGCAAAGTTCCCAGGCCTAAACGATTGCATCTAAAATGCAATCAACCGGAGACGTCTTAGCTCTACCGTAGTAACAAACTGCCTGGCCACTGGAGCTCCTGTGTGGGTGTTGAGGTTGGATCCTAGCAGAAGGAAAGTGTGGCTCCCCTCCGAGTCCGCTCTCACCCTGCTTTCTTGCCTAAAATCTTGCCTGAGGGGTATATGAACAGTCGGTTATTGTTTTCGCCATAGCCCCCCCCTCCTCATCCCGGTGAGTCGGGAGACGGAGGCATCGGTCGGTGTGATCTGCATGGTCAGCGCTTTGGTCGTTTATGTAGCGCACACAAACAGTAACTAGGACTCACAAACTCTTGGTGTACTGAACTGTGTTCTATGGGGAGAGGGTGTTGGGGGAAGGGCTGTCTAAACACAGGCTTTCTCATTGGGGACATGGACACTGTAGGCACAACATATCGCCCCCCCCCCCCGAGAGCATTGCATGGTCCTTTTAATGCCCATTCATCTGGGAGTTGCTTGATCTCGGGCTGGCCTTAGGCGTGCCCCTATTATGGACGTGTTGCCGCAAGTGGTCTCCTCTAGGAACTTCTCTGGGTTCTGTTGGGGTCATGTCACCCCAACCGGGGTGCATGTGCATGTTCTGACCCCAGGGTCTATAAATTGCTCTGCTGAGATGAATAAAGTATATCTTATCTTATCTTATCTTATTTGTCGCCCAGGTCTGGAATTATGCCTCTGTTGCCCAGGTCTGCGGTTGTGCCTTTTGAAACTCTTCTTTGGCCCCAACTTTTGGGTTGGACGATGGTGTGGACAAAATGTATGGGGTGGAAAAGATGTATATATCCATCTAGTATGGTTTTATCTCTTTAAATGATTGTCCTTTTAATGTTCTTTACCTGTGGTTTCTTCCTACGTAAAGCCCCTATGAATGGCCTTGTCTGAAGGGTGCTATATAAATACACCGGCCTCTCCTCGCCTAGGGGATATTTCTAAATGGAAGATGTTGTTATGTGAGTATACAAGCGGTGAGCTCACACAGACCTAGTCGGCCTGTGCTCACTCTCGCTAAGCGGCAATATCTAACGTTGTCACATAAAACCGTCTCCTCAGTGCAATCTTATCTTGCCTATCATCCTCCGTAAATTGTTTATCACGGCGTTGCCGTGGTAACGTCTGACGTGGGCTCATCCAAACCCCTGATTTGTGCTCATTCGACGGACTGGCCAGTGCCTTTTTAAGGACAGCGGAAGACGGTCGGACCGTCAGCGTAGCACTTTTTTTTATTGTGAAAACTATAATGTAGTTTACGTCTCCCCAGGCCGACGTAAACGACTCTTTTTAAGCCGTCGTAGTTTTAGTTTTTTTCATTTTTTTCCATTTCCATTTAAAAATAAGCCAAGATGTTGTTTTTGCTTCTTCCATAGAACCAAATTTAGCATTGTTTACCTAAGAATTGTGGTTGTTTAATTCAGTCGCCCTTGGCCTGTCCCCATTGTAATTTCAGTCACACCATAAAGCCCCAGTCCTTATTTGCTCTAGTCTGACAACATTTGAATACACGCAATCTTTGGGAAAGTTTTTGGCGCAGTACATATTTGTATAATAATTTCTTGTTTATTTTTCCGCCCGGGCAACCTTTCTTTTTTTGTTTGGGGCCAACACATCTAGTTTGTATTTACGGTCTGACGTCAAACCAATTATGCAAGGAATCCTTTTTCCTGGAGTTGTACCTCTTTATAAAGGCTTGCCCATTTGCGTGCTGCTCCCCTGGCACACTAGTGAGGGCAAACCTTGGGTACAGCTGTTTTTAATTGCTCTTTTAACACTCAAAACCAACAATTACAGTCGAGTATCTTTAACGGTGTGGCTGTCACCCTGATGGCTTTGTAAACCACAATCCCATGACATTTCTGTCCCGATTTGCAGACAAGGGCAGAGCAATTTGACACTTTTCTTCTCACTGACGTCTCTAGTGAAACAAGCGATATGACAATGGCTTCCAATCATTTGCTAAATGTTCACAAACCAAACCCGTACCCCTGCACGATCTGGCACACCTGTTGTGCATCAAGGTCTGATTACTGCGTGTCTGAGTGTTTTTCCTGTCTGCTCGGTAGCCTTGCTGAAACAAAGGTTGATTTGTTGTTGATCGCTGGGAAGCAGGGTGCGATCACAGCCCATAATATCCCGGCATTTACTGTAGGACAAGTCCTTCAACAATAAGGGATGTTCAGTGGCTTTGTTTCGCTAGCTGCTCAGGCCCTTGACCCATTTCCTTCTGCTTTACTGAGAATCTGCTGCATGCTATACGTCAGATGGGTTGAAATCCTCTCATCACTCTCCTTTGTGTCTTTGTGTGTGTGGATGGATGCTGACGTCTCTTTTTAATAAAAGGGAGGAAGCACAATTTATATCAGCTGATTGATGATATTTAGATTCACGGGAAGAATTACTCAATCGTCTCTGTTACGTAGGGTCCAATTGGTCGTGATGAGTTGGCCAAACTAAGTGCTGAACAGAACATGCGTGACCTGTTTGTTGACCTGATGCAGCCGCTGAAACGAAGGTCATTCCATTACCATGGTTTGGTGAAGCTTTTGAACCTTCTTGTGTTTTTATCTCCTTCACTCTCCAGCTGTACCGGCCACCAGAAACCACTCTGCACTGACGGTCGGCTGGGGCCAGACCTGACCAAATCCCCAAGACTCCTCCCACCCGCCCACCTCCATCATCCACCATGTCCTAGCTGGCCCAAACCTCCACACCACCCTCCCTCCCTCCCTCCCTCCCCCATATCCCCCATATCCCCCTTCTGTTCCAGCCCCCCCCCCCAGCCATCCAGTGGCACCATGAACCACCTGCAGCGCCTCCCCCACCACCAGCAGCAGCAGCAGCAACATGGCTGCTCGGGCTCCGAGCGAGACCTCCACTCGGCCACCTCCTCCGTCAGCCTGCCCTCCATCAGGAAGACCCCCAAGAAGCGCCGGCTGTCCCTCCACTCGCTGTTCGGCCGCCGGCGCCACCACCACCGCGAGCCCCGCCGCTGCAAGCTCCGCCCCCTGCAGGCGGGAGGGCCGGGCGCCGACGTGGCCCCGGCGGCCAGCGACGAGAGCATCCCCACGGCGACGGGCCAAGACAAGCCCTCGGGGATCACGGCGGCGGCGGCGGCGGCGGCGGCGGCGATGACCCCGTCGGCGTCAGCCGCCGCGTTGGCGTCGGCGGCGACGGCATGTGTCCCCACGGAGCCGCTGGAGTGCCCCCTATGCCTGCTGCGGCACGCCCGCGACCGCTTCCCGGACATCATGACGTGCCGCCACCGCTCGTGCGGCGACTGCCTGCGGCAGTACCTGCGCATCGAGATCTCAGAGTCGCGCGTCAACATCTGCTGCCCCGAGTGCCCCGAGCGCTACAACCCCCACGACATCCAGGCCATCCTGGCGGACCGCGCCGTCATGGAGAAGTACGAGGAGTTCATGCTGCGGCGCTGGCTGGTGGCCGACCCCGACTGCCGCTGGTGCCCCGCGCCCGACTGCGGGTAAGGAGACGAGGGTTTGGACGTAAGGTGGAGGTTCATTTCGGTCCGGGGGCTGGCTTTGATGCTTAGTCGAATGGGGTATGGGGGCGTGTTGAGTGAGAATCCTTGCCGATGGTGTTGTAGGCCTGAAGCACATACGGCCTGTTAAGATAATGTCAATTCAATAGAGTGTTTGATCATCAAACTATTCTCAGCAAGTACGTTTGTTGGTTGTTTTTACTTTCTTTTTTTTTTTTTTACCTTTAGAAGTGTAACACCTTTTTTGAAAGGTTCTGTTTTAGGGGCCTGAGATGAGCACAACACAACGTGCACAACAAGACGTTGTGAACAGAATGAACCAATGTCACTTCCTCATTCAACTTTTTGAATCATATTTATATTAAGCCCGGTGTCCCAGTTGTCAGCTTAACAAAATATGTATTAACGTAATAATAGCAAGCTAACTATTAAGACTTAATTTAGACCTGAGAGGAAAGAAAAAGATCTTTTAGACGGCCTTTGAATTTATAAGTTGAATCAATCAATTCCACTTAGTGAATCTGCTCTGCAACATAGAGCTTCACTCTTTGATTCACTTGGAGGCAGGTCGTGTCCAGCTGTGTCTCACCGCTCTGTGCCTCGTCTTGGTTTCCCTCGACAAACGTAATGACCTTCAGCCCCCCCCCTGACATCCCACTCTTAAATTAGAGGTGTTGCACGAGCAATGCAGCAGCGGGCACTTAGCAACGGGGCTGGCAGACGCAACCTAATATCACTGCGGTTTGAGGTGCACAGACACCCAATCATTTGAGTAGTTGTGTCCTAGCAGCAGGGGGCGAGGCGACAGCCCAGTGTGGGACTACACCGCCCGGGTTTCGAAGCTGTAAAGAATCTCGCTCAGCCTTTGAAATAGACGACACTAAACTCCTCTTTAATGGGTGTTGCAAATCTGAAATCCGACTCCACTAGATTGTCGTAACCAGGAATAAAACACCGCTCCGTCTTTTAGTATCGCAGTGTTATTGTGGTGTGTATTTATTTTAGCTTTTGGTGTTTGCTCTAGTGCGAGCACGGCGTACAGTGTAGTGCAGTGCCCGTGTCCTTGAGATGAATGGCTCCTTCATGAGTGTGTTGAGCGGGCGCGGCAGGCCCGGGCCATCCCACTTAACTGCCGCGCGTTGTCTTCCCTCTCCCCTTGTACAGCACGGCCCCTCTGCCGAGGGCCTCGGTCCCTTGTTGTTGCTGCACAGTGCTATCACATTGTTGACTTCTGGTAAAAGAACAACCATTTGAAGATTGAGATGTCTTTGTATATATGTTAACGGTTTTTTAATGCAATGAACAATTATAGGAACGGCTATGAAATCATCTTAGAGGATTATGTCAGAAATATTGTTTGTGCGATTTGTATTGTGAAGAGTGAAACATCTAACAATACATGCTTCCCCTTGCATCTTTTAAACTCAAAGGATTTCCTTGACGAGATGCATAAGTCTGTCGTGTCTCATGCAGATTCACTCTGTTCACGATCATACAGAAGCTAATTTTCTATCAGTTCTGCAAGTCGAAAGTGATCATAATCCCTCACACACTGCGGTCGGGGCTGTTGCCGAGAGCCTTCTCTGAAGCTCCTCTCCCATTGGTCGGTGTTGCTGAAAGCCTTCTCTGAAGCTCCTCTCCCATTGGTCAGTGTTGCCGAGAGCCTTCTCTGAAGCTCCTCTCCCATTGGTCGGTGTTGACACAAGGTCTGGTGCATCAGCTTGGCAACATGCAACATGTTTCTCAGAATCGGCTTGTAAGGTTTCCACGGAAACCACACGTTTGGCAGTATCGTAACCACAACACTCACAGTGCATATTCGTGGTAATCCATTCAGGATGGTTTCATTTTGGGTTATGGTACACAACTCCTATGTGGTGTGCTCATTCCCAAGAGCCACCTGCTGTGAACGTGTTTAAAGCAATGAAAAACATTTTTTTTGCATATATACTAATGCAAATAGAAAATGTGAATCATCTAGTTCAATTTACCAGCTACCCTTCAGCAGCTCAGTCACTCTCAATTTATTAAAATGGCTCTATTCTTTTTTTATTTTTTGCCGTGTTGAGGAAGTAGTGTGTGATTTTGGGTGGTGTAGCGCTTGAATGTATAATGTTGAACTTATGATCCTGGGTTTGTTGGTTTAAAACTCACGAAACTCACAGCATTTTACTCAACTACCTGGCCGTATAACTGCTGTCTCTCTTGCTGCTGTATCACACTATCTAGCACCTTGGGACTTTCCTTAAAGATAAAATCTGCTATAAATAAAACCTATTAGTATATGCTACATGTGAACCAACTAAGATTGCGCAATTTGATTGGTTTGCTATCTCGGGATATTGGGCAATATCCCATGATGAGATCTCAAACTCGGGATATTGCTGGAGCGCGTGTGACGGTCATCTCGTCACGCTAATGAAAACTAATAAAAACGAATAAATCCCGGCAAAAAGTGTTATCTTGTTTGAGTGTTCACGTATAGTATACTTAAACAATTATTCACCTCAGGCTCAGTGAATAGTGGGGAATTCCCCACTATTCACTGAGCCTTCGGCGAATAATTGTTAATTATTATTACCGTCCATCACAGTAAAAGAAAACAAAAAAAAACATTGCCATTTATCTCCCACCTCCACAGGTACGCGGTCGTCGCCTTCGGCTGTGCCAGCTGCCCCAAGCTCACGTGCGGCCGGGAGGGCTGCAGCACCGAGTTCTGCTACCACTGCAAGCAGCTGTGGCACCCCAACCAGACCTGTGACGCGGCGCGGCAGCAGCGGGCCCAGAGCCTGCAGCTCAGCGGCTTCCGCTCCTCCTCCCTCAGCTACAGCCAGGGGAACGGCGCGCCCGGTAGGTGGTCCGCCGACCGGGGTCGTGACCCCCAGGGTACAGAGAGGGTTTTGGGAGGAGATGATGAGATAAGGGGCCTTGTTGACCCGGCGGCCATCTTGGTTCTAAATGCTAGCTACATGGGGGATGTCGCAGTTTGTTACCGTGTTATCGTCCGTTTTTATATTGATCATTTTATTTGTGTAGGCCTTAAAGGTATAGGGTCGGCTTAGTTAAGGAGGTAGGGCAGGTTGCCTTGGAAGGTTGCTAGTTCGATCCCCGGCTCCTAGCTGAGTGTAGACACCTAACCCTGACTGCTCCCGACGAACTGGCTGCCACTGTGTATGGTCGACAGCGCCGTCAATGTGTGTGTGAAAGTCGCTTTGGATAAAGGCATTTGCCAAATGCCCTGAATTTAAAATGTAAACTTAAAAAAAATTGTGATACTAGGCCTTATTGATCTAGCAG
The DNA here is from genome assembly GCF_949987615.1 of Pollachius pollachius. Classification (NCBI taxonomy): domain Eukaryota; kingdom Metazoa; phylum Chordata; class Actinopteri; order Gadiformes; family Gadidae; genus Pollachius; species Pollachius pollachius. Next base: position 6,755,008 of record NC_136946.1, on the reverse strand, counting down.
CCATCTGCGTTACCTGGAGGATATCACAGTTCTGTCCGTTTTATATCATGTCATGTTATTAATTTAGGCCTTAAAGTGAAACCGTCACACTCGGCTACTTTATAATGGTGTACTGATAGTTGGAGGGCTGAGTTTGAGAGATGGAGAAGTGCTTCAGACAGTGTTGAGTCACAACACAAGAAATCGGGAATGCAGAAAAGTCGGACCCTTGACGTCATTAGCGCCGGAATCGCATTCTCCGTTTTGGCGATTGTGGAAAAAAATGGACGTAAATGGTCCATATGTTCTGCGAACAGACTCTGCGTCGCAGACGTCAAACACGCGCACAGTGCAGCCTCGCTCTTTTCAATTAAAACACAGCCGGGCTTTAAAGGTTGCCCTTTAATCACGGCTACAGTCTCGACGGCTGAGCCCTAGCCCAGACCACATGCTAACCCCTGTTCTCCCCCCCTCCCCCTTCCCCCCGGTCGCCCTCGTTTGTGTAGCCGACGACATCAAGCCGTGCCCGCGCTGCGCCGCCTACATAATCAAGATGAATGACGGCAGCTGTAACCACATGACGTGCGCTGTCTGCGGCTGTGAGTTCTGCTGGCTGTGCATGAAGGAGATCTCCGACCTGCACTACCTCAGGTGAGACCTCGGTGCACCTGTTGGACGAGCTCTTTCAACACGTCCTCTTTCTGTGTGCCTTCAAAAATGATTGATTGAAGTGGTGAAGTTAGCAGAGTCTGGTGTGAGTCGACCTTGTTCACTGAGGTACCGTACCGAGTGCCACTGGAACCACAACCATGTTCTGCATTTTTTTTGATTGACTTCTCTTTCTCTCTTTGCTCTCTCTGACTCCTCCTCCCTCCCTCGGTCTCTGTCGCTGTGTCTCTCTATCACTCGTTGCCCCATCCCAATCTATCTTTCTTTCTTTCTTTCTTTCTTTCTTTCTTTCTCCCCCCTATCGCATTGATCTCTCTCTCTATCCCCTCTCTCAGTCCGTCCGGCTGCACCTTCTGGGGCAAGAAGCCGTGGAGCCGGAAGAAGAAGATCCTGTGGCAGCTGGGCACGCTGGTGGGTGCGCCGGTGGGCATCGCGCTCATTGCCGGCATCGCCGTGCCCGCCATGGTCATCGGCATCCCGGTGTACGTGGGCAGGAAGGTGAGGGACACACCCACAAAGCTCTCGCGTCCAATGGGGAACGAGCGCTCTGTAGTTTGATGTTTGGGGTTTGACGTTGTTATCCACGAGACGGGAGGGGTTAACAAAGTTCTCTTATCACGAATAGTTTGTTTTAGAATAAAAACTGAAATCTGCATTTGTGTTCCCCACTTGAAATGCTTATGATTGTTTGAAGGATAATAAGTCATGAGGAGTTAATCAGCGGTGTGCTAATTTCTACATAAGGCCATGTATACTTTCAACAAAGACCATATTTTAAGGGTGCCTGCCTCATGTATTTTAACACGTCTATTCAATCAGTTCCTGAACCTGACACAAAAGTGCAAAGAAGAAAAAAGTGACCTAGGCAAGCTATGATTGAAATGAGTCCCCCCCCCCCCCCCCCCCCTCAGATCCACAACCGCTACGAGGGAAAGGAGGTGTCAAAGCACAAGAGGAACCTGGTCATCGCCGGGGGCGTGACACTGTCCGTGATCGTCTCCCCGGTGGTCGCCGCGGTAACCGTCGGTACGAAGCTTATTCCTCCTCTCACTTCTACTTCCTGTCAACGAAAGCCATGAAAGCCCAGTCTATGCACAAACTCTGTGTGTGTGTGTGTGTGTGTGTGTGTGTGTGTGTGTGTGTGTGTGTGTGTGTGTGTGTGTGTGTGTGTGTGTGTGTGTGTGTGTGTGTGTCCCAACAGGTATCGGCGTTCCCATCATGTTGGCCTACGTCTACGGCGTGGTTCCCGTTTCCCTGTGTCGGAGTGGCGGTTGTGGCGTTTCCGCCGGCAACGGCAAAGGAGTTCGGATAGAGTTCGACGACGAGAACGACGTCTACGTGGGCAGCGGGATGGGAGCTACAGGTGAGCCCGTCTCCCCTTCATCCATCCTCTACTGTGGCAGAGTAGAAGTGGAGAAACTGTAGAGAACCTGGGCCAGGAAACGAGAAACTGAAAGTTTCCTTGGCTTGCCCTGTTTCCTGTTTTGTTACTGACATATTATACAGAAGAGCAACTTTCAAAAGGGACCTACACTGTGGAACCTTAACAAACCCCTTTGCACACTTTACTCGTGCTATGCCGAGTTTGTGTTCGCAAATTACCCACTTTAGAGGTCACTTAGAGATCACTTAGAGGTCACAAAGAGCTTGGTATCGTTCTCAGCCTCACCTGTAAGCCTCTCCTTAGGATAAAAGCATCGGCTCAACGTAAACGTACAATTCTCAGGACTCACTAACGTTATGCAAAATAATAAACCTGGCCTCACTCCCCTCCGCCCCACCAGACACCACCTCGGTGGCGGAGACCCGCCTGCACAACCCCAGCATGGGCGACGGGGCCAGCGTGGGCGGGCTGACGGGCCTGAGCCTCAGCGGCAGCCACCTGGAGCGCTGCGGGGCCACGGTGGGGGGGGGTGGTGGTGGTGCTGGTGGTGGAGGAGGAGGAGGAGGGCCCGGGTCGACCCTGCGGGACGCCAGCCTCAGTGACCACGACGACGCCAGCACCACCGCCCTGGCCGGAGGCAGCATGGCCAGCAGCTGCTACAACAGGTAGGCTGGTGCCGGGTCGCAGCAGAGCAGCGTTGTTGTCTTGACAATACGCCCGGTTTCTGTCCCCTTGTGTACATAATGTAACGATACGGTTGGAAACTAGGTTAGGTTTCTTAAAGGTGACATATTGTTTCACCAGGTGCGACTGTGATTGGCCGTTACAAGCCGTTTTGAAGCTCTGCCTCTTCTGACATCACAAGTGGCCGTGCCCGCCTAAATGCCTGACGGATGGTTGATCAACGTTTGCTACAGTCCACTGGGTAGGCCGGTCGACTGATCTATCCAGTGTACATCTAGGTGGACGCGCCTACTTGTGATGTCAGAAAAGGCAGATTTTTTTTCCAAACGGCTTGTAACTCACACCTGGTGGTATAATACGTCACCTTTAACTGCCATGTAAACGCCGTAGCCCTGTCAGTCAGTGAGTCAGTCAGTGAGTCAGTCAGTCAGTCACTAACCTGCCCCCGGTGGCTGCAGGGTGGAGGTGCAGGCGGACGTGCAGAAGGAGGGCTGCAGCCTGAGCGGGGACTCGGCCACGGTGAGCCTGGGCACCGCCGGGGACAACGCCAGCACCAGGGCCATGGCGGGCTCCATCCTCAACGCCTACAGCCCCCTCGAGAGGTCGGTTCACTGGCACGCTCTCTCTCTCAGACTCTCTGATGTCCCTTAGTCGTCATAGAACCAGCCGTCCGGTTGGTACGGTCCAGTGTGGAGCCTGGTAGGTTGAGCTAGCAGTCTTCCGTCTGGGTGGACGCGCCCACTAGTGTTTTTTTTCTTTTTTACACACATTGTAGTAAAACAGAGCCCCTTTTGTGTGCAGTCTTTTTGCCACCAACTTGCAGTTGAATGATGGCGTTCTGGTGGTTGTGAGACTCTCCCATCTATCCTCTATTTCCACGTATACATGTGTAGATGGAGGTAGAATAGCTGGGAGTGTTTCCATCTATCTCTCCCATCTATCCTAGATGGGTTGATGACGAATGATGATGACATGTTTCATCCTCTTGATGCCTTGGTCGGTCCCTCCTCCAACCTTTGTACAGTCCATGTGAGCCCCGCCTTCTGTCGTCTCTCAGGGCCAGCAGCCTGGAGGTGCAGGTGGACCTGGAGCCCCGGCCGCCGAAGATGCGCCACTGCAGCGCCAGCAGCAGTCTGGATGGCGGCGGCGGCGGCGGCGGCGGCGGTTGTGAGGAAATCCCGCCAGGCCTCCACCAGGGCTCCTCCCCCTCCACCCACGGCCCTCCACAACCCCATCTCCCAGGGAGCCCCGGCTGCCCAACCACCTCCTCCCGGCCCCGGTTTCAGGAGCTCTCCACCTCCGCCTCCTCCTCCACCATCCCCTCCTCCTCCTCCCGCCCCTGGTTTCAGGAACTGGCCGCCTCCTCCTCCTCCTCCCGCCCTTGGTTTCAGGAACTGGCCGCCTCCTCCTCCGCCATCACCTCCTCCTCCTTCCGGCCCTGGTTCCAGGAGCTCACCTCCTCCTCGTCGACCCGCCCCTGGTTCCAGGAGCTCACCTCCTCGTCCACCTCCTCCTCTCGCTTCACCAGCAGGAGGAGCAAAGGGCGTCTGTGGAGGAAGGTGGGCGGCAACAGCAGCAGCGGGAGCAGCAAGGCGGAGGCGGAGGTCCCCAGGAGGAGGAAGGGGCCCACCGACACCGAGACGGAGGGCCGGTGGCCCGGGCGTCGCGGCGCCGGCTCCCCGCCGCCGGGGCCTCCCTCGCCCAGCGGCAGCCTGCCCTCGGTGGCCTCCGACTCCCGCCGCAGCGTCTCGTCCTCCGACGCCTCGGAGACCTCCAGACCGTCGCCGCTGCCGCTGCCGCTTCCCTCCACTCCCCCCGCCTCCGCCTCCTTCCTGGGGAACCGCCCCCAGCCGGCGCGCGCCGCCGCCAGCACCATGCCCGAGGTGGAGTACGACCGCCTCGAGCACCGCCCCGCCCCGTCCCAGGGCCCCGACGGCGCCGCCTTCGTGGTGGAGTGCAGCCAGGGGGGCGGGACCTTCCTCTTCATCGCCGAGGAGACCAGGACGGACTCTGCTGTCGATTTGGCGCCCGATGATGAGGAGGAGGAGGAAGAGGAAGAGGAGGAGGAGGAGGAACACCACCAATCGGAGACCGCCAGCCAGGAACCCGCGGCTCTGCATGCGACGAGCCCCGCCTCCAGAAGGAGCTGCGTACAGACTGATATCTGAAGGGCAGAACCCCGTGGCTGTCGCTAGCTTTATTAGCTCGGTTAGCTTCGCTTGCTCGGAAGCGTTGCACTGCATGGGCTCGGTCCGCATCCCTTGGCTGGGTTAGCATCTCTAGCTCAGCCGGCCTTCGCGCAGACGCTTCTTCTAATCATGAGCACGAGCGATGCTCATCCTAGTAAGACTGTTGTGAGGTTCCAAGGCTTTAAGTCCAACTTAAAATTATTGTTTTTCTTGCTGCTATCGAGAAATGAGGAATACCAAACAGAAGGAAAATGTCCTGTGTGTGTGTGTGTGGTGACAGGAGCAGTAGAGGACAGAGGTGGAGAGGGGGCGAGTTTTTCCTAAGCGGATTGGCTGGTTTGTGACAGCGCTGCTGTCCTGGGAAGTGAAGGTCTTTGAGTAAGTAGGTAACGTGACGTAAACGTGAAAAGGATGTGACTGAATGCAATGTCGGTGGAAGCTTATATCAAGTACTCAAATAGATTCTCCTGCTGTTGAGAAGATTGTTCCTTTAATGTCCAGCGGTAAAATACACACGGCTCAACACCCCCACAACTCCCAATTTTTCCTGAAATTGTCGTAGCAAAAATAAAAAGTAAAACGGTGTGTAATCTATTTTTAACGTTGAGCTGCTAATGACTTGTCCCCAGTCTAAACTGGCAAGCAGATAGGTGGCCCCAAAAAGCTTTTTCAGACTTTGCCTATGTTTTAAATTAAGTATGACAACAAATCTTTCTGTCTTTTTTTTTATCAATTTTAGATCTTTCCATTTTAGACATTGTTTCAATGTCAAAGCTTTGTTTTTGGTTCCAAGCTAGCGCCACAACCCACATTCTCCTTGACGACAGACAACTCTTGTTAGTTTGTAACTGGATAATTCCATTTTATGTTGTTTTTTTTTGTCTGCTATTTTTCCTTTAAAACGAGTATTCTAAAGGTCCATGGGTGGTTTGGTTTCTATGGTGACCAAGTAAGTGGACAATTTGACCGATCTGGATGCAATATAAGAAAAGTGTAGTTTTATTTTTTTCCGTAATGAACTCGAGTGCACATGTACTCGCTTGAATTAAATGAATACCTTGTCAATCGTCATATGGGAAGCAGAGTTCGATAACGGTATTATATGTGCCTTCAGTATCAAGATGTCCTCGTTGATGGTATTCTTGTACATAAACACATGATTGCATAATCACATGTGATTATGTCACCATTTACATCATTGTTTGGGTTACTCTTCAACTACAAAAAGGCATACGACACCTACAGAGGGTTGACTATAAATATTTATATTAACTTGATGCTGTTCAGTTGTGTGTGTATATTCTTTTGAGCAGATTAATCCATCGGTTTGTTGGTACAATCTTTGTTAAATACACCTGCCTCTCAAATGATGCCAGAAAGAAGATCACTTTATTTTTTACAATTCCTATTTTTAAGACTTGAGTTTGGATGTTGTATTTCTACTGTACATATTCAGGGGTGTTTTTTCAAACGCCTCGGCAATTGTGGATGCAATTTTATGTTTGTGCTTATTGTTTTCGACTCTGTGCCTTCTCAGACTGGGGTAGGGTGCAAATTGTGTTTTTGTTTTTTTCTCTTCATGAAATATCATTTGCTCATTCTGCTGTTAAATATTAAACGTGAAAGGTCAAAAGATAATGGTTTGTTTGTTGAATGTGATGTTGAATGGATGCCAAATAGTCAGCAAGGGCTTTTAATGGCATCCACGCTCATGGATGTTGTTTGACAAACCATTTGCGTCCAGATGTTGACGTTTTCAGAAACCGTGCAAATTGTGACTATTTAATCTTAAGGACAAAAAAAAGTCTTTACTCAGTTCCTATTACAAAGCATTCCCAATGCAATTTATTTGCATTCAAAATGATTTACATTCAATCCATGCCAAGTTTCTCTTTTTTTTGTTTTGGTACATTAAACTCCCCCTTGTGTGTCTTCTAAAATTAAGATTCAGAGGCAGAAGTCATGAATTGGGAAATCTCTGATCTCAAATACTGTAAACGTGTAAACACATCACGCAGCCATCATGGGTTACATTCACAGTTTAACCTGAGCCCAGAATCGTACAGTACATGTAGATTATCTTATCCAATCAGGGACAGCCTGGAGGTCAGCTTTTTTTTAAACTATTTCCAAAAACTTTTTTTTACCCCCGCACACAAAGTTCATCAGCAACATTGATTTACCAAAATAAAACATGCATGTTTTCTTTCTTTAAGTTAAATCATTGTTTGGTGTTTGCTTGGATTCCAATGGGATTTTAAGCTGCTTACAGATGCAAGCGATGGTGAAACCAATTTTGGGGGGCAAAAATAGATGACATGGGTTCATCAAACCATACGAATTATGAGGACACACGGATAAAACATAAGTACACACTAGTGCAAAATGCAGCGTATTGTGTACAAGTGCAAAGCAATTCAATATTATTACTTAAAACAAAGCAGGAGTGTATCCAACACGCAAGAAAACAAATATTTAGACCGACCGCGACCATCATTCAGGGGATTCGGTGGGATAACAAAACCCTAACCATAAAATTTATGGTTGAAATCAACCCTAAACTGTGCCTGCGTTCTGGTAATGTTGGCATATTCGCTGAGAAACGGCTGAAGCTTGATAAGGCACACATTTCTTACTTTGCTCCACGGGTCATTCAACAACACCTCCCAACCCCACACTGTATTGTGTCCTAGGCATTTTTTCATCCCGTTATTTTTTTAAGTCCCGAGGACCTTGGGTAGCTCGTTACCGCGGGATCTGTGTACTCCGTGATGGATGGTACAAAAAGGTTTCCGGAGATGCTGAGTTGCAAAAAGCTGCTCCATGGACGGATAAATATATATATCATCTGTATTTCGCCATTGTTTCTCGAGCCCTTGGAGGATTGGTCCGGCCAGAAAAGTCTTTTTTTTTTTTTTCCACTGGGCCATCTTGTTTTCTCCACCTCCTAGGTTCCTCCTCTCTGGTGGTGTTGCTCCACCCTCGCTCCACAAGCTGCAGACCTGGACGGAGATGATATGATGCTTGACATGTTGTTGATCTTAAGACATGTTAATCAACAGTTAATATAAGTATTGACCTTGTGGTCATTTCTTCTCCACACATTTCACACACGAGTCTAAAAAGTCAACAGTCAAAGATTCAATATTGGCTCTGCAACCACATCTTCTAGTTTGTTTAGTGGATATTGTTATTGTTTTCCTTTAGTCTCAGTTTTTAGGCAATGCAAATTAGAGAGAGGGAGAGAGAGCGAAAACAGACAAAAGAGGAATCGGACTGACGATTGCTACGGAATTAGGATTCGATTCCGAATTTGTTTACGGGAGCCGGACTGACAGCTATAGGGACAGATACGGAGTGACAGATGCTGATCGACGGCAGAAAGAGACACGGATAGACCGGCCTTGCTGATGGAGACAGAGAGAAAGAATCAGCATTTAAGTGTGAGGCAAAAAACTAAACATGAGAGAGAAAGACGGAGACAGAGACACAGACAGAAAGCTATAGAGCATGAGAGAGACGGCAAGACAGAAGTTAGAGGTGAGCGAGACAATGAGATAGTGCGGTCTGTGTGGTTAGTGTCTGTCCATCAGGCCGTCTGAGACTGAGCAGGGGTTGGCTGGTGAAACATGAGAGACACAAAGAGACACAAAGAGGGAGAGAGAGAGAGAGACCTGTGTGTGCGGTTAGTGTCTGTCCATCAGGCTGTCTGAGACTGAGCAGGGGGTGACCAGTGAAACATGAGAGAGACAAAGAGACACAAAGAGGGAGAGAGAGAGAGACCTGTGTGTGGTTAGTGTCTGTCCATCAGGTGCCTGAGACTGAGCAGGGGGTGACCGGTTAAACATGAGAGACACAAAGAGAGGGAGAGAGAGAGAGAGAGAGAGAGAGAGAGAGAGAGACCTGTCTGTGTGGTTAGTGTCTGTAGATCAGGCTGTCTGAGACTGAGCAGGGAGTGACCGGTTAAACATGAGAGACACAAAGAGAGGGAGAGAGAGAGAGAGAGACCTGTGTGTGTGGTTAGTGTTTGTCCATCAGGCTCTGTCGGAGCAGCGAGGTGACGTTCTGGAGCTCCCCCTCTGCCTCGTGCACGTTGGGGTCCAGAACCATCACCTCTTGTAGGTCACTGCTGGCCGCCAGGTAGTCCTGAAAACACAATCACAAAAGGCCACAGGCAGACAGACGATCAGACATGAGTGGACACACACAAACTGTGGGACGAGATCTATTTTGACCGAATGTACTGTCATGTATTCTGCCAGTGTTTGTAAAACACACAACACAGGCAAAGTTTCTTTGTTTGATTTGAATGGACAATTCAATGTAAGAACCTTTAACCCCTTATGGGCCAGAGCGCGTCTGTAGAATGCCTTCTTATTGGCTGGCTCCAGACGCAGGGCGGTGTCACAGTCCTCTTTGGCCTCTGCATACTGATGAAGTTTCAGGAAGCAAATTGCTCTGAAAGATAGAGAAAAATATAGGGAGTGACTTACATTTGACCTGGCTTTTGTTCCAATATGGATGAAAATGTTTAAAGGGTAAAAATAAAATGTTAATAATAAGGGAAAATATATATTGAAGGGATTTCACCACTATTTAAAATTAACATATTCCATAATGCTGCAGTTACCTGGTAGTATGAATGTACTTTCGGTAGTATGAACGATTTGAACACATTTCAAATCGCTGATTTGCTTTTCTACAGTTTCAGTTTCCAGACAAACTCATCACTTCAAACTTCCTAAAAAGGAGTTACAACCATGATCCTCTAGTGCCCCCTTCTGGTGACATCGATAATTACACCTAAATCTACAAACCTATTCATGCATTTACCGTTTATACAGTCTTTCTCGCTGGTAGATAAATATTTCAGCAGTAAACATTTCACACATATTCAATCAATAGGTTCTCTATTTGCTTAACTGTATCAAAATAGCATACCTAAATGTGCAGGCGGTAACACCTGAGCTTCTGACCTACCTGTTGGTGTAAACCGAGCACTCCTCGGGCTTGATGCTGAGACATTCGCTGTACTTCTCCGCGGCGTCCCTGAATTGGCCTCGCTTCACAAAGTCGTTGCCTTCGTGTTTTAACAATGTGAAGCGGGTGTCCTTTCTCCTGGCTGAATTCGGGAATAATAAGAATCACTATCAGCAATGGGGAATGGGCAGTTAACGTAACGCTGTATATATAACGCTAAGGTGATGAAGGCGCCATCGTTAGAGGTCGCTCTGTTGGTTGGTCAACAGTATGGACCCGCCATAGGAGTGGCTGCAATTTAGGACCTCAATCTAGCACCACATTCCTGGAACCAATTTTTTTTAATATACATATATCGATTTCAATAATACTTCCTGACCCAAGTACTCATAGTTTCAAAGTATTATTAGTTGTATAGGTTTATTACACCCTAGAGCTAATAAAACAAAATGTTGGTTCGGTCCTACATGATGGCGCAAAAAATGCAGGAAGAAGGGAGGAAGGATGAAGCTAATGAAGATAAAAGTGGTTAAAAGATTGCTTTTTGTCTTCTCTTTTAATTACAATCGATTGTGTTTGGGTGGAAACAAATGGCACGATGGACAATAGTTAGGAACGATCTATGAAGCTGTCAGTCAACGGAGAAGAACCTTACTCCCTATTACGCTAAGAGTAGCTGAGAGCCACAGTGTCAAGTGACTGACAAACAGAGGCATTGCTAACCCCTTAATGCCAAAACCTTCCCCCGTACATTCATTATAGAATTAAGCCTTTAAGATCAAACGTCCGCCCGCATGTGTGTCAACTCAGCTCATGAATAGGATCACTGTATTACGCAAATAAAAAGTGCTTCCAAATAGGACCGTGGGACAAGAGGTCATTTTCTGTATTAGCACAAAGTCTAGCTTCTTCTCTGTGTTTTAATCAGGCCTATTCTAGTCTGGCAAGAACGGCAGCTATTGTTTTGTATCGCTTATTACACACATCACATCCATGTCTCACACAGTTCATATTACTTGTGAAGCCACCATACGAAAATGGTAACAAGTTATCAAGATTTAACAATAACTTCTAGCAATACAAAATTGTGATTGCTAAAGGAATAATTTGATAATTCAAACAAGTCTCTCAGACAGCTAAAATGTTGAGAACACTTACCGACTAGATAATAAGAACTATGTGTGTGTGTGTCTGTGTGTGTGTGTGTGTGTGTGTGTGTGTGTGTGTGTGTGTGTGTGTGTATATATATGTGTGTGTGTGTGTGTGCGCGCAAATCAGCCTCTACAAGAAACTTGACCTGGATTGTTCCATTACGGCATCACTACAGTCTGTGTAGCTGGCCTTCCCCTCTGCATAATTGATCGTGTCTACCACCAACCCCAACACACGCATGCGCACACACACACACACACACACACACACACACACACACACACACACAGAGCTACTCAGCAGGATTGTGAATGCTGACTGCTCTCTGGCTGACCCATTTTCTGCTGTGACAAGGGGTCTTCTTTCAACAGCCAACAGATGCAGAACCATTACGACAATCATAAGTCATACAGTATTATGGCCATGTGATAGGCAAGATCATGCACTTCATCTGTCACAACAGCGGTGAATCAAAGATATCTCATCAGTTTTTTTTATGTTGTATTATTCAACTGCATGCCTGCACTGGCATTTATTCTTCTCATATTTTAGAATTCTCTTTTCAATTAATTAATCTTTTATCAGTTGGAAACCTCGAATGTGTTTCCTCGGGGATCTCTGCCCTTGTAAAGTACTCTGAAATGTGTTTGAAGAAGCGCTGTATAAATAAACCTCTATCGCTTTGCCCAGTTTTCCGGGAAACACACACACACACACACACACAAGCATTCCTCTGGTTAGGGACCTCCCCCCCTGGAACAGGAAGTGATGTCACTTACCTTCTTCGTTCGCGGCCCGTGAGGCGCGGGCCTGGGTCAGCTCGGCACTGATGGGCTTCGCTTGGTGCTGCTGCTTGACGAGCATCGGAACCAGGGGGATCTCCGGAAGGTTCTCCCGCCAATCCGGACCCTCCTGATCGATCAGCAGTTTGGTGATTCTGTAGAAGAGACGTGGCGTCATGGTCGGTCGGTGTGTGTGTGTGTGTGTGTGTGTGTGTGTGTGTGTGTGTGTGTGTGTGTGTGTGTGTGTGTGTGTGTGTGTGTGTGTGTGTGTGTGTGTGTGTGTGTGCGTATGTGTTTGTGTGCAGATGGTGTGTCAGAGGGTGCTGGTCCCCATAATTCTGGTTTGTTTGTGTTGAAGCCTAGAGCTGCCGAGTTTGTGCGTGCACTTGCAATATGCACACTTGTGTTTGCACTTCACTTCACTAATGTATCACAAATGCAAATGGGTTAACATTTTTCACACTCTTGAATCTCTAGCCATTTAAGGACACTTGGGTGAATTTTGTGAACCATAAACAAACGGTAATACAGACTACACTATTGAAAGCCTCTAAACAGCATGACATAATCATACCAGAAACAGGGCAGCATGGAGACATTTTACCAATATGCCAGGAAACCTTAACTCATTCTCGGACTAAATCGTTCCAAATTGTACTAACATTGAAGATATGGCTTGAGTTATAGTGGAATAAGTGAGGTAAGATGCATTAAGTATAGATTTTCGTATAGATCTTTCCAATGCAATGGCTCTCTTCCTTCTCAACCTGAAGAGGACACCTGTTATCGGACTGATGTCTTTAATGCATGCACACAGTAGACCATTAGGACTTCTGCACAATGGCACACTTATGTACTTAAGGGAGTAAGTAAGGATGCCTAATGTCTCAAGATGTTTTATGTAACTAGTACTTTATTACTAGACCATCTAGATTTTATTAAAATGAATATTTCATATTCAGATTATTATCTGTTCTTTTAATTTTCTCTCCCACTCTCTGTGTGTTTAGTACCACTCTCTTTATTCCTGTATGTTTAGTACCTCTCTCTCTCTCTCTCTCTCTCTCTGATTCTTTCGTACCACTCTCGCTCGTTCTCTGTATGTACACCACCTCTCTCTCCCTCTCTCTCTCTCTCTTTCTCTGTATGTTCAGAACCTCTCTCTCTCTATCTCTCTCTGATTCTTTCTCTGTATGTACACCACCTCTCTCTCTCTCTCTCTCTCTCTCTCTCTCTTTCTCTGTATGTTCAGCCTCTCTCTCTCTCTCTCTCTCTGTATGTTCAGCACCTCTCTCTCCCTCTCTTACCTATGAACACTGTCGTGCGCTGCCTGCACACCGGTGTCTATCTGCAGCACTGTCTTGTAGTCCACGTAGGCCTTCTTATAGCGCTCCAGGGTCTCGTAGGCCATCGCCCTGCGCAGGAGCGGCTTCAGAGAGTAGGGCTGCAGCTCCAGAGCCCTAAGAGGATCATGGAGAGAGAGGAAGCAACACACTGAACGCCCGGGAGAGAGAGAGAGAGGGGGGGGGATGTAAAGAGAGAGTCTCAACAAGCTCTGTTCTGCGTACCATATGTTGTGTATGAGCCATCTACCATTGTTGACCGTGGCTTTTGGTGGGTGTATACTACTGTTAAAACAAGACTGAAGACTTTCATGTTTGCTTTAGCTTTCTGCTAAATCTTAAATACATTGCACTTTCTATAATGCATATGCATTTTTTAGTTATTTAAAAAGTATATGGTCTAGTTATATTTTATTATTTCATTTTATTGTATGACAATGTTTCTATGTGAAGCACTTTGAGTCTGCCTCGTGTATGAAAAGCGCTTTATAAATAAAATTGCCTTGCCTTTATACAGACATGCATGTTTACATCTAGTTCACATATTCCATCCTGGATTAATAGATGTGTTTTAGGTCGGAATACAATCACTCTTGTCTGTGGGGAGAACTCTAAAGCTGTGAGTTATGACGATAGAGACTTCTACTCCCTTAAGTTTCCAGAGTGGATTTAGGCAGTAACACTCACTGACAAACACTAGCTAGTTAAGCCCTTGGCCTTGGGCAAAGCCACAGCCTGTTACAATCACATTCAGGGGTATTATCGGCCAATTAGAGACCGGAAATCCCTTTTAACCCAGACACAGAACACTCTCCGACCAATCATGGAGACCGCAGCTACCCCTGAACTAGTTAAAGCATTACCAGGCATGGCAGCTATTATACTGATAGGCGGACCACTATTCTATTCACCTAACATATATATTGGTGGCTGTGACAAGTACATTGAATGTTTCCATGTTAAAATATAGTAATAGCAGGTAATCTTCGTGTGTGTGGATAACCAGTCGGAGCTGCACTATGCTATCATTATCCTAACACATCCAGGACAACCACACACACACAATACATGTATATAGCCATTTGAAACATACACACACACGGTTCTAAAGCAGTGATTTACAACATAGGAGTAGTATGGGGTCTTCTACCATGCGTAGGGGGTTGCAGGAGATTGCTGATTGCTTTTAAGCCATATGGGCCATTTTTAACGAGGCAAACCTTTGAAAATAATAAAAACGTTTGAAAGGTTTTGTAAAGGTCCTATTTTTACAGATACATGCCAATGATTCGTAGCCACGAGCCAACTACCTGGCGTAATGCGGACACATTCACTAGGACATCCCTGGCCATTGATGTTACAGGAGTTGATGTGTGGAGAAGCATGGTGCACTAATAGGTAATGCACAAATAATTCTCGACCTCTAGAAATCAGGACACGGGCCCCTAAAAACAGGTTGAGAACGGTTTCATAACGGTGTGACCTAATCCACAGTGACTGGACTCTGTTAACACAGAAGGGGCTGGTGGCCTGTAGGCCTGTACCTGGTACAGTCCTGTATGCAGTCAGCACTGTTTCCATCCTTGAGGTAGCAGGCCGCTCGGTTAGAGTGGAGGATCCCCAGGTCCTCTGGGCTTTCAACACCTGCAGCGGGACACACACAGACATTTCAACCCTCTCAAGAAGAACAAGAGACGAACGAGACTTGCTTTAACTTTGACCCAAACCACAGGGCTTTGGGCGAAGCAAGCAAACAGCCAGATCAGAATGTTGCTCTTTGTGGTCAGGGCGTAGATAGCTTGAGTAAACACTCAAAATAAACATGCGTCCTAAGCTTGTATTAGGTAGCTGGAGAAGCTCTCTCTCACTCACACTTTCTCCCTGGCTTGAGAGAAAGGGCCAGATACAAAGTGTTTGTGAGATATTAATACTCAACAAAGTCCCTTTGTGCTGGTAAATAGCCTGCCAGATCCCTGCCTTTTAAAACGCAGCAGAAGCTCCTGAAATTTCAGTCGGGAACAGCCAATCATAGCTAAGAGTGGAGCGTACTGTGTCTCCAGTCAGGGGCCACAGCGTCTCTCTTACTTCTGCAATACTTAATTCTTAAAGCAAATGCTGACCCAAATAAGGTCCTTCTCTGAGCCACTTGTTTAGAATAACAAATTTTATCACCCTATATTGAATGCCTAAACATCCTGAGGTGTGTGCGTGCGTGTACAAGTGCGATACATTGAATATGTGCTGTCGAGGGTGAAGTTACGGGTGAAAGTAGGAAGCATGTCTTGTGTTACTAAAGTATCTTCGATTCATCACGGAAATTGAACACATGGCCTGAGATGAACGACCAGATGATCCCTTCTCAGATACCCTTCCACCACCTGATACACAGATGCTAGGAGGAGTTAGCTTTAATATCAGTCTGTGTGCTGTCCATCTGTCTCAGATGAGACAGTCATCATCCTTCATCATTGGGAAAAACACAGCCTTTCAAATTGGAATTTTTTTTCTCTATCTCTAGAAGTGATTACATAGAAAACCTATAATGCATGTATTATCTTTCTTAAGCATAATTCCATCTTTGCCCTATCTTTCAATTGGATACAGGGCACTACAATCAGCTGTAAGTAGGGGACAGTTGTAGCAGAGCAACAAACTTTTCATCTGACAGATCAAACTTTGTCTATTCCTACACTACCTGCATCGGCACATCCATCAATGGCCAGGGTGTATTTCTCCAAGGCCTCCCCGAACTGGCCATTTTTGAAGAGTTGGTTCCCCTCATTTTTCAAACGGGCCAGAGGGGGTGGGAGGGCTCCAGCCGGGGCATCCAGATGGCTCGTGTCCACCACGGGGACCTCCCGTGGTGGCTGTCCCCCCGTATGTCCACCTCCTGCCTGGGCACCGTTGGCCACCGGAGCCTTGTCCGGGGGTCTGTGTGTGCTGCTTCCCGGACCCCAGCTTCGTCTACCTCTCCCTGGCGTAGCATGGTCTGTTTTGGCCCCCCCTCCTCCACTACCGGGAGGTTTGTCCTGCGCATTACCCATCGCTGCACTCTCCCTCTGCAGAGGGTGTACAACGTCTCCCTCACGCACCTCCAATCGCTCTAACCGCCTCCCCTTCCTCCTCGCCCCCCCCCCCAGGCTCTCCTCCTCCACAAGCTGCAGCTAATCCTCCCTCCTATTGGAGGGCGTTGCTTTGGGACACGCCCCCCACCCCATCCTGGGTTGAGGCTTTAGGCATGACAACACCTAAGGGGGGAGGGGTTTTAGCATTGCAGTGGTGCAGCATAGGAGACCTCTGAATGGGAGAAACTAAGCCTCAAATGTCAACACGACCAGAGCAGCTGAGCTATCAGAAGAGCGTTCAACCCCGCAGAACCCAATTGCTGTGAATGCAAATGTAGGACGCGCTTGTCGGATGTATTTTGTCTATCATTTAAAATCTTTAAAATCCACAATCTGCCAAGTATATTTATCTTTTATTTTGTCAATTATGTCTTGCTTGGCCATGCGTTGAACACCACATTCAAGTTCGTTTCTTGAACCAACAGTGTCTTGTTCAAGTAAATAAATAATGAGCATTCTGATAGGCTAAGACAAGTATACTGTTCTTGGCAGGTATGGTAAGGAAAAAGCGATCATATCTTTAGTGAGTAGAGTAAGTACTATTTAGACCTTGTCATCAGCGTAGATGTTTTACATGGAATAATATCCATCAGCAGTTCTGAGTTCATTAAATGTGAAACGTTTGTATCGACAGTTTGGGAATTAAATCCGTGACTTTGTGTTTATTTGATTTATAATACCTCTTTAAATCAGGGTAGGCAATTGGAGAGACCAGTCAGAGTAAACTAGCTTTTTTTAAGTACCGAACCGAAAACATCCCATCTCTCCCTTCAGGCAAACCTCTAAAGCCACTCCCCCAAAACGTGACTAGCTGGCTAGCTTTAGCAATAGGTCGGCTGTGGGTCGACTCGGCTTAGCCTTGAGGAAGACTCTGTTCACACGCGATGAATGTAGGGGCAGAGGGCTCGCAGGTAGCCAGCTAGGGCGCAGGTATCCAATTGGAAAGGCTTATAAGCAGTCTGGGACAGCCAGATACTGGATTTTGTTTTGTCTTGTCAAGAGCATTTGACTTATTGTTGGCTTTGTGAGGTCAAGATGTCGACACAAAATTATTCTAAAATAAATTGCCTGTCCCAGCTTTAAGAAAGCTTTTTAGTTAACTTTTCCAATGACCTATAATATTTATAGGTCATAATAATATGGGATAGTATGAATAGGTATGCTTAAACTAGTAGAAAACTGCAACGTTTACAGAAGATCTATTTTATAGCACTGTCAATAATTTACTGTCCAAACAATTTAAATTTTCTGATGAAACTTTGTGGCCAGGTCTAGTTAATGTCAGGGCGTATGTTCAAAAATTTATTTACATCATCATACACTACAAAAGAAACGTCAAAAACAAAAATTTGATCAGTGTTGGTTCTTCTTCTTCACCTGGCATCGAACACAACCACTGTATAGGAGAGTTAAGGAATTTAACATTGTTTACTAACCCTATAATCAACCCTAGCAATTTCATTGTTTAACCTCATACGTCTCTGGTTCATGTCAACACAGAGATTGTATACAATAGTAATGTTTGAACAAAAAACTTATTTTGTAGTATTTTGGGAATAAAAGTATTTTCAGATTTCTGTAATAGATGCTTAAAATAAGGTCTAACCCACATTCAATCTACAGAATACACGGCACACAGGAAAGGATACATCTCTTGGTTCTCTTCTTGTACATGATTCTGTAACCACATTCTCTGCATCGGATGGGGTCACGCGCCTTTATTTCATTCTCCGTGTGGCATTCTGCGGGATGGAAGAACATCAAAGTCTCAACATGGCACAGGAGCGGAGTCCGAAAAGAGGCTTCAGTGAAGAGATAGAAAAGGCCTTTTGAGAGTCCATGGTTCTGTGGGAGACATTGTTATGGGCTGCATGGACCTGAGCACATCATACATATATACATATACAGCACAGACTTACACGTTCATATAACAATGTAAAAACATCTTGTAGATAAGGATCCATGCTTTGAGTAGATTTATATATATATTCAAACCATGATGTCAGATTTGAGGTCATCTTTTGATTCATTATAGCATCCTGGTTCTTTGATGTCAGCGTTATATGGCATTATAGATGTATATAATGGTCAACAACAGTCTCCCTTGACACTGGATGTCATATATAGTTCTATTCACAGAACACGCGTCATCACACAGTACTGTATTTAAGACAGATTACAGCTACAAAATAGACATAACATTCCTGGCAAGGTAAACACTATTTATTTTCATTAAAAATGTCCTGAATTTAATGAAATTGGTTGGAAAAATATTTGGAGTGTACTGTAATATATAATATGATCATATAGTAATATATGACCATCAATACACATTGTTTAATGCACACCGTTATTGTGGTATGAAAATCAAACCTCCACAATGTCATTCTACCCTTTTACGACGATCAGGAGAAAAATACCAAGTCATCATAACAGTGCAGCCAATACTTCACCTCCACAGATGTACACCATGGGCTGCTGCTTGGGAGGCTGCACGTCCTTCTGGGCATCCATACCTAACCCTAAAAGGGACGCATTTTTATTTAATGTTTCGTTCAAGATGATTCCGTTTTGTGGACTTCTGATCGTCTCCTCCACAAGCACAGAGAAGCATGGTGGTGCTATTTGGCTACGGAAATATAACGTCACTTTTCCGAGCCATAAACAGCGCCCCTAAACTCTTGTATAAATCTATTATAAACCTACAATCATAATTTTTAAGTTGAAATATAACATACCTGGGGGATACAACACAAGTGTGAAGGACTTGATAATTATTTATTTTTCTTTGAATCGCACACTGTATGGCCCACGCATGCGTAGACCGACCACTAACCTCGCAACAAAGTGTGTTGTGATTGGCTGAAATAATTCTCCCTACCACTAGTCATTGGTGCGTTGCAAGATCTCATCGCGTGTGCCGGTGTTTGTGTGCGTGTTCGTGTGTACTCCGACCCACCAGAGGGCGCCATGCCTTGCCAAACCCTAGCTGGACCCACACAGTTTCCCAGCGACAGACACATAAAATAATGAGCAGTTCCTAAACACTAACTTTATCTGTCCGATTTGGAAACATTCACAGCGACGTGTGTCCTCTTTGAACCCCTAAACCATGGAGCAGACTGCGCCTAAAAGGTGTGTACACTTTGATCCAGCGTCAAACCAAGGCAGATTCTGACATAAACTAGCGTTCGTTAGCTTAGCTGTCTCTCAACATTATTAAGCCTAGTTGGTTATTGATGATTAGATTATTCGCAACTACTTTAAATTTTCCTTCGTTTCCTCTATTGTGTTTTACTTGTGTTGACATTCGTGTGTTGATGAGCCTTGACAGCGGGTTTATCCTGGTACAGACATCATGGATGTATCCCTAGCTGTCAGGCTAATAGAAGTTAGGATATTTTCCAATGGGTGATCAACTTTTTCCATTTTTGGACTGCTAAAATGTTGCACTGGCTGCAATGTAAGGAGTATTCCTACTCGTTGCCACGCATCACTCTTTGGTCAGTGAAGCTGATTCCGCCTTTATCAGCAGATCTGTATGATCTGAGTTCTACCCCTTGTTTGTTACAGTAGCTTCCTTTTATGAGGTTGTGATTTAGTATTGGTCATAATTGCTTGACACTCATTTCATATAATACAATGACTTTATAAGTCCTATTTTGGGCTAATATTTTGGGGAGTTCACTTGCTTACTTGTGTACCACTTTGTATCCACTTCACAGCAAGCTGAAAAAGCTCAGTGAAGACAGTCTGACCAAACAACCGGAGGAGGTGTTTGATGTCTTGGAGAAACTTGGTGAAGGGTAAGCGTGTCATTTATATTAATGTCAGCCTCACATAACCAATCACTGTGAAGCTAATAATGTGTTCTTGTTTGGTATTGAAATGTTCATCGTGTCGTTTGGCTGACAAAAGGTATTTGGGTGAATGTATGCCCAAGCACTGCCTTTTAAAAGAGTGTCCTGTCTCTGTAGCTCCTATGGGAGTGTGTATAAGGCCATACACAAGGAGTCGGGCCAGGTGGTGGCCATCAAGCAGGTCCCTGTGGAGTCGGACCTACAGGAGATCATTAAGGAGATCTCCATAATGCAACAGTGTGACAGGTAGGAAGGCGTGCTTCAATGCCCTTACTTTCTCTTGCAAGTCAACAAATAAGTTGCTACATTGTCCCATTGGGTTATAGTATTTTCTAGGATGATCTGGTAAAAAAAAATCATGTTATTATTTTGATTGCGATATGGTTCCACGAAAAGTGCGAAGGGAATGATAATTTTTGAATAAAGATTTTCATTTTCACTACTTGAATGATGCATTAAAAATGTTGCATTTATTGGTGTCTGACGCAACCAACAAATCCTTTAGACAGCTTTCACAGTTAAAGGTTATTCTCAGTTCTTCAGTTTGAAGTGCTAAAGGGAACTTGGTCCATTCTTGCTACACCAGTTGATTGTGTTTTTCTGCCACTTCCCTCCAGTCCATACGTGGTGAAGTATTATGGAAGTTACTTTAAGAACACAGACCTGTGGATCGTCATGGAATACTGTGGAGCAGGCTCTGTGTCTGACATCATCAGGCTGCGCAACAAAACGGTTGGTCTCACACGCACACACAGACACACAGACACACACACACAAATCTACATACACACAAATCTACACACTTGTGTGTGTGTGTAGCCAATTGGTTTTGCTTGCTTCGTTGATGTGCATGTATCCAATTACTGGTGTGCTTGAGATAATGTCATTTTTATAGTAACAAATAATATCAACTGATTGCAATAATGTAAACACACAAAGAGACAAGAGGACAATTAATAAACAATCTATTGTGAATCTATCCAGAATCATAGAAGATGCGAATCACGATTCTTCTGTGAATTTAGCATATCTCTCACCCCTAATTGACTAACGTTACCCCACACGCTGCCCCCATTTGATGGTCCCTCAGCTAACGGAGGACGAGATCGCCACCATCCTGAAGTCCACCCTGAAGGGCCTGGAGTACCTGCACTTCATGAGGAAGATCCACCGGGACATCAAGGCCGGCAACATCCTGCTCAACACCGAGGGGCACGCCAAGCTGGCCGACTTCGGGGTCGCCGGACAGCTCACGGTAACACCACTACGATGTTGCTCAACTGCGGCACAATCGCACTCCTGTCCATCCCTGGGAGGAGGGAGGCCCCAGTCCGCGTTCCTTCTCAAGGGTTCTTTCCTGATAGTTGAGGGAGTTATTCCTTTGCCCTTTGGGGGATATCACCAGTGGGATGTCATACATATATGGCCTGTAAAGCCCTTTGAGACTGTAGCTGTGATTAAGGGCTATACAATTAACCTTGACTAGACATTGCCTGTACTTGATGCCCACATTCCTCACATCCAGTCTGAGATCAATACAGCACATTGCATCTAATTATGAGGGTCAGCTATATCAAGATGATGTATGTTATTTATATTAAGATCATGTATGATGGTTTTATTGGTATTTACAGAGGAGGTGTGGACTTTGCGGAAAATGACTGTATCTGTGTGTATGTGTGTCTGTGTGCTTCTGTACAGGACACCATGGCTAAGCGCAACACCGTGATCGGGACCCCGTTCTGGATGGCTCCGGAGGTCATCCAGGAGATCGGCTACAACTGCGTGGCGGACATCTGGTCCCTGGGCATCACGTCCATCGAGATGGCGGAGGGCAAGCCCCCGTACGCAGACATCCACCCCATGAGGGTGAGTCCACCAATGATGCACCGTGATTCACCGTGGGGGAGGGGGAGGGGACTAGGCTGTTGGGGGGGGGGGGGGGGAACCAGCTCACGAGCTCACAAGTGGGAACAGGAAGTGGTTGGTGACTCAGGGTAACTGGAGTTGTGTTCTGGGCGATTGGTCTAATTGAGTGTTTTATTATCCGATATGTCGCGGTTGTTTTCCCGTGAATGGTCCTTCTGTTCAACGAAAGCCTCATGACATGGCAAGGGTGGGTCTGCCTAGCATTGAGTTAATGTTAAAACGCAGGTAAATCGTAGTGATGATATAAACAGAACAAAGTAGCAGCCGTTGCAGCGCTGTCAACAGATTGTTGTTGTTTTTTTGCCTTTCTTTCAACTTTGACCTTTGACCCCTCGCAGGCCATCTTCATGATCCCCACCAACCCGCCCCCGACCTTCAGGAAGCCGGAGCTCTGGACGGACGACTTCACAGACTTTGTGAAGAAGTGCCTGGTGAAGAACCCGGAGCAGCGGGCCACCGCCACTCAGCTGCTGCAGGTAGCACACACTCCCTCACTCCGTCACTCACTGACTCACTCCTTCACTCACTGACTCACTCCTTCACTCCTTCACTCCTTAACTCCTGCACTCATTCACTCACTCCTTCACTCCTTCACTCCTTTACTCCCTCACTCCTTCACTCCTTCACTCCCTCACTCCTTCACTCCTTAACTCCTGCACTCATTCACTCCCTCACTCCCTCACTCCCTCACTCCTTCACTCCTTCACTCGCTCCTTCTCTCTTTCACTCCTTCACTCCCTCACTCCTTCAGTGACTGACTGGGGGACCTGGGCTTTTTCCAACTGACAGAGTATTTCTAAATACTGATAGAAATGATTATAATGTTCACACAAAATGGTGCATTTGTCCGTCTTTTGGGGATCCCAGTAGCGCCACCATGAGTGTTGAACCACAATCCGTGTTGTTGAACCGCTCTGAACTTCATGATGTTGTTTCTCTGTTAACGTTTGTGTGTGTGTGTGTGTGTGTGTGTGTCTGTGTGTCTGTGTGTGTCTGTGTGTGCGTGCGCGTGCGTGCTTTGCAGCATCCTTTCATCAGCCAGGCCAAGCCGGTGGGCATCCTGAGAGACCTGATCACCGAGGCCATGGAGATGAAGGCCAAGAGGCAGCAGGAGCAGCAGAGAGAGCTGGAGGAGGAGGAGGACAACTCGGTAACACACACCGCACAACACCCCGCACGACACCCCGCAGCACATTCAGACACACCGTGAGCGAGAGTGTTGACAGTCGACAGCCCCTCCTTCCCTCCTACTTCCGGTATAAGGGGTAACGAGTCCGGTGGAAAATGCCTGACGTTAACACTGCTTGGGTCAGGGTGGTTCTTAAGGGGAACGATGAGTCAGAGCGGGGTTCTTCAGTCGGTTATGATGGTTTAGGCTTTTCCCAAGTAAAACAGGATGTTAGGTTGGTTGGGGGGGAGTTGGAGGGAGGCGCTGGGCTGTGATTGGATGCTTCATTGGGGAAAAACTGGATTTGTTACTACTTATTACTGCAAGAGGGCCAGGGAGAAGGGGTGGAAGGAAACACTGCTTATGCTCCCAGTGTGTTTATCTAGCAAACACAAAATAACACAAAACATCAACGGATGTAACATCAACGGAATCCGAATCACAACAGAAAACGTATGATGGAATGCACAAAGCAACACTATTTTAGAAATGGTGATCATACCAAGCCATAATACTATATTTACTGAACAATATTTATAACATATTTATTTTGAATAATCTATTGACTTCTTCCTATGAGCGTAAATATGAGTGTCAATTACGACTGAAACCCCTATTTGTAGAGGACCATAACTGCCGTTTGGCCCGCTGAGGCCTACTCTCCTAGCCTGGCTATTGACGGACTAAGCTCAATCGTAGATTGCACGTTGGTCTGGGGAGGCTGCTGTCATTTTCTTCAGCACCAGAGGCGTGGTAGACGGACCTAGTTCAACTCACTCTGTACGCAATTGCCTGCCTCCAGTCACTTCCCTTGTCGTCATTGTGTTAATCCAGCCAATAGCGCGCCAGGGGGGAAAAGCCAGCTTGGTGATCGGAAGCAGAAAGAATTGTATTGCTCTTCTCCAGACCCTGCAGGGCGATAGGGGGGTACCCAGTCTACCACTCCCCATGAATAACACGGCATTGTGTTTTTCTCAGGACGAGGAGACGGAGGTGGACTCCCACACCATGGTGAAGTCCGGCACCGAGGGGCCCGGCACCATGAGGGCCACGGGCACCATGAGCGACGGGGCCCAGACCATGATCGAGCACGGCAGCACCATGTGCGAGCTGGACCTGGGCACCATGGTCATCAACAGTGATGATGAGGAGGAGGAGGAGGAGGACCAGAGGTCCATGAGGAGTGAGTGCTCTGTGTCGGTTCTGAACGGGGCCGGCCCGGGTTTAGTTAGTGTGGGAGATTTTCCTTCGGGGGTCCGGGGAGGTGTGGAGGTCCAGGTTTAGGGGGACTTTAAGTCATTTTTAAAGATTTGACTGGCGAATT
This sequence comes from Pollachius pollachius, assembly GCF_949987615.1. Lineage (NCBI taxonomy): Eukaryota > Metazoa > Chordata > Actinopteri > Gadiformes > Gadidae > Pollachius > Pollachius pollachius. The sequence goes on along the minus strand of NC_136946.1, from coordinate 6,730,440 downwards.
GCCCAGCCTGGGAACCGGACGACGAACTTGTGTTCTATTTTGGCTGTGAACTTGTGTTCTATTTTGCGCTGTAAACTTGTGTTCTATTTTGCGCTGTGAACTTGTGTTCTATTTTGCGCTGTGAACTTGTGTTCTATTTTGCGCTGGTTTATGCCTCGGTGCCCGTTGATGATGCCCCTTGGAAACGGCTACAAATTCAATTAACAAACACATTTCTTCCAGGTTCGTCAATTAATTCCTACTGAACCATAATCGATTTACTACATTCGGTTTCGAAAGGCGTCAACGCCTCGGGTGAATGATTGTGTATTCTTTGCGGAAAAAATGTCATGGCCGATCATCTTTGCGTACGACGTATTTTCTAATAAGTCGACGTGAATCGACTTCCCACTAATGGCTTCGTCTCGACCCGTCAGGGCACCCCACGTCCACGCAGCCCATGCGTCCGTCCTTCATGGACTACTTTGACAAGCAGGACTCCAACAAGGCGGCCCAGCAGCAGGAGAAGTACAACCACAACCAGCCCCAGGAGCAGCCCTCCTACCACATCCAGGCCAAGAACGTCTTCCCCGACAACTGGAAGGTGCCCCAGGACGGCGACTTCGACTTTGTGAGTTACGGCTGAACCGGTTCTGAGATGGCACTTCATGGGCCCTCAAACCTGGTCTTTGTCATGTTAGTTACAATGCGGTCGTTGTTAGTGTTATTTTTTTTGCCTGAATATTATAATCCTTCTAATATTTCTTTACAGGGTTTTTAATCGAAGGAATACATTCTATAATTGTCTTAAAATATCCAATTTAATAAATTGGATATATATCTCGGGGACTTACAAACCGGTCCTCTGATCTGAGTCTCAGTCCAAACACAGGCCTGGCTTCTAAGCCAATCAGGAGTTCAATCTGCTTACGCGTCCCGCCCCCTGTCTAACCGCCCTGTGCCCTGAGCTTCCCTCCCTCATGTGCCATAACCTCTCTCTGCTCCTCTTCTCCATACTGGGCCCTCAGTTGAAGAACCTGGAGTTTGATGAGCTGCAGATGCGTCTGACGGCGCTGGACCCCATGATGGAGCGGGAGATTGAGGAGCTGCGGCAGCGTTACACCGCCAAGCGCCAGCCCATCCTGGACGCCATGGACGCCAAGAAGCGGCGGCAGCAGAACTTCTGAGCGACTCCCACCCCACCCTCCCCTTCGCGGTCCGACCTTTGGTAGCCTGTACGTCCCTCCTCCTCCTCCCCTCAACCCCCCCCCCCCCCCCCCCCCCAGCAAGACTCTGAAAAACAATGGTGCATTCGTCTCTGCGATCGTTCCGGATCCGCACGGGAACAGTGGCTAACTTGAGCTACGACCGCTAAGTTGCAGCCGCTGAGCTACGATCACTAGCGCAGGGCCGCCAAGGTACCCTCCCGCCGAGGGCAGACCGGACGGTGGACCGGCGCGAGGGGATCGCGAGGTGTTTGTCCCTTTCTTCTCAATGTTACAGCCCGCACGTCATGTACGTGTGGGCCTCGCTACTTTGCTTCTCGTGGAGTCTCTCACCGTGTGTACCGCCACCAACACTCCAGGACAGTCGTTGTTTTCTTGTTTTATGTCAGCTCCCACTACAGCTAGCCCAGGACCTCGCCACTCAATTAAATGCTTAGATCTTGGATCTTTATCTTTATTTTGTTGTTGTTAATCTTCCTGGAGCCACCTTAAACAAAACCTAATGAAGGAGATATAACGTGGCAGAGTCGTAACTTTATCACTGCGTTATTTAACTTGTGAGAGGTGGAGAACGTAAATAGACTAATTGATTGCATTCCTCCCTTTCTGGAAACCTCAGCAGGAAGGTTAAGCGGCCAAGCTGACAAAACGACCAGGCGTCTAATCTGCTGCTTTTTAATGTAAAAATATGTAACAGAATTTAGTAAGTGTCCCTAATACAAGCTGTGGAGCTTCGCCTATGACCAAAGACAATCATGAAGAGGATGATGAAGAAGAATGCCTTAAAATGTGGTTGAAAGCTGGTTTTCAAAAGGAGGAAGTGGTGCAATCCGAGTTGGAGGGATCGGACGATAAAGCGTCTTCGCTGACTTGTTTTCATGTGATGTAATCTATTGGGAAAGCCGGAATGTCGGTGGAAATGGATTGGAACGATCTGGAAGGAGGGAGAGGTCCCAGACCTCATAGGTCTAGGTCTGGAGTGGTTCATGGGCCATGATATTTGAACATTTCAGCTTAATTCTTTGTGATTTATGTTTAGATTTGATATGTGAAATGATAAACCACCTTCTCGTTAGCCTCATAAAGTGCACATTCAGTCTCCAGTGTGATTTTGGATTTCCTTTCACACTTAACAATCTTTTTTTGTGTATACAATTATTTATCTTTTTCCATTATATCTTTTTCTTTGGATGGATCAGTATCTCGCCGATTTACCTGTCACAAGACATTCACATTCCTCCATCATTCTGGTCATACTTGATTATTTTCTTCTACTCTTTTGATTTATTCAAGGGCTGTTTCAAAACGGTGGCCTCCTCCCCTTAAACAAAGATGCATGTTTACCAAGCGCTCGAACCCTGAGGTCAACGCACGGGAACGTAGATAGTAGTGAACTATGTCGGAAAACAAGTGTTGAAAAGACTCTTCAACCATTCGACGTACAAGTGCCACTATAAACTCATGCTTCGTCAAGGTTTCAGTTGATGGTTTTAAAATGGCCTGACTAGAACCAACTACTTTTTTGCTCATTTTATTTGTATTTCTATCTTCAATCTAAAGATTTGGTGTGTTGCCATTTTTAGTTTTAGCAAGAACTACAATTGAATCCTGAAGTGGTTTCAAAGCACTTTCAAATTGCTCAATTCATGTCACATCTTAGTGGTGGGATTACGACTGACACAAAGACATTTAGACATGCATGCCCATTTAATGTAATCATCTTTTAAGACTTTCTGCATATCTTTTCATTAACTGCTAGATTGTATTTGGAGTCCATGACAACCAATGTTCGTCGAATATAGTTGACATCTCATCCTTTCAACATTCTGAAGTCTTCAACGTATTGGCAGTTTGGAATACTGTATTTTATATTTTCAAACTGGCTTTTCTTTCTTTACTTTTTGAAGCACTAGTTAAAAAAACACTCGCTAACACATTGGCTTTTATTTGACCATTTATCAGAGGGAATGTTTGGCCTGTTTCTTGCTAGTTTGTGATGTTGCATGTTTCTGAAGGTTATGATGGGGGTCATGATTATGATGTTTTTGCTTTAGAGGAACGTTATAGAAAGGAAGAAAGCAAGAGAGTGCCTATACTGGCAAGTATGGTAGGCTAGTATTTATTCAAAGCTGCCTTTTGTCAGTTTTTAACAAGTGCAAACCATTACAATGATTTTAGCAGTTTAAAAATAATGGGGTTGCAATCTGCAAATTCTGCAACATTTAATCCAAGTATAATTTAGACGTGTGTATTTCACAATATCTTCAATGTAATTTGTACATTTGGGTGGAGAGTGGAATGTAACCATATATTTGAACTTAATTTATATTTTGTTTTTATGTTTTGTCCAAAGTAATAAAGGTATCATAAAGGCAGTGGTCGCTATACGTGTTTTTTCTTGCACACATGTGACATGACGGTTGACTTGTCACAAAGGATTAGTAAATCAATTGTCTTGTGCAACCATCAGAGGGGAGACTCGTTACCGTACTCCCACTATAGATCCCCTTTGCAGGAATTTACTTTATGGTTAGACGTAGTGTTGTTTACCTTTAATGTCACTAAACCAACAACTAGTATTCCCTCAACGTAATGCCTTTTCTTTGTGTAGATTTGTCACTTTTAGATAAACCATAGCAAACCGCCTTAAAATAATGCTGGCTCTTTGGTGTTAGACATTACGGTAAAGACACAAATATTAATCTGCGCTGAACTTAAATTCCCACACCTCCTCGGTAAACTACTGAAAAGTATTTTTGCGCAATGTCTATCGTGTTTAGAAGGTTTCTTTCTACCGACTCGGCCCCGGCGGCCATCGGACCATACAGGTAAGACAACATACGTTAGGTATCTCAAAGTATGTGTATACTACATGCACTCATATACGTTGTCTGCAGGGCGACTAATGATTTGGTTAAACGCAAGTCCAAATCGACCTGGGGGCGGATCACGGTATTACCATTAACCTACATAACCCTTTTGAGGGTCAAATGTTGAGCAACTTTGGGAGTAAAGTCTCATTTGACCGGGACTCACACGAGGGTTGAGTTTTGAGTATAGAGTAGACTATCATGGAAGCAATCCGTCGTCAGACCCCATACACTCCAAAAGCACCTGTCAGACAGGGCATCTACAGGTAGTTCTGTTCAACATGCTCTTTGTTTAAATTGCGTTTTGTGTTACTTTATAGCAGGGATACGGTGGCATTCAGTCCGGAATTTGATTGTACATTTGCATATGAAGAACACGTTAACCCTTGTAACTAACTAAAATTACTTTAAAGTCATTTTAGAATTGACAAGTTAGTTGTGTTCTATGCATGGACCTATAAAGAGGTTTTATGCAGGCTTGATTTGACGCCATTCATAAATTGAATACATTGGGGGTGTGGACCTGATAACCAATCGGCGGCCGGTTGCTGTGTAGAAGGTGGAAGCCCGTTCGTCCAAATTCCTCTTATCTCCAAGTGAAACCGAACCGAACCAAACCAAAATCGATTAATATTACGCAGCTCTGGAATGTCCTGAAATAAAAATCTATTGTAAATAAAAAGTAAAGCAATTTCATCAAGTCAAAGCGTGTACATGTTTCAAACCGCGTCTGTTGTGCTCCGTTTCCCCCAGCCAGGCGGTGGTGGTTGGTAGAACCATGTACATCTCTGGTCAGATTGGACTCGACACGGTCTCTGGTCAGCTGGTGGAGGGGGGAGTCCAGGCCCAGGCCAAGCAGGTAAGACTAGGGCTGATGGATGGATGGATGGATGGATGGATGGATGGACTGAGTAGAGCTGACGTCAATACATCTTGGTTAACATTTTTTAAATGGTATTTTAACGAAAGCAACTCAAGTAACTCGAGTTTAATGTGGTGTCGTCAAATCTCAACCACTTTAAAGTACACATTAGGGTATATGGAGAAAGGAGAGGAACATACAGTTGATGTGTGTGCGACCTGTCTGTTTTTTCCAGGCGCTCACCAACATGGGAGAGATCCTCAAGACTGCTGAATGTGACTACATCAACGGTAATAGGCTTTGCTTTGCCTTCCTTCTCTTCTTCTTGAATTCCCATTGTATTTTCAGAATAAAAGTTATCACTATCCGAAACTATCATGTATCTGTTTCAGTGTGTAAGACCACCGTGTTGCTGGCGGACATCAATGACTTCAACGCCGTCAACGAAGTTTATAAGACCTGTGAGTCCAAACCCAACACACACACACACACACACACACACACACTCTAATCTGTTGTGTCTATGTGTTACGACTGCCTTGGAGTTACAGCCACAACATGGAATGGTCCACTTATATCTCAGCTGCTGAACTCCATGGAAATGCTAAGGTATTTAGCAGCTGGTCTCCCCCTCACTGGCTATGATAGACCATCTGCAATGTGGTGCCCAAGTTAACAACATAACGACACGCAAGCAATAGAAAATAAAGAAACAAATGACAGGGACAGGTGTGTGTGTGTGTGTGTGTGTGTGTCTCCTCACCACATGAGGGAGGGCCTCAACCAGGAAGTCTTCTGATACGTTGAGAGACGCCAGGCCTTGTTATAGATGTCCGGTCAAGCGGACATTCAGTCTCTGGTCTAGAGTGAGCCAGACCATTTCTTCTGTCTGATCCGAGTCTTGATAAGAATCATTTAAACTTAAATTTAAAGGCTAACCTGACCTATGCTCTGTGTATAATCTAACCCTGGACCTGACGTATACAGTATATTTATAATAGCCTCTTTGTTTGTGGTTAGTTGTTTGTCTTTGGTGTTGGTTGTGTTATTAAAGTAAGTTCTGTGTTGCATGACACTGCAGAGTTTGGGAGTTTGATTTCCGCTGGGGGCCAACCCATGCTAAGAATGTGAGCACTCAGGGTCTTGCAGGACCCTTTGGATAAAAGCATCTATCAAATGGAAAATACCATATTTCAATATACAACATGTTGACACCTTCTAGTACAAAAAAAACCTAAGCGATGCTCTCCTGATTGGAACAAGCTGCTTTACAATACGAGAAGAAATTACACGTTTCTCCTCAAGGTGAGCGGCGTGTTTGTCTAGGTTGACTAGTTTGACTAAACCAAAAAACAAAAACAGTGACCTGCTAGGGCGAATCCCATCGCCCTTCCTCTGTAACCAATTATCGGCTCAACCATTTCACAAGTCATTATACCGACACGCCCGTCTTTTCAGCTAAGCCTGTCTGTTTCCATTGCCGAAAACGATACACACACAGGCCGCAGTAAAGGCAGGTCAGCTCCCGCCCCCCCCCCCGAAGCCGGTGCCGTCCACGCACTTCCTCTTGGCTCACAAAGCCCCGGGTGGTAAGCCGAGCCCACGGTGGCACGGTGACTGGTAAGTGGAAACCGTCCTGTCAGTCAAACAGAGGTAACCTGATCCCCCCAGGCCTCTCCGCAGTGAACCTCCCTGCCCACAGTCTCTCGTACGTCGGCCGAGCGACCCACCCTCCAACCCTCCCCGACCCCGCCGTCGGCCACCGCATCTTGGGAAACACAAACACAAAAAATCGGAAACTCACTCTGACCCCGTAACGGGAAGCGACGAGTATAGTTGGGTCAGAGCGTTCCTAGTGGTGTTTTGGTGGTTCATCAAACTTCAGTGAACTGAGGGCTCAGGAGCTTTAATCGTAATTTCTGGCTAATTTTAGCCATTTTGATATCAGAAGACACATTTAGTCTTCTGATATTAGGATCATGTACATTCAGCGTTATGTTTTTCATGCCTCCGGTGAAACTCTTCCAACTGTTGTGTTTGACCTTACTCTCATTATGTTATTCCTCCTCAGTCTTCACCAGTAACTTCCCTGCCAGAGCAGCCTACCAGGTCGCTGCTCTACCCAGGGTAAACACACACACACACACACACACACACTTAGGTGGCTTACCTGCTTGTTGCAAAGATGTTAAGATTTGTTTTACTTTTGTTAACCTCTTAAGGGTCCCATGATATGCCACCATGTGTGAGTGTGATTAGCTTTATGATGTGTTCCTGAATCCTCGGACGCCAGCCTTCCGAGTTGCACTTTTGACGTCATTTCCGGTCTCGGAGCATTTATAGCGTTCCCGTTCGACTTTGTGATTGTACACATTAGCCTCTTTAGCAAACCAGCTCGAAAAAGAACAACACAACTTTACATTGTATTGCACGCACAGCAAGACAATGCAATGTATAAATTGGTGACCGGAATAAAGTAGCAATGTAATCAAGTGTGTAAAAGCATTTAAAATCGACATTAAAATGACCAACGTGGTACAAATACAAAGAAAATAAATCTCTTCACGGGCGCAGCCATTTTGTTGAGAGCGTCATCATTGCTCTCGGTCTACTCTCAGAATTTCGAAAGATGAAGACCAAAAGGGGGCGTGCCTCAGAGAAATGCCGCAAGAAAGCCAGGAGATCTTCGAATTTCGACCTGGAGGGCTGGCGCCCGAAGATTGAGGAACACACCAATACAAGCCGTTTTGAAAATCTGGCTCTTATGGCATCACAAGTGGGTGTGTCCACCTAGATGTGTAACAGATAGATGAGCACCATTTGCTACAGTCCACTGGGTAGGCTGGTAGACTGAACTATCCAGCACAGATCTAGGTCCCACTTGTGATGTCATAGGAGCCAGATTTTCAAAACGGCTTGTAACGGCTAATCACACTCACACCTGGTGGAATGTCATGGGATCCTTTTAAAATGTCTTCTTGTCACTTTCCGGTTTTATAATCAATCATTCTCCCTCTCTCTCCAGGGTGCTCTTGTGGAGATTGAAGCGGTGGCGGTTATGGGTCCCATCAGTGATCAATGACTAGACGGCCCCCTCATACACAAGTTATAGCAGACACACACACACGCACACGTTATAACACACAGTTCTTACCTGATGACATGGTTATAGCATTCCCATCCAACTCCAGCATCAATGCAGATTCATTTGAACTACACCCGGACCTTGTTTGTTTGGCTGTGCCTACTTTTGTAATGGTACAAGCCACACTTTTCCTTTCTTAAATAAAAAAAAAGTCACAAACTGTTTGCTTGTACTGCTTAAAAAGCGCTTTATTTTGAGAAAATATATAGCGATTAATTGGTCTTTGGATACAGCCTCTTTCGTGGTGTGATTTATGACATGTAAAGTGACATTTGACTGCGTTTCTCACTGAACAACACGACAATCATAAATAAAAGTGACTTTAAAGGCTCACTCTTATCTCATGGTGGCCTGGATGAGATGCAGCACCTCGTGTGTCGCCATGCTTCCTCAGACCCAAACTTCAAACCACACTACAGAAGCCGTTGAACAAACCTTATGAAAAGTTTGGCTTTTTTTAATGCATATTGCGCAATAAGGAGGATTTGGTTAAGCTCATGGAAGCTAAAGGTGACATATTGTACCGCCAGGTGTGAGTGTGATTAGCCGGTACAAGCCGTTTTGAAAATCGGCCTCTTCTGACATCACTAGTGGGCGTGTCCACCTAGATGTGTGCTGGATAGACCAGTCTACCAGCCTACCCAGTGGACTGTAGCAAACGTTGCTCATCTATCTGTCATACATCTAGGTGGACAAGCCCACTTGTGATGTCAGAAGAGGCAGACTTTTAAAACGGCTTGTAACGGCTAATCACACTCACACCTGGTGGTATAATATGTCACCTTTAAGTATAGACGCATACAGTGTCATTAATCCGTAATATGATTAGCTTATTTTTTGGGGGGGGGTCATAGAATAAGCGACAGATGCCAAAAATATATATATATATAGTATAATCCTAAACAATTTTGGCTTTATTCACTCGGAGGAATGGAGAGGAGATTAAAGCGTTTTCGTTGTTCAAACCTCAAAATGATCGGCATCTCTTTAGAATAACATTCAGTCACAAGTAATTTATATGCCTTGAGTTAATGATGAACTAATCATTTACAGAACATTAACATACATTTGTAGATGATTAATAAGTCCTATGGTTCCAATTCTACTGCCAAGGTGTGCCAGGTGTGATGTTGATTAACCCTTACAAGCCATGTGAGGAAAGGTGTCCTCCCAGATGTGTAATGGATAAATCAGCCTACCAGCCTATCTGGGTGACTGTACCAACTGGCAGGCTGATCTATCCATGTATCCATATGTCACTAGAGGGGTCGATTCTAACATGTCTTGTAACAGCTAATCAATATCACACCTGGTGGTAATATAGGGTCCCTTTTAAAATAGCATGTATCAATCATCAAAAAATGAATATTAATTATTGTTAATGATTAGTTTAATTTTTATTAGTTCATCATTTACTAAAGGCTCATAAATACATGGTTTGTCTATGAATAGTTCATCATTAACTAAAGGCTAGTACGACAACGTTATTGTAAAGTGTTGCCAAATGATCTTCACAGAGATCTCCTTTTTAATAGTTAATTTAGCTTGCAGTAACAATTCATGAATCAAATGAACCACAGTCCTTCCATTCTCTTAAAGTGAACAAACCTACTAAGTGCTGTTTATTATTGAGTAGACTGTGTCGCGCTAGCGTCTGCCTGGTTCAGACCGGTTCCGACCAGGAAGCAGACGCTAAGAAGTCAGGTCCGCCATCTTTTAAAAAAGATGGCGGCCGTTTGGGTTCGGTCAACACAGGGTTTGAATAAGTGACCGTGCAGCTCTGTAGTACATATGTACCCTGCCATTACATCGCTGTCAGCAGAAGAGGGAAATAAAAGGCACAGTGGTGATGGAGAGAACCCCGACTGAAAGAAATGATCACGGGGTCCGCATCTTGGCAACAAAAGCAATGTCTCTTTAGCTAAGACAGCTGACCACTCACACACACATTCACACAACACGCACCCACACATATGCCCAGAAATACGTGGTTGAACGGTCTCGTTGGAATTCCTCGCTGTGGTCGTCAACCTTAGGTGCCCTTCACTCACTGGGTGCTAAACGAAGCAGGGACAAAGAGAGGGAAAGGTTGAATGGTATCTTATGATTAACTGGGCAGCTCATGACTTATGGATGAGTCTAATGCGGCACACCACTGCTTACCTGGTGTCTCCTCTACACTCGGCTCTGATTGGCTAGCGGCCGGGGCCTCAGCACTTCCTGGAGAGAAAAAACATATAAATTATAAAGATGTCAATTGATACGGCATAGGCACTAAATTCATGTAGAGTGTGAGGCGAACAATGGCGATCACAATAAACAATCTTCATTTGTTATGTCGTTAAAAAAACAATAAAAATGGAAAACAATAAAATGTATTTGCTCGAAAGAACCCTGGATTACTAACTTCAAAGGATCCTATCGAAGTCCATCTCTCAAACCCTTTTGACCCAAAACAATACTGCGATGTGACACTTGATCTAAATTTGGCTGTGAAACCCAGGCAGGCTCAGGGCTAGCGGCAATGCTATCGTTTGTCACTGCCCGCGGCCCTGTGCATGTCTTAGCGTTAGCTAGAGCTAGCGGGCTCTGGTTTCTCCGAAGACTCCGATTGCACCGTAATAGCTGCACACTGACAACAAAGTGCTGGCAGGATTCCCACTTCCTGAGGTCTGTCCCCAAACAGATCACCTACAGAGAAAACAACCTGGATTCAAGACGTCTCCGATGACCAGTAGAAAATAGTGGACATGATCCACTGGAGGTCCAGCAAGAGTGGAATGCTGTTTTCATAGGACCAAAGGGCTTTTATTGTGGATATTGAGAGAATAAAACACATTCCGTAGAATTTGATGAGAGATAATTTCGTCAATAAGGAAAGATGTTAATCCAAAGAGACTCGCAGTGAATTCAAATACAGGTCATAAAAGAGCCGGTAGGGGTTGGGTGTCCTGCTCAACGACGCCTACAGGTTAAACTGTGGACATCGGGCATCGAACCCAGTACCTTTGGTCTGTGAGTCAAACACTAGGATCCACTATCCTGCGCTATCGAGTGTTGACTCCCTGCTCACGCAGTGACGCGACGTCCTGACCATCCCTCGACAACAACATGGCATTTTTTCATTTGAATTAAACAAACTAGAAGATAGGTAAACTTGGTCATCATCGTCTAGTGGCCATCTGGTAGTTTGCATGGAGAAGAGACGAGTGTATCCATAGAACCAGTGGAATGATTGTTAGGCGGCTTGTTAACGTTTCAGCCCTCATCTCCCTAGAGTTATCAAGAGAGGGAAATATGAATGCGGTCAGCAAGGCTTGGTTTGTGTGCTGTACCATTCTCCCCTTCTATGAATCATTCTCTGTTGGATGTAAGAGCATCCAACAGATTGGTTACAGAGGAATGGCGATGGTTCCATTTATTTGGCCCAATAGGAGTATCCATATGCTAGCACATCACTTCGACACAGTATGTGACCAAGGTGGTCCGAAAGGTCTGACAAAACGGTCTGTTAAGGCTATTTACAACTATAATGATTACATCATTAGTCATCAGATTTTGAGCCAAAGTGACTTGTCATTAAATTGCCTCAAGGATGCCAATTTAACAGGGTTTCAAACCGAACCGTTTAGAACCTTCTCTGCCTTTAAACCACTAGCGAGCCTGTCCTGCTCTACGCCCTGTACTGTAGCTGTTCCTGGCAGTGTTTCACCACTAACCACCGAGCTGTCTCCTGACCTTGGCTGTCGGTCAGGAGCTCCAGCCATTGGTCTTTCACTGTTTTCTCCTTCTGCCCTAACACGTCATTATGTCTGGGTCACATGGTCGGGCAGAACTGAAGGGAGACGGCAAGCAACCAAAATCGATGTGTACATGTCTCTCTGATGGTAGAGCCATTATATTATCTGTGGGCTCATAATATGTTGTGTTTTATAACTTTAGTTGTGTTCTGTCAAGTTGTTTGGCATGGAAAATGCGGTTTCTCTCTTCTCTAACAAGGGTAACCAAAAAGGCACACAGGCACATCAAATATATGGGATTCTCAATGCATTGTGTGTGTGTACTGGTAGATGGAGAGAGGGCTCAAGGCAAAGCTAAGAACTACTGGAGATTTAGTGAGAGTAAATTAGGGGAAATGTGGGGAAAATGGTGTTGCACTTCTGTAAATGGTAATTTAATAAAAACACCCTCATAGCCTCCTTAACCAAACCACAATTGATTCTCCAGCACAAACATATGTACGCCATTATGGAACCCAAGTCCCAGCAGAATAACAATAAGGCAGCCCATCCATTCAGAGACGGACTTCCATTCACCTCAGTGTGATGTTCAGGAGGGGAGCGGTTTACCCATTGGCCATTACGAGATCCGTCCTCATTGTTCTCCGCAGGGTCATGTGACCTATAAACATTATTCTGTGTCAACCCCCCTGTGTGTTCATTAACAGCCTTAAAGAGAGGAGTGTGTTGGATACTACCTGGTTACAGCCATTGTAAGGGGACCGGCGAGAGGGATCTGGGGAGAGCCGAATATGGTGATATAATTCACCAGGGCTTCTCTCTCTCTCTCTCTCTCTCTCTCTCTCTCTCTCTCTCTCTCTCTCTCTACAGTGCAGGGGGTGGAATGCAGCTCAGGTTAAGGCTGGTCAATGAAATGTTTAAGTTGGCTTCCTCAGCGACCTCTGCTCCAGGTAGAGCATCATTCGGGAGATACCTACCCACTTCAGGGAATTGGGAAAAAAGACTACAATAATTGACATGCACATCCGATTGGTGCTCTCCCTATCCTTGAGTAGAAATCAACGAAATCCCCAAACCAACATTTGGTTAAACTGTTGGTTTGGCATTTTGTCGTATTTGTAGAAATTCTCTTAACATCGCGAAAGTAATCTTTCTGAAAAAATTATGAAAACTCTGGTATCTGTGGCTGTGCAGGCCAGTAATAAGCCTAAGCCTAATAAGCCTAATAAGTCATATAATTAAATTGGACCGAATTACATGTTTGAACTGTCTGTTTACCTACCGGCTTACCTAACCGGCTACCTTTGTGCATGACCGGAGCTTTCCACAAGCTAGTCATGTGTTTTGGGGGGGTGGCTTTGGATGGAGGCCTGAAGAGAGGGTCGGAATCTTTCCGGTTGGATACTTTCAAAATCTAGATCACTCTGGCTGGTTTCTCATAATTACCGGTACTCCTCTATTAAATACAGTGCTTTATTTTGTTTTTCGGCAAATGAAAAAAATAAATCCCTAAAATTCAACGTGAATGTATGTATTGTACTTGTATGTAATACAACGGTACCACTAATACTCAGTACCTGGAGGTCTTAGGGTAGACTAAGTAAATAAGTCAAACGTTTTAAAAGGGATTGTACTAAAACTACTTTCCACCCCTCCTCAGTATTTTTGCATGGGCAACCATGCAAAATCTGAGTCTCCATACACTTTACGAGAGTGAAGGGGTTGTTAAAGTGTTACCAAGAATCCAACTCCAACACAAAGTGTTGCCACGAACCAGGCTGTTGCCAACTCACAAGCCTCTATCCACCATCACTACATCAATGTACTATCGTACGGGAACCCTGACTCCTACACTATTCTATCATTAAACATCCCTGGGTCACGGAATAAACATGAATGTATACTATATGCTCTTCAATATGTGTCAGACTTTGTTACGCATAATAAGCCATGGTGTGCCTGCTAAGCATTGAATATTAAGATAGGATTAAAGGTACACCTGGTTCCAGCAGTCCTACTATGTAATAGCAGAACTTCTAGTGGGAGTCGGCACAGAGCCTGGGGGGGGCCGAAACCAGAAACTGCAAGGGGTGAGCTGACACCTGGTTCCCTGTTGTATTATGGAGATATTCTACAATAGGAATCCCCTTCCTCCGATGGCTAAGGATTTCAGAAGGGTTGCTAAGTGTGTTTCTACAGTGGCCAGTCTACACAGTGTATGTTCGCCTATTAAGCACTTACAGATCTCTGTATCCAGCAACCTGATTGGTTGAAAGAAATTAGAAGCATAGCAAAGTAAAACGTCACATACCCAAGATGTCGGCTCGTGTGCCATCAGACTTTAAATAGGAATCTAAACGATGATTTGTCAGACGAAACGTACACAGGGCTGGGTGATTTACGCACACTTGACAGTCCTAATTTAAACTAGTAATGGTGTGCATGCTCACCACTGATCCGCTGTGTAAGAGCAGAGTTTAATAAGTAGGGTCAGGAGAGTTGAGTAATACAATAGTCAAATGAGAAATTTGCAAGTGAAACAGGCAGAAGAGTATGCCATCTGACCTTCAGAGCTCCCTGTATCCCTGATCCTCTACTTCACTTATGTCATCATTCCAGTTACACTGTTTTCCTTTTCTGCTGCTTCAATGCACTGACTTTTACCTTGAGCTGCTGCTGCTGCTTCTGGGGCCACTGCCTCCGAGGACTCTTCGGGACTAGCGGCCTCCGCGGAACTAGCTGCCTCTGTGGAGCTAGCGGCCTCCGCGGGGCTAGCTTCCTCTGTGGAGCTAGCAGCCTCCGCAGGGCTAGCTTCCTCAGCTGGGCTAGCGGCCTCCACAGGGCTAGCTGTCTCCGCTGGAGCTGCAGGAGAAGCCTCCACAGGGGCCACCACCGCCACCGTGTTGGGGGCCGCTGCCTCTCCTACCACTTCAGCCCCCTCTTCAGGCTGGGCCGCAGCTGGGGCCACAGCTGGGGGGTCGTCTGGTTTAGCCCCGCCCTCCCCGACTGGTGTCTGGTCAGGGATGGTCTCGCTATCCTCGGCTGTCGGCCCCTTCTCATTGGCTGCTCCTTTCAAGGTGGGCGGGGCAGTGTGGAAGACAGAGGGATGAGAGGACACATGAGATTGAATTGTTGCAAGGCAACAATCTATGTAAAACTGTCACACCTTTGACAACCTGTCACAACATTTGTAGATTCAATGCTTTTGAAGGTACGAAATTATGAAAGATTTGTGATGCAGAATCCAATGGGAAAATATTTGTATTTAGTTGAAAGAGCTTTCTTGTATAATTTCCTACTTCCTCATACCCAAAGTTTGTCAGTAGGGCTGCTAACTTTAGTCTTGAGTGAGGGAACGGCCATATGTTACTAAGCAACTTCTTTCTGCTCAGTTGACACATAAATGCAACCAGAAAGAGTTAATGATTAGGCATACCTATGAATTATTACAGACAAACATTGCCCGCCTAAAGTTGGCCCTGGAGCCACAGTTTATAACTGTGTTTTAAATATCCCTTTAATTTGCATGGAATATATTACTTTGGTCAGATATCTATAGATAAATGTATTTTCATGATGAGCATTATCCTTATTCAAATTAGGGTTTGTGGCAGGAATAAATCATCCTAAATGGAAAAGGGAGTCACCTGATTAAAATAGTACATTGGTTAAAAATTGGTTACAATAATTTGATATTGATAAGAAAGAAGTTAAGTGTTGGTTTATGTCCTGTATAATCTATGCACCACCTTAAACAAGATAAATAAATAACTGCAAGCAACTGTTTCTCTTCCTGAACTTTGTTTTTTCTGTTGTGTTTATGTGGTTCAATTGGTTCAAACAGAAGAAGCCCAATATATAAAAACCTACCTGTTTTGCTTTACCTTCAAATAAGTGCATACAGTAGCCCTAAACTTCATCTTACACATACTACAAGGAAGGGTCCAGTGCGGATCGATTCAGTATTTCCTTTTTGAAACCTTAGACTGTCACCAAATCCCCCCTGCATACCACTGTCCCTCTCCCTGGCAATGACAGGGCATAGGCGCCAGAGTTAAACTATTAACAAATAGATGTTCTTCTGTTGTTCTGCACTTGAGTCAATAAGGATTCTGACTTTAGGACCAGTTATAAAAACCCTGTCTTGCTGGGGAAGATATAAAGACGTTACGTACTACTGTAACAAGGGTCATAATCTGTTTAATATGACAGTGAATGTGTCCTGGACTGTCTCGCCTTATCAACCGCATAATTCAGGATGAATTCGGATAGTTAATAATTGTTTGAATGTATTTCTATCATACCGGGATTGTCATGCAGGAGCCTACATGTTAAAGATAGGATATAGAGGAAGGAGAGACAAATCTTATGCAAAGGCTGTTTGCGTGATCCAGGCAGTGCTGATGAAATAATAAACGTACCTGTGGTGCTCGCTCCGTTGCTCTCTTCGTGTTTAGCAGCCGGTCGATTCGGATCCATTGCACTTGTTTGAGAACTTGAGCATCCCATTCTGTCGTTTGCACATAAGCACGGATGTTTCAACTTAAAGGTTTGAGGTACTTATGATGACGGTGCTCTGGTGAATAACCTGCATGTAGTTTATGTCAGCGTTATCTCATGCAACCAGTCCAGCCAATCCTTTGGAGTTAGAGAACCAATGCAAAATTCCGATAATAAGGCGGGTAGTGGCGCATGGTTCAAACAATAAATAGAAGGGTTTTGTTCCAACGGTGACTGCGGTTTAAAATTTCAAGTCGTGGCAATCGGTCCACTTAGGTCCAAGGTCTTTCCTCCCTGACCTGTCACCGACGCAAGTGGAAACATATGGTTTTGAACTAGGAGTTTGTGTCCAGGAGGATGGGACGTGGATCCATATTTGATTCAGCTGGGCGGAGCGGAGAAAGTGAACCGCCGCCCCCGTTCCCCTTACCAACCAGAGTCCCTCCGGGCAGGAGAGACGGCCTTAAGGGTCTCATTTAAATCTGCATAATTTATAAATGTAAAACAAAACGGTGCAAACAAAAATACATGACATATAGACGATGAATAATGACGCTTATTTTTCTTTTTAAAAGAATCAAAATAAAACGCAAATGTAAACCAAGAAAAAGGAGATAGATTGCATAGATATTTAGGCCTAAATAAAAGTCTTCTGAGTCGTATTTCTCTTTTGTCAAGTTGTCACCCTAGTTTGCTAATGTACTATGCATAATATTGTATGCATGGTGTGTAGGCCTACTCTTGGTTCGTTGATACACATGTATTAGGCTACTCAGGTAATCTTATGTACAGCAGTCCGTTACAGCATTGTTTAGTTGCAAGATATATTTTTCTGAATAAAGTAGAGATATATTTTACTGAATAAAGTAGAAATAGGGGATTTCTACAGTGGCTAGTCCACGATAAGGATTTGAAGATCCTCGCCCACAACATGATTGGTCGAAACAAATACGTAGCGAAAGAATGTCAAACTAACAGTTCCCCTGGATTCGAGATAGTCTACCACAATCGTCTTCTCTCAGATTTTAAATATCATCTAAATCTGATATGTGAGACTATACCTGAGGCTGCCTTAATGCAAGGGCTTACCTCGGCTGAAGCCCCAGGGCCTACGAAGATCAGGGGGCCATCATGAGCTGCAGTATTATATATATATATATATATATATATATATATATATATATATATATATATATATATAATACTGGCTCATGATAGGCCCCTCGATCGGCGTAGGCCCTTTTGTTAGGGCCTACAAAGATCAGAGGCCAATCATGAGCCAAGAATATACAGATAAAAATCAAATTGCTTTGTAATTTGTCGAATTTTCTGCCCATCACTTGATTTGAATTTTTGTGGCTTCCCAATTTACCAGTGACCCACGTGGGCACCATGACACAACAGCCTATCACAATGTAGAGGAATGTTTTGGCTTGTGATTCAAATCGATTCAATGAGAGGCTCGAAGGTTATCGTGGCTAGCTAGCAAAATGTCTGGAAAGAAAAGGGAGAAGGAGATTCGGGATAAAGAATTATTGAAAAAATCCCAAAACTGACTGGATTTTTTAGACCTGTAAATGTAGAAGGCAAGTTAAGCTCATCGAGGAGAGAGCCGCAGGGCCTGCTCTGAGGGAAGCACGTCTGGCTGTTCTTCTGCTAGCCATGGAGAAGAGGCAGAAAAGGATGAGCACACAGCAGGAAGACCATCACCTCAGTCATGTGGATCAGACGACCCCTATAGCACTTACCCGGGTTGCTGGGGTAACACGATGGATGAACAGGTACCTGTCTACTGGGCGAAAATGGGACCAGAATTGTGCCAGAACAAACAATCTGACCTCTGCCTCAGAACGTCAGTCCAAAAATCTGAGAAGATTCTTCTCAAGGGCATACTTCCAGCGGAAGCTCTGCAATTGGGAGTATCTGCCCAGAGAGTGGCTGTGCTATTCACCATCCAAAGGTACTGTGTTTTGCTTTGCATGCAAAACTTTTCGGCCACAGTATAGGACGATCACCATTTGGCAGTGTGGGATTTTCGAATTGGAAACATGCTAGTGAACGTATTGCCGAACATGAAAGTTGTGAAATGCCAAATCGCGCGCGCGTGTGTGTGTGTGTGTGTGTGTGTGTGTGTGTGTGTGTGTGTGTGTGTGTGTGTGTGTGTGTGATGAATTCCCAAGGCCCAAAGAAGCCAAAGAGGAAGCTCTTACTTGTTAATATGCTGTCATAAAACGCATAAAAAATTAGGCGTTTTTTGTTTCTGCAGACCGGATCATGTTTTCTTTTGGTAACATGGAGTTAAATCAAACTTTCATGCAACATGGTTTTATAATCACCTTGTCTATTCTTCAATTATTTGGTCATCTATAATCTACTAAGATAAATATCGTGATGTTATGTGGCTCAGAAAGTAACACTGATACGTTTTGCACTCTAGACACATGGCATTTACACATTTTCATTGTAAGACCCCCTCTCAGGGGGCCTACGAAACCTCTCAGCACCAGGGCCCAATGGCAGGCCTGACTATACCGCAGTCATTTTCGACCGAGCCACCTGATTGGTCGACTAGACCTTTAAACCGCTCGACTTTAGACCTTGTTCTGACTTCTAATAGTCAGAACAGATCCATAGTTTTCCCTGGCAAACTGAGATATAACTAAAAATAGGGGATTTAATTTGTGAAAAAATTGCCTTTATTCGTATTTATTGTACCGGGTTCCGAAAGCAAGCATCACTGATGTCATGTTTCGATAAGGACGAAAAAGCACACCCTCTCGTGTGATTGCGATTACACCATTGAAAGTTACCAACAAAATAAATAAGATATGTGTGTCCCCAAGGAAGTGCGATAAAGGGATTTTTGTACCTTAATAAACTCGTGATTTCCCCGTGATGCTGCAGGTCTGAGGCATGGACCTATTAAAGAAGGTGAACTGAGGTCTGCAGCTGGACGCTGATGCCCCAAACCCAAACTCCTGAAATATCGCGAGATCGGCCGCCCACATAGCCGCGCAAAGCATCACGGTACTTCCTTTCACACCGAGGCCATATTGCCAATAGCACACTGTAAGACCCGCTCTGAGTTTTTAATGATTTAAAAGTACCAATAATCACCAAATACAGCACTATACATACTCACGGATTGACGTTAAATTTGTTATTCCATTCTCTCGAATTCAGGTTGGCCGGATCGGACTAAACTGCAAAAATGGTGGCCGCAAAGAAGACGGTGAGTGAGCCTCCGCGGGCTGGAGCTGCACGCTACTCCTTCACGTGGAGACGCGCGGCCCGCTAGTCGCGTTAGCACCCAGTCTCAAAACACTAGAGTCGGACGTTGAGGATTTTTTTAGCGGCTTGTACTTGCCTTATGAATATGAAGCTCAGAGATGTTGGCCATTCTCTTCGTATCCATAGCTTTATGTGTCAGGCCAAGCCGCAAATGACTACGGGAATTCGCACTATGTCGATGTCCGTAGTCGTAGACTCCCTCTACCTAGGGGCCCTGCTCATCATTGCATGCCTTTGGGGTTCACAAGAACTTAACGTCATGTATTCGTTTATTTCGTTCCATAAGTCTGAAGCGATCAATCGAACTCTGGAATATTGTAAACTTTGAAATCACTTGACTTGTGCTTCAGACATTTTCGACTGGTGTCTCCAATGTTAAAAAAAAATGTCCCCAACATTTTCAGGTTGACATTAATCTCGCCCCTATTTCATGCGTGCGATCTTCTTCTTCAATGTTAAGACATACTTTCTATCGTTGTATATCATTGTCAATACGCGTTAACGATGGGCAACATTAAAAGGCATGATGTTCTCACACTGTGATCTGTAGAATGGTATTCGTCCACCATTTTGATTATTTTTGTTATTTTCGATACAGAAAAAGTCGATGGAGTCCATCAACTCCCGACTCCAGCTGGTTATGAAGAGTGGAAAGTACGTGCTGGGCTACAAGCAGTCCCAGAAGATGATCCGCCAGGGAAAAGCCAAGCTGGTCATCCTGGCCAACAACTGCCCTGCTCTCAGGTAAAATGGTTGTCTAGCATTAACAGTTTGGTTATGTTCTTAAGACTGAATGCACTCTATATGCAAACAATACATCTCAAAACAAATCCCTTTGGACATCAACATTGACTGTAAATGATGGGGCTTCCATCAACAACGCTTAGACCTGGTTTGGCCAATTTTTTTCCCTGCAAACCAGCATTTCTGTATTACCTTCCTTGGATTACATTATTTTTAAGGATTCAATACTGTAATCCTCTACATAATGTTTTCACTTGTACTTTAAAATGGCTGCATGACAAAAACAATGCAACAAAATATTTCTTTATCTGCACTATATTTTATTAAGCACTGAAGTTGTACCTTTGATTGAGATTTTGTAGAAGCTTCTATGTTAAAGAGTTAGGAGTAAGACATTCCTAAAACTGGTGATAAAGAAAATGTAATGGGAAACATCAAAGTTAACTTTAAATTCATAAAATGGTGCCCACCTAGCCTATTCTATTGCATATTTTAAGAAACAAGTTGCCCATGTCAGACAAATTAATGGGTTACAATGACAAACTCCACCTTGCCCACCCCAATTCCAGATTATTTATGTTTTGGAAGTAATTTATTGACGCTTGACCTTCATTTTGTTCCTAACTCCACACTTTCAGGAAGTCTGAGGTAGAGTACTACGCTATGCTGGCCAAGACCGGCGTCCACCACTACAGTGGAAACAACATTGAGCTGGGAACAGCCTGCGGAAAATACTTCAGGGTGTGCACACTGGCCATCATTGACCCCGGTGAGTGTCCAGGCATACGACGCCTAGCTCCTTACACGCATCATTCATTGGCCATACCAAACTCCACCGTGGTGCTAGATGCGTGTGATAAGTCATATTCGTGTTTTGAATTTGTTCTGGCAAACGGTTGTGCTCTACCTGACGTGTTGCGCACAACAATTAAAACACAGATGCAAATGAGACTATTCTGAACGCGGTCAGTGTTAATGGACACAACTGGAACACACAAAATGTACAGGACTAGGTTTTTTTTAAGCAAATTTCCCTATGGTGTATTTCTGATGTATACCAATAGTGTCCTCAATTGCAGTCTCGTCTTTTATAATCAGTGGGAAATCAATATTGTACTTAATTTTCACTGATTGGTCGGCTGTGACCTGCTGGGTCTGCTGTTTGAAGATGAAATGCATGATGAACTTGTACGCATGAGAACTGTAAAATACAGCAGGTTTAAGGAAGGTCAATTCTCCCCAGCATTTGAATATTCCTTCTCTAAATAAGGTGTTGAGCGGACGGGAGAGAGCAGTCTTTCACCCCAAAAACCTTGTTGAGAAATTTACAATTTCTCGTAAAAGGATTAGTCAAATATATTTGAATGTGATCCATTTTAGGTCATGTGGTTTTTCATGCAAGCAAATGTTTTTGCTCTGAAAGCCATGCAAAAATGGCATTGGAGCTTCTCACTTTGTGATAATGGTGTCCCGGCATTATTTTTAGCATTTGTTTCAACTCAATGTCCTAAATCCATTCAAAAGGCGACTCGATACAAGCCGTGGACCGGCCCAACCAGCGTGCCTCACAGGGAATTGAGTTTTGGCTAAGGTTTTTAGGCAGCCCTGTAACCTTGTATTTGCTGGGCTGAGGTTTTGGATGCTGGGGTTGTATCTCCGGGGAATGTTTCTACTGAAGATACTGCTGAATGTTTGACCCTTTCCTCTCTCTGTCTCCAGGCGATTCTGACATCATCAGGAGCATGCCAGACCAGCAGCAGCCTCCCCAGTAGAAGAGTTTGTTCTAAATAAATCGTCGAAAAAAATACAGTTGACTATTTTGTTTTTCTTCTTAGATATGATCACGATGAATTAGAATGTCGTTTTAGTTGTGTTCTGTCCGCTGTTAAACTGTGCGACATGAGCTGAGCTCGGCTGGCTTGGTTCGTGTAAACAAAGAGCTATAAGATGAGCAGATTATTGTGCGGTATTTATGTTATAGGATGTGATTCTGTTGACCTTGAGTAGGGGTAGTCTTGTTGACAATGGTAGGATGTTCATTATTTTGGTTGAACTAACGGTCACTGAAACCACTGGAGGTCACTAGGGTTCAGTTGACATGACTGCAATGCGTTAATGGTCTTTCGATAGAGGGATTGGTGTTCATTTTTTTTTCATCCCGACTTCAAACAGATTACATCTAAATTTTGTCAAGCATCTATTTCCGGTCATGCTAAATATTCATCAATTTGACAACTATTTCGCACCATATGAGTCAATTTTATGAGTTATGAACAAAAGCAATTTGGTCGTTAAGACAACTATAAAAAATAATTGAATGGTCACGTCTTTGTCATTTAGAACAGAATCTGCAAATGGTTTAGCAAGGACTTTATTGTTATTGAACGCATACTAGCTTTTATCGTAGCCAAGTGGATAACGATATTAGGAACACAGCGTCCATCGCGTGTGAGTCCCTGAATGGTTTGGACAATGTGTTCTTCCGATCCTCCGCACCAGGGGTGGCGTTGACATGACACATATTGGCAGCATGGGAACCGAACACAAGATGCCTCTCTGGATGTCCTGTACAATATGTTTTAACTAAATACAAAGTAAGATCAAAGTAATATTGTGAAACAAAACAAGAATTGTATTTTCGTTTACACAGGAACAATTTTCCCAGCACCTTGTCATCCATTATATGCCACATTATATATTAAGCATGTGTCCTACATTTCAGAATATATTAAACGCACGTCCTTGATTTTGAGGAGGTAATCTTTTATTCATAACTCCAAAAATCGGTCCTGAAGGATTGCTCTCGAAGTTCAATTAATTATCCAATAGCCCTCCTGAAATTCCGAAACCAGGGCAAAATATACTTTGAACATTTGATGTGCAAGTGAACCACATTCCAATCTACAAAAGTCTCAGGATTGAATGGCAGTTTTCCGAGAAAGATTATAAGTCCCTCTTCAAGTAACGGCCCATTGAAACACAGACGAAATATAACCCTCTCGTTGGTTTGGCCCAGTTTGTCCACCCGTCGCCAGCCTTTAGCCCTTTTCCTGATTCCCAATTAAGTCCAATGAAATCATCCCACAGGATGAAGGCTGCACGTGCCGGTTATTGGAAGACCCCCTCCCCAGTCAAACGAGGACAGTCCTGAACGAGTGTCTACTTGGAGTCATTAGCGCAACCTGGACTAAAAATAACTCCCGTGAATAAATGGGAGTTATTCAAGATAGCCCTCAACCTATTTAGCTATAGTATAAAATGTCTTTCCCTCATTTAACCATTTTTAAATCCAGAAAGTAAGGTCAAAAATAATACCATGGAAGATACATCATATACTGTATATACAATCAATCATCAATCAGTCATTCATTCAAATCGTTCAAACCGTGATGCAGTGCACTGATGCAGTGTTTGATACTTGTAGACTGCATGACTATGTGATAGACTATCGATTATCTTCGGGTCAATATTTGATTGCAGGCTGTTGTGGCCTTGTACGTGTTTAGCAACATTATTGATCCTGAACTGTTCTGAACTCGGTCTCTGGACTAGGCCTTGAGAGGAGATCACAGTGGAAAGACTAGGAATTCAATCTCCCTTTATTATGCCTCTGGATAATAGGTACTTTATAGGCATATATATATATATAGGTCATTGCTTGGTCTACATATATATGTGCTATTCACCATTGTGGACTTTTTGAAATGAAAAAATGCTCCAAGGTTATTTTGTCATTCTGGGTCAGGGCTGTAAATGGCCCTTCAATTCACTTTCAAAAAGCAGAGAACAGGTGTGTCCCATCAACGGTTAATTAGCAGGTGCGCTAGCCCCATCAGGCATTAAGAGAGCGAGCCATCTAATGCTAACAAATCAAGTAATTCTGGGGTCTGGCTCTCCTTTGATTCAGATCCCTTTGAATCACCCAAAGAGAGAAATAGCTCCTGGGATTTCAAAAGCTAAAACTAAAAGGTGGACGATCTGTAACCGGTTACTGATGCAAATCCCACCATCCATCACAGTAGACAATAAATAACAGACTTAATTAGGAGATTTTGTTTTCCCCTAGTTCTCAGGCGTCTAAAGCAGTGTCCTCTTACAACCAAACCTCATTCATCACAGCCCAGCAGGGACAGAGAGAAAGGGAGAGGGGAAACGTGTGACCTAATTATCTCCCTTCCCTGTGGTAGAAAGTAGGTGACTGGTCTGGTGCGGCGGCTGCTGCCAAGGTAATGCGGCGCCTTGCCTCGAAGCGATTAGAGTCGTGCCTGATCCGTCCTCCTGGTCGTCCCGGCAGGACGACCTTAGGTCACTTTCAAATCATCAGGTGTTGAAACTAGACTATGAAATGCCCCCAGCCGCGTATAACCATGTCGCTCTGTTAGAAATATGATGCAGGTATGGTGAGATTGTTTTGATTTGAGAATTGAACAGTATTTAGGTTTATACACTGTGATAAATGATTTCTTATAAAATTTGTAAAACCGTGTTTCACATCCTGTATACAATTGCCAGAACCAGTCAAATACATGCATATTACTTTGTATGAAGATACCCACAGATTAAAGTGTAATGTGTAGTTACAAAAAAAACTGACATTGAACATATCAATAAATAATTCAGCACACAAAGGTGAGTTAAATGTTTTAATAGTAAAGATTTGAGGAAGACGAGTGACAGTCGATGATGAATGGACAGTCAAAATGGTGGTACAGTCCCAAGAGATTCTAAAGAAACGCGGCATTGATCCGATCCCCTCCACCACACACACTTTGACAACATACATGTTGAACTCGAGACTTGGCTGAAGTTCACCTCCAATCACATCGGAAACGACACATTACAAAGTGTAACGAGGGACCGCGTGTTTCTTTCATAGTGCTGAAAGCTTCAACCAACCGACCAACCGACAATCTGAGGACCCCAACGGGCCCCAGAAGCAGGTAAACACCACGAGTGTAACGGGGCACAAAGGAACAAAAACAACCTACAGCAATAACACATCACATTGCGTTGAATGGTCTCAGATTTCTCCTTAAAGTGCAAGTTTGTCTACAGTTTTATCCATACGGGTTGTTTTGTTTTGGGCTCATAACTTACAAGGAGACAAGTGGGGGTAAACGAATCCTGTATGATATCGATCTAACTAGTTCAGTTTTCACTACGAAGATTTACATGTATTGTCATGAATCATTTGCATGTTTGGCTCTTGCATAGATCCTTTACTTTTACTTCCTACTAGAATATATTATATTTCGAGAGCAAAAAAAATATGTAAAGAAGAGGATACAGCATATTTAATCGTGTTTTATCCCATGGTTATTTCCAGTACTATTCATACAGCTAAAAACAGCTCCCAGGGGAAGGAGGTCTTGCATGTGTCTTCATACTGTGCTCTATGTGACGTAATAGCTCACTTCCATCTAGGCTAAGTCTATCTAGGCTTATTTTGCGTGCGCAAAATAAAAATAAACGGTAGATACACAGGAGCCACAACTACGACAAGATCAGAAAGTTACAAAGCTAACACAAACACACAGTCCGCACACACACAACGGTAAGTCACGTCTTCGTAGGAAAATGCCCCTAGTGCAGCCAATTTAAGATACCAGTTTGTACTGGCCTAGTGATTACTGTCCAACGTAATGAAATACAGTTGATTCTGGTCACTCTTCAAAAATAATATATATTTTTAAAACCAGTATCTCCGTTAATGTGTATGCATATGCATTGGGAACTCCATAGAAGTGTAAATATCTGTGAGTCTGGTAAAATGTTTGTCTAGGTAACCTGACCGATCATAAAGACGTCTGTCTGGGTTTGCGGGAACAGAATGAAGGGTGAGTAAAGTGAAAAGGTAAACCGCTTTTCCGTTGGCAATGAACAAGTTTTACGGACGCGTGTTTAAAACGTATACAAAAAAGGAAGACGCCCTAGTTTATTGGTCAAGGACTCCTGTGGGAAGATCTCTTTCTGAGGAACGAACCTCACGCTTTCCAAAGTGTTGAGAGAGTGTTGAGTGTTAGAAGAGGGACACTTCGTTATCAACCCCGTCGTCACATTTCTGTCATACAAAAAATTCATTACAAAAATACTCCCGACACTACATTCAGAGAGGGAATCAACCGTAGATTTAAAAAAAAAACGGAAAAACCAAAGAAGGAGAAAGTGCTCTTTTAAAAAGCACGATATTTTGGATGTCCCCACCCCCAACCCCCCTTATAGTTTCACGTAACGGACGAGACCTCAACGGGGACAGTTCACAGCATTAGAGGATGACAGCAGGAGGCTAGGCTAGGGCGCCTTTCAATCCAGAGGAAAAAGTGCTAATTTAATTATTTGGAGGGGGAGAGGAAGAGGCGGGAAGAGGGGGACGGACGTAGGGGGGGTACAGGGGGGTTGTTTTAGAGGACGCGTACACCGCCTCGCTGCCAGGGGCAACAACAGCTGCCAGGAAGTAATGGGTTAGGAGGGCATCGCAAAGTCACCAACGAGGGGGGAGGAGAGAGGGAGGAAGAGGGGGGAGGACTACTCTTCATCATCATCGCCATCCTGTAAATGCATCCTCCCTGCTTTAGTTTAAGTGGTTGGGTGGGGGGTGGGGGTTGGAGAGTGATGACGGACACGACGGAAACGCTGATGTCAATGCGAGACTTTCACGGGATTGGGGAACGGGACGGCCCAGCGAGGAGGGTGGGAGGGTGGGTGGGGGGGGGGGGGGGGGGGGGGTGGCTCAGGGCTCCATGTACTGGGGAGGGGGCTCCTTAGGTGGGAGAGCCACGGCCTCCTCGTAGGGGGGTAGCAGGACCTGAGGACCAGAAGGAGAACACCAGAGGGTTAGAACCTGGGAGGACGCCCACGCTAGGTCATTGGTGGGCTGGTCAGATGCATTGGTAATGCTTTTCAATAATGGTACATTCATTATCCGTTCATTTACACTAGTTAATGCAGTAATAAGCATTATTATATAGCAATAGCATAGGGGTTAGGGTAAGGGTTAATCCTAACCCTTCAAATTAATTTATACATAAATACCTTAGTCACCATTAACAACTTAGGTATACATGAACACCATTAGTAATTGATTATTATACATTAGTTAACTGTTTATTAACTGAGTTACTGAAACATAAATAAGTGCAGTATTAATGTTATTAACTATCACACGAAACAAAAACAAAACAGTTTTTGCTGAATCATCCATTTTTCCATTATCAATTATTGATGAAGTTTCTTGGTTACCATAACAATATCAATCTAAAAAAACAGAAAGGTTCTGGATTCAATACCCAACATCCACAGTCTACACCTTGAGGCATCACTGAATAAGATGCTCAACTTCTGCCAGCTCCTAATGACATTATGACCTGGATCCAAATGGATGGACGCCAGTCTCCTTTGATTGGCCGAAGTCCTAAATTGCCTTAAAGGCCTAAAAGGAATACAAAGTTAAAATATCTAGCTCTATCTATGCTCTTCAGCCAACCTATTTCAATGCAGGTCTTCCCCTAATTCCCCCCCGGCCACATCGGAAAATCCCCAGCTTTATATAAGGACAAAGCCTTCTATCTTTACCCCAGGAACCTCCCCCTGAAACGCTGTTACAAAACCAGTGCATAATCCCCACACCAGAAACACACACGTACACCGGACACACAGACAGACAGACGCACAGGGACGGAGGAGGGAGAAAACGTGTTCAGGGGGGTCTTGTGACTGTAAAGCAGGCGGCCGGGCCAGCCCGCCCCACACCACCAGGGAGGGATGATTGGAAATGGAGCAGATACACAAATACAGACCGTTATGTAACTCGCCCAGGAGAGAAGGACAACACGCAAGTGGGCAGGGATGAGGGGAGGGAGGGAGGGAGGGAGGAGGTTAGAGGGCAGTAGTGGGGAGACGGTGACTCTCCCGTTGTGCATGTTAATGGGGTTTATATAAAGAGGGTGAGGATCCTAAGGGAGGCGGGTACCGTAGGAGGCTGCAGAGAGACCCCGGCTTTTCCAACATTTAGTAGGGGAGCGCTTGTTTTATCACAGGCCACCGCTCGACTGTAGACCATGTGATGTTATAACGCTGACCGATACATCATCATATATTACAATTATCGTGTACGAATTAAGTTGCAGCCCAACAAGATTTAGTGCATTTGGAATACGGATTTGGTCTTTGAAATGGGATTGATACTATGTACATGCTGGTGGCCATTTGGCATTTAGTTTTCTTTCTTGTTGGGCTCCGTGTTAAATTCTTATAGTGTTTAGTCACTCAGATATGATACACTCAATTTTAGTGTATCACATTTTCCATCAGATGTTGACCTCCAATTTCCATCCCTCGATCCAACATCGCTGTCGCCAATGATTCGATATTTCAAAAAGCGCTGACCGCCACATAATGTTGTTCTTTCGGCCAAGAGCGAGAACCCGACGACCCCGTAACAGATCAAGCCCTGTGACTGCGGTCGCCGGAGAGACACCAACACAAGGGCGGAGTGACAGACGGACACAAGCAGGACGTAATCCATCCCCCAAGCGGCCCTGCGTGTGTGCGTGGGACACGATTAAGAGCGCTGTACGTGCCAGTGCGGAGGATTAGTGCGGAACGGACAGGCGGCCAGAGAGACAGGCAGAAGGGTGGAAAACATGACTGGCCCGGAGCTCTTTTGATGGTTGGGAGTCAACCCTATGGGGGGCCGAGGGGAGCGGGCTGACTCCAGCTCTCTTGGGGGCTCTCCGGTGGAGGGCGCGGGCCTGGCTGGCTACAGCACCTGCAAAGGAGCTCCACGCTGTAGGGGAGCTAGGCGCAGCGGGGCCACAACACTGGGCCATGGGCCGGTGAGGACCGTAGACCCACCTAGTCTAGCGTTGGAGAGCCTCAAAGACTGGACTATGAACGGTTGATTAGTTACAACGTGTACCTTTGATCTTCAACTAAAATGATGCGTGACAGCCCTTGTTTGTAACCACAATGCCCTAACCTAACTTAAATGTTGTTGAATCCTAAATAGCTCATAAAAACCCACTATAGAGTGCTACGACGGCCGTCGATGTTAAAAGTTAAATAAGACGAAAAGACTGATATTTCCAATCTCCAACCCGACACAGAGTGTAGGCTGGCATCGTTCTTCATCGGCCTTCCCATTACAGATGACATTCATGGCATTCACTCGGCAGAGGAGCCAAATTAATTCAAGGGGACGGGGGGGGGGACTCACCGCGGTGTCGTTGGTGGTGACGTACACCAGCACCTCTGTGGTGCCCCGCCCGCTCACGTATCTGTAGCAGTTCCAGACGCAGCCAATCAGATAGGCCTGTGGTAGAGAGAGAGAGAGAAGCCAGGGTGAACCTCACAGGAGCCCGTCACAGGTGAACCCCCCCTGCATCGTGACTGAGAGTGGGGCTCCAGCCAAGCCACGGCCTCCCTCACAAGGGGACCTTGTAGGCTGGGCTCTGGTCATTTATCAGAATTATACACTTCACACAATAAATTAATTGTGTGATGAATTTCCATCTGAACACGGTGTGTTCGGATGGAAATTCATCACACAATTAATTTATTCATTTATGTTACTATAATTATACATGTATCAATATCACTCATTTATAATTAATTGACAATACATCAATGATCTATTTTTTTTTGTGCTGTGCAGTGTAGTTTAGGTAAGTGTATAGTCCCAACTCTAATGTAGTCATAAGCAGTCCAATCACAGAGTGAAGAAGAAAAACAACCCTGCTTAGAAAAACTAATTTTCTGCTGGGTTAGGGCACTAATGCACCTGCTCAGGAAGCACACCGCTAATTTTAGAAAAGAGCCATCTCATCTGTTTTTATCCCTCTTTCTCTCATTTCATCTCTCACTTGCTCTACTTACTCCCAGAACGCCTCATTTGTTACAAATCTAACTTTCATCCCATGACACTTGAATCTCTCTCTTTATCACGTCTCTCTCTCTCTCTCTCTCTCTCCATCACATCTCTCTCTCTCGCTCTTTGCTCCCCCATGTTGCCGTGGGGCTGATTCCAGGTCAGCCTCGTTCAGCTGGAAGACACAGCATGCAGCGATCCCCTGAGCGGATGACGACTCGTTGTGCACTGATGGAAACTCCCTTAAAAACGTTCTCCTTCTGCGGCACAGAAGCTGCTCCCAAGACGTTCGTTCCAGTAACCAATAGCAACCACTCGGCCAAGCAGTGTCCTCCTCATCCTCAGCCTCAAATGGGAGAGTTCATGCGGTACTCTCTATGCTAGTGGTCTCTCTATAGACCTGTTCTAGTTCCATCTGCAGAAGCCCTTTGAGCAGAGTTGTAGCCTCATTTGTAGCCTCAGTTGTAGCCTCATGTAGACAGTTGTGGTTAGTCCAGGAAACGCATGCCGATACGTCAAACGCGTTTAACTTCAGCGTGTGTACGCTGTGAAACAGTAACCATTGGATCACACGATACAACATTGAAATCAGTCCTGTCCCGTCAAAATAATCACACTGTGACTTAGGCTACGACGAGTGCCGAAGGTCAACCCCCACCTCCACACACGATAAAATTGCACCCATGACTGCCACTTCCCGTCTCTCTCCCTCCTCCACTCGGGGGCTGAGGTGTGATCCAGGGCCACGCACCTCCGTGCGTTAAGAAGCACATAGCGTAGCCCCCAACGGGTGTCCCCTTTCCCCCAGACTCACCGCTGAGCTCTGGCATCCCGGCCTTCTAATAAAAGCCTGGGGCTGGGGTGTTTACCACGGCTGACTGCGGACCCCAAACACATGGTGTTCAGTTCCCATGAGAACCCAACCGGGGTGGAGGGAGGCTCGACTGCACTGACTACTGTGGTGCGATGCTTCTCCCTGAGATGAGACGCACCGGGTTTGACTGGTGCATATCTATATGAGGGCCTGGGCACATTGGTTCCATCCATAACAAAAGAAAATGTTAAACTGTAATAGCTGTATTGTATGTGTTTTTATGGGCTGTTTTGTGACTTTTTTGGACAGCACAGTGAATGGAGACGGGAAGTGGGTAGAAAAATACATTTAATATTGGACCGCAGACTGGATCGCAACCGATACCCGATACGTTAAACGAGACCTCTCAAAGAATAATTTGGGTTAGTCTTTGCAAAGGAGACGTTTTAATGAGATGAAGATGTACCTTAAAGGACAGGATGCAGCCCACAAAGAGCAGCACAGCGAAGACCAGGCACGCGTTGTTGGTGGACATGATGTCCTCTTTGTACGGGAACGTCCCCGGCTAGGAGAGGCAGACAGTTCAGTTCAGAGTCAGGTCAATCCAGGAAGAACGACGACACAAAGACAGCCCGTAAGAAGAGCTGCTGGCTTTCTGCTTGTTTCTGAGCGGAATACAAAGCAATCATTGTGACCTGTGAAGGGATATGTACATATACAAATGTTGTGCTAGATTATGTTGTTATGCTAGATTACATAATGTTTTAATTCTCCATTACACACAAATTCAAAGGCAATGGCCAAAGTTTTAAGGTGTGTGTGCGCGCGTGTGTGTGTGCATGTGAGTGTGTCTGTGACTGTGTGTGTGTGTGTGTGTGTGTGTGTGTGTGTGTGTGTGTGTGTGTGTGTGTGTGTGTCTGTGTGAGTGTGTGTGTGTGTGTGTGTGTGCGTGCGCACGTGTGTGTGTGTTCTCACCAGCTGCTGAAGGTAGTCCTGCACTGTGTTGGGATAAACAACCACACTGATGGCAACCAAGGTGTTGAGGGCAAAGTCAAAGATTTGGTAGCAGAAGAATGGTATGATCCACGCCGCATGTTGCTACAGGGAGAGAGAGAGAGAGAGAGAGAGAGAGAGAGAGAGAGAGAGAGAGAGAGAGAGAGAGAGAGAGAGAGAGAGAGAGAGAGAGAGAGAGAGACACACACACACACACACATTGACGGAGAGATGAATGAAGGGGAAATGATTAAATGGATTACCAGGCTGTATTCAGTGATCTGGAGTCAGGTCTTTGTGTTTTGTCGGTTGGGTTAATTACCTTGTAAGCGCCATATGTGGCCATGCCACATATAAGAATCATGAGCAGGGAGATGGCAGTTGCTATGCAGATGTCTGTGAATAACAAAAGAAACACGATCAGATGACCATTTAGAGAACAACATTCAGTGTGTAGAAGCAATGCCGTTTGACAATACTACAGCACTGCTAATGTGTGTGGACAGCAGTTGCTGCCTTGCGCCATCTGAACCGGGAGCCAAACATGTTTTGAGGGTTGACATTGACATACATGGCAGCCCGAGTCATTTATTCGACTATAAATAGCTCTCAAATCTGTCCTTGGCGCATCGGGGATGATTCACTGACAGTGAAAAAAGGGTTATTGTTACGCAAGCACGGCTAAGTTTAACATGGCGTAAAACGGACCCTTGCACGCATTAGGGTCATGGCTTTGGGGGGCGTCCGAGTGTGTCGGTGTCACCACTACAGCAAGCCCTCCGCTGTCCAGTGTCACACCGAGTCTGTTTAAACTATGCTGTTCACTCTCTAGTAGTCGTTCGCTTTTAACACATCAACTGATCAGAAACCCCAGGTGATTCTATATAGATTCAATCTTCAGGCTGTTTAAATTAAACAAACAATTAAGCTGCTTTCTAGGCATCCTATTGCAATCCTAGATCATAATGAAAATCTAGATATAAAATACATTAAAAAGTATACTTTTGTGCAATGTACAGCCAATAATAAACACCATCACGGTACTGATATTGAGGTATTCACTTGAAGAAAAAAGACCATCCTTATACTACTACATGTCAGTGACAGTTGCAGAGATTCAACCCAACATGACCCAAGCGTGACCTGGAGAACCTGAGCCCCCCCCCACGAAGAGGGTTTATGTAATGCAGTCCACACGCACCCGCACGCCAACACGCCAACACGCTGTAACGGGGGCTCCATGCACCACCACTGTTGGCTGGGGGCCCGCTACGGTTGCGGCACTGACACTCCCTTAAGACACGGTACAGGAAGACACTTTTGCTAGGGCCCTCGCCTTGCACCGTGCACGCCACTCACACACTCATGAACTCATTAACCCCTAGAATGAGGGGCGGGGTCGTAGTTGGAATACGATCTAGATTGAAATACGCTTTCGTGTCATTCCTGGGATTTTCCGTAAAATGTTTGCTTTAGTCATGCTTCTGTTCAGTCCGTTGATCCTGAACGGAGGGAAAACATATTTGTTTTTGTTATGAATTCTCACGCTATCATC
Source organism: Pollachius pollachius (assembly GCF_949987615.1). NCBI lineage: Eukaryota > Metazoa > Chordata > Actinopteri > Gadiformes > Gadidae > Pollachius > Pollachius pollachius. Next base: position 6,696,856 of record NC_136946.1, on the reverse strand, counting down.
TTTTGAAGGGTTTTGTTTATGTAGGGGCACATATTGATTGCACCGATTTCTTTCCACCAAGGTTGTATACATTTCTGAGCTGCGATATGCCAAATCTTTATTTCCAATAACCATAAAGTGGCTGCGTGGATATTCATGGGAACGTCTGGGAGTCGAGACAGCAGTTCCCATGGGAACGAGGAATTTCGGTTTTCCCATGAGGGGCCACTTGGCATGACTGGGAGAACGCCTGGTGGCAGAGACTCTGCATGGGCACGCGACAACGACCTGAGCTCCCTAAAAGACTAGATGCATGCTTTGTAATTATGAGTTCTCTCTCTCTCTCTCTCTCTCTCTCTCTCTATCTCTCTCCCTCTCTCTCCGAGACTGACACTGACACACCAACACACATACGCACACACGCACACAAACACACACACAGACACACACACACACTGGGAGATGCCTGGCGAACGCACAAGAGACACACTCTATCCTTCAAATCTCATCTGTCCTGACAGGCTTTTAGCCGTTGCAGCGTTAGCCCTGACGCTAAACTCTGCCAACGCCAAGGAGCACGGACGCCATCTTATCGGCCTGAGAATTAGAGCAGACTATCGTCTTTAATCACAGTGACCAGCGCACCGCCAGCAGAACCCATGGGGGCAGGCAGCGGCTTCGAGGACAGCCGCTGCAGGCACATGTGTACACACACACACACACAATCTCTCTCACACACTCACACACACACACACACACACACACACACACACACACACACACACACACACACACACACACACACACACACACATACGCACAGAATCCCAAACATGCATGCAACCACACACCAACTTAAACACAGAATCCAAAACACGCACATAACCACACCAATCTCACACACCCTCACAGAATCACAAACATGCACATAAACACACACATGCACACAACCACACACACACACACACACACCAACACACACAGACACACATACATTAAAGGACCTCCAGTAACAGGTTTCAGAAATACACTCCGTTCCTAATTCCATTTTTTATCAACACCACCGTGAACCTCGCTGAGGACATCCGATAAAACCGGATCCAATTCCATCTAAATCCTAATCTACCTCTACCGCGGGGGGATTACCGCCACTCACTGGCATCGTCCATGACGTCGATGTCGGTGCCCAGCTCCGAGCTGGTGAGGTGGTAGCGGTACTGGACTGGGTCGTTCAGCGCCGACAGCAGGATGAGCAAGACCACCGCATTGATGAGCTGCAGAGGCACGGGACATAGGGAGGAGAAAACCACATGTTAGGGCTTATGAGTGGGATATTACAGTCTGCTGTAGTTAATATGATGACAGATAGATAGATAGATAGATAGATAGATAGATAGATAGATAGATAGATAGATAGATAGATAGATAGATAGATAGATAGATAGACTAGATAGATAGAATAAAAACTTTGATATTGAATAAAGAATGAATGATTGCTGTCGGGGTAGATGTTACTTATGTTTGTTAAAGAAACGGTCCGTTTCTGTTGTAGTCACTGTTGTGACCCCATTGGTTGACCTCTCTCTACTTTGTTAATTGGGCAATTGTCAAAGTACATGGATGCTTTCCTAAAGGTCAGAGATTTAACCGGCTTTACTCACCGATATATCTAAGTCTCCGAGGAGTTACGAGGTGACAAAAGAAACTGCAGCCAACTCCACATTTAGCATGGGCTTTCCTTTGGAGGTTTCAACAACGACTGCAAAAGCAGACTTTTTAGTTTTATAGACAGTTGAATGGCCAAAATATCTTGACGCAGCGCATTCATTGTAACACATATTTTAAAGGTGTGTGCTTATGTGTGTGTGTGTGTGTGTGTACGCGCGTGGGTGTGCACGCGTGCATGTGTGTACATTTATGTGTGTTATTACTCCAAAGAGGAGACCTCTCAAAATGGCCAAATGAGAAACGGGTTTAAAACAACAATCGACAAGGCTAACTCACTACCAAATTAAGTACGATTTAAATTATGATTAAAGTAGGCCTACATAGGTCTATTCCTTGACACATTTAGGTTTCATTACTCACAACGATAGGCAATATACATAAATACATAAATGTTGCTTACCATATACCATATTCCCAAAATAATAGTGCCCGTCCGTACATGGCAGCAGAGGCAGCAGCTGGTCGAATACCAACGGTCCCACGGGGAAATCATGATTTATATCGGTAGGTCGAGCTCTGAGCGTGGGGCTATATCATGAAGGCTGCACCTGACCGCCGCGTCGAGGCTCACGTCTCTGAGAAACGGGAATGTTCCGCTCGGAGGGAAGGCTTCGTCGTCGCTGCGGTCACGATCGCGGCCACGTTCGGTGTGTGCCGGATTCCGCCGCTGCGCTTGTTTGTGCTCCTCCGCTCATCTACAGCCCGCCAGACCCAGGACACGTGACCACGAGGAGGCTCGGGCACACACTGGGGGATAAAATAAATCTGTAGGCTTTTTTTTTTAATGAGTTTAGATATATTTTAAGTTTTTATACGTTTTTATCTCAATCTTTCAAATAAATAAATAAATGTGGATCGTCGGGGCAGGTTCATTCACAAGATTTTGCTTCGGTGTATGTTCATCCTATGCAACTTTAATTTAATCCTGGTCCGAAATATCATGACTTGATTAGTTTAATTTTCGTATTACCTGAAGTTTTTTATTAAAGTAAACTGTTCAGTCGCAAATCAATGTTTATTAAGCCTATGGCTAGTTGGGACATTAAAACAAATCTCAACCGAGTAGTAGGCTAGTAGTAGGCTTCTCATAAAAGCGTCATAAATCAATTTCACTATAATATTTGTAATTAAAGAAATTAAATTAACATCATGTGTCAAACCCGCGGGTAACAAGTGTGACAGATGGACCCGCGGCGCGAGGGGTTCAATAAGCCCTGCGGGGAGGACAGCATCATCATCATCGTCATCATCATCATCATCATCATCATCATCATCATCATCATTATGCTCCTCATCCTCCTCAGTCACATGAGCGGATTTTCCACTGCCTAGGAAGACTCCATCGACCAGGGAACGGACAGCCACCTCTCTGTGGTATAGAAAAGCAACTGCAAGGGAAATGCTAAACAGACGAGCCCTGCTGTTTGTGACCTAATGTGGGTTTCCGTTGCCTTAAAGCCTAAGCCTTAAAGACAACAAAGTCAGAACACGTCCGTTTGTGATAAACAACATGAACGCATTTCAATTCATTATCTTTTATGTCACAACCGATATGCAGCATTGTTTTATATGACCGAAATGTATCTGTATCGTATGTCGCAAAGCAGGGAAATATGTATAGGACAACACTGTACGAGGAAGATTGTTGGAGAGACAAAAACGTAATTAAATAAATTATAAACAGGGATAACTGAACTTCAACTTGTTAAATTTGCAGTTATGTGTAACACATCTGATGTGAATATCAACATGCTTTAAACAAGGGATGCAATCAAAATGTGTACAACAGCCCCATACAAATAAAAAATCATGGCGAAAAATGACATTTTCACCATGTTGTTCAATATGATCAGAGACTGATGATGATGGTGCTGACGAAGATGACATCACAGCCATCCCATAAACACTAATCTATTTAGGCTTAAACCAATCAGAAGGAACACCATGCAGAGAGGAAAACACGGCTTCAGTCAGAAGTGGATGTGAATGGACGAATGAAAGAATGAATGAACGAATGATTGAAAGAGATTCCAAGAGGATTACATGTGAATTAGGAGCTAGTGTGGGGGGGGGGGGGGGGGGGAGAGAGAGAGAGTGCATAAGTATGTGATTGAAGAGCAAGGGTGTGTGTGTGTGTGTGTGTGTGTGTGTGTGTGTGTGTGTGTGTGTGTGTGTGTGTGTGTGTGTGTGTGCGCTGCCAAATTGTGCAGTTGACCGTTGACCGCAGCAGCTTGGTCCCCAGGATATGTGTTGGCTCGGTAACGGGCTGTAACAGACCTCAGCCGGTCCAGACAGTTATAGGGCGAGGGACAGCATTATAGGGCCATAGCTCATTCTGGAGGTCAGAGGCTGTGATGTGGTAGTAGTTACCCTCACTGTTTCAAGAGAGAATAGATACAGGATCATTTGACAAAGGAAATTATTATTTATTATTCAGTGCTGCATAGTTGTTGTTCTGGGTGTATATATATATATATATATATATGCAACGAATGTATCGTGAATTGTATGTTTTTTATACATAATTTCAATCAAACAACACCCCGGATACTTTGAAAAGAGCTGCTTTAGCATCTCTTAAAAAAATTGCTATTTCCTTTAATGAAAATCACAACCTATTGAGACACAGACATATTTAAACATGACACATTTTGAAACATTAATTTATAATTTATTTAATTTAATTTTTCTAAACCGACCAAAACAGACATTTCACTTATATTCCTCCAAAAGACTAAATCAATCTCAAATGATATAAAGACAATCATATAAATATGCTCATTAAATAATTAATTTATCACAATAGCAAAAACCAAATACGGTTTCTTTGATTCCATACCCGTCTGCTTGACAACAGCCTTGTCAACACAAATAAACATGTCAAGGTTCTGTACCACCACTAGCCAATCAACAGCTTGAAGCAATACAGCTCTCCGAAGACTAAAAAACGTTTAATTAGAACAACCTGCTAATCACATTCAATTAACACACACAATTATCAAAGACATGTACACTGAGATTCATCTGACGTTTTGAAAGTCACGGACTGAAACAAAAAAGTCAGCTCCCATCCTATACGACTACAGTTTAAGGCCATATAAATGCATTGCTCTGTATATTTTTATATATATAAACGGTTACAAAACAATGTTGTTGAAGATATTTAGCTGCCAAGTATGCAGCCTCTTCCTGCATTTCCTACTAATATAGATGTATAGATTCATGCCAATAATCCTTTTCTACCTCAGATGCATGTTCCATTTCTTTTCCACAGATTGAGGACAAGTTAAGTCAGGAATTTCATGTTATCATATTATACAAGACAATCTCTGAAAAAATACAAACCACAAAGAAAAAACCCAACTCAGAATAGCCTTTTCCACAGTGCAATTACAAGATAATTAGAAACAGCCCTTAAACTATGGCAAGGCATTTTAGAGCGCAGAGATCGGAAGAGACGAGAATTATGTAGCCCATGTACGGAAAAAGTCTGATAAGTTCATAGTGTGGAATTTCAAGTTAGATATCATTGACCAGAAATCCAGCCCATAGCACAACCTCATATAGCGATCTTTAGTTACAACTATTAAAGAGCGACAGCGCCCCCCAGTGGTGGATATTAATATAAAGCAAATAGAGGTTATCAAATGCCATTGTATAAATCCTGGAACCGCAATATTATACCCTAAAAATACTCAACATAAAAAAGAACCGTATCAATGTTAAAAGTGTAACATTACCAGGTTTAACCTTAACCTCATTCCTTTGCTGTAATCAGGTGTGTACATAAAGACACACATAATACATAAAAACAACAACATAGATACAAATATACTAATAATGGGTTACTAATAATTCCCTTGCATGAATTCCCCCTGTCTCAAGATCGAAGAATGGTACAGGCCAAACCGTGTCAGGTTTACGTCCGCGAACGATCCAGCGGCCAGGTCGTCTCCCCTTCTTCTCCCCTTCCTTCCTCTTCAATCAAAGGTGCAATTAATGCGTCTGAGAGGGAAGCAAGACCTGCTGCAGCCGGGAGACGTCTCATCAAAGCACTCATCAAGCAGATGCATGTGCTTCACGCTGATGACCTGGGATCTGGGTTTGTCTCTTCAAGCCCGTTTCTTCTGGCCTGGCTTCAGACGCTCTGTCCTCTGCTCAGACTTCTCTGAAATCAACCGACCAATCACAATGTCCAGGTCACCAGGGATACAGATGTTGGATTTGGTGTTAAGAAAGGAGAATATACATGTAGAGGAATGTGATACAATTGAAATGTGAAGCGATTGTATCGACTTTTCGATGGAAATATGTAAGAACAAATTTAGACATAGTTCTAAAGTCACTAGAATCCATTTTGTTATTGCTGTATCATAATAATAATAATAATAATGTATTTAATTTATGTAGCGCTTTTCTAGACACTCAAAGACGCTTTTCAGTGAAGGGGGGACATAAGTATGCATCATAATCATTTTACTGTTAATTTTCCTATTTATAAACAATATCTTTACACGTATTGTAGGAACTGGTTGGTTGTGAACTTACTCTCAGAGTCCGGTCGTTTAGCAGACTGCTTGTTGGAAGTAACACCTGGGGCCTCTTGAGCTTTGGGAATCGTACCACCAAGCTAAATCAAAAGAAAACCACACAAACAAAGAATAAAACACTGTTATTTGGTATTTTTTTATATCACTATAATCCTGCACACTAGCGTTTCACCCCATTTTACTCCGAAGAGCAGCCTCTTACCTGGGCCACAGTGGCTGCGCCTTCATCCACAGTCTTATTCTTTTTCTTCTTCCTCTTGGTGGATTTGGTCCCACCTACGGAGTCCTCAGCCACCTTCTCCTCGAATGACACCTGGGTCACAGCAACAAGATGTTAAACGCACAAACTAAAACTAATAACAAATAACGACAACAGTGTAGGTTAGTTCTCCATGCATGGCTACAAAGCAGCCCTTGTGATCTACCGTCAAATGTTTTAAAGTGTGTACCCAGCATAGGAATACTACATCCTGTATATACTTTGATCTGCGTTTAGTGTGACTACCTCTTTTGGTGAGGGGCCCTTGATGGGTACCGGAGAGCAAGGCCCTTCGTAGTGGCCCCAGTGCACCAGCGGGGCGCTCCAGTCCGAGCCTGCGTCGCCAGCCATCGCGCCGTCTGGGGCAACGCACCGGAACATTCATCCTTATTTACACCAATCACGCCATCCGAAGCCTAGTTCTTTATGCATTGATTCTAAAGTGTAAGACTTGTACAATTATTTTCATAATAATGGCAGAATACGAAAAGATTGTTTACTTTATTCGCAAAGGCAAACCAAAACTATAATAAATCCTATCGCCCAAAATAACTAGTGACTCAATTATTTCACTTAATGGTTTGTTAATTTGTCAAACTAAGGGCACTGAGGATGCTTAAGGACTAGAGACTCAGGTATGTTTCAAATGCTTACTCAAACCACACCATTCATCATCAGGTTGGATGTCCCACTGGAGGGTAACAGGAAGTGATGCGTGCTCTGATAGGGATGGAGAGAAGGGAGAAAGAGACAATAAAATATGCTATGCATACGCAAATGAAAATTAGCCCGGACTGCAGTTGTATCAGCTTGAGAGTAATAATAATTCGGAAAATAATGAATCAAGAATGGCTTATGAACCCGTCTCTGTATTTCATGCTAGTCGATTTGATTCTCCTCGACTTAACAAAAGTGACTTCATGCTATAATCCACCGTTGGGAACCAACCTGCAGCCTTTACTTCCTGCAAGGTTGTGGGTTTAACGCCAGTACTGGTTCTGCTTTCCATACTGCTCCGTGTCACTGGTAAAGATCAGAACAGGGAAAAAAAAATCAGCATCAAATCAGCCCATCGTCAGATCGTTTCAATTCTTTGGACAAAATAACTGTTGTAACCAGTTGTTACCGTATCCTTCCCAAATAACTGGATAGCTGGATACAAAAGTTGAGACAAGGGCCATGGCCAGTACCTGGCTTGTCCTGAGCCCAGAGCTTGGGCTCCGGCTGGGCTCGCTGCCGCTGGACCCTGGAGCTCCACTTCTCCCTCTCCCCCACACTGGCCGACGGACCCAGCGGCTTGGACCCCAGATCCAGCCGTCCTCCTCCGCCACCTCCAACACTTCCTCCACCTCCATTGGTGGAGGAGTCAACCTTCCTTCCCGGAGGCCCTGAGGGGGAACAAGGGAGTGAGAATTTACTTTTCTAACTCGGGCGGGGACCTGTAGGAGATGTTAGGTCAGTAGACCAAAGTGGCCCATTCATCCAATACATAAATAGAACATCTAAATAGTTGAATCTAATCCTAACCCTTAATCAAAGAAAGCTATTAATACCGCCCAGTTCTAGTCCCTGTATGATGGAAAATGAAACATGACATTTCAAATATATTTTGACCATGCTAATGGCCTGTATTTGGCTGGATCTGACTGCTCTCACTGGTCCAGGCTACGGTACTGAGTGAAAGCTTGTTTACTCCCCCCCAAAAGCTGTCGGGCTACAAGCTAACTGTTCTCATGCTATCAATCTGAGGAGATTGGAGACAGATAGCGTGGCCCAACTAAATCAACAGTCTGGTTATGAGGCCCTTGGCGCACCAGGGCTTGGACCAAACCAAGGAGGTGGCCTACCTCTACCCCTGTTGCCTGAGGGGGCAGGTGTCTCCACATGGGTCCTCGGAGCCGTCTTGGGTTCTCCAGGGCTCCCAGCGTCCTCCGGGCCCTTGTCCTTCTTGCGCTGCTGCTTCCTCTCTCGCTGGCTGACCTGGGTCTCCCATGCCCCTGGGGGTCAGACACTTTGTTTCACATAGAGCACTCAGCTGGAGTAAAGGACCCTACAGGGTGGGGAGGACTATACCATTATTACTGTAACCGTACCCTAAAAACAACAGCAGTTTCGTAGTTTGGGGTCAATGCACGTAACGTCAGTCTGGAGTTTGGAAACAACTTTGGAAGAAAGAAATACTGTATAAGGATTCTAGTACTTTACTTTACCCAAAGTGTCTAATCACAATACAGACTGAATCAACCACATTCATTTGGCCCAAAACCTAAATCGCAAAATGCCATCAAGGTGTTGGAAGATGTCCAAAAGTGGGTTGTGTAGAACAGTCATAGTCGTTCCAACTGATAACGTCGACCACGTTATTGTTTATTCATCTGGGGAATGAGGTTGTTGTCTGGTCAAAGTGGACGTGTGAATGAGTGAATACATCCTACTGTGATGCTCCTCACCCGCATCAGTTTCCGTCTCATCGCAGGTAAAAACACTGATGACCGGTCTCACTACCGCCTTGGCTTTTTTCTTGTTCTTCTTCACCTGTACAGGTGCCTTCTCCACCTGCAGCCCCTGTCAGCGATTGTAAAAAGTTCACAGGTTACATTGTATAAAAGTGTTTTGTTGCTGTGAATGCTCCTTTGTCAAGTATTTTGCTTGGTTTTTGGCTCGCATACACGACCTTAACGACAAGTGTGACTTCCAAAAGTGATCAGACACAAAACAATACAGAGAGAAGGAAATAAATAGCTCACAAGTACCTTCACCGGTAGTTTCTCAGCAGGGGGCTGTTGTGATGACGTCTCCCTGGATGCTGTGTCTTCGTGAGGTGCAGAGAACTGTCGTCCATTTGACTGTCCCTTCTGGTAAACATTACGTTTTGGAGAATTGAAAAAGGAAGTCCGTTTTAGTATAAGACTAGCTCTGTGTTTATGCGATGCAATCTATTTAACAATGCAGACGTGACTGTTGATCATACATAATCCATATGATGGACGCTAGATAATTACTGTTCACAAAAACGAAACAGAAAGTGAATGAATGCCTTTACCAGGGAAATGTTTTTGTGGAACATATATTTCTCTATAACATATATTCACGCTGGAATATCATCATCGCTGTGTCATTTAACACAAACCCAGTAGCCCCATTGTTAAATGAAACAACGCGTTCACTTGAACGGCGCCACAAAGTGGACGTTTGTTTTCTTCCATCCTGTCAGCTAACGCTCTCCGCTCACCGTACCTTTTCGGACGATTTCTTCTTATTTTTCCTCTTCTGATCATCTGGCTTCACACTGTTATTGAGGTCGGCCTTGAGAGGCTCCTCGACCTGAACCTTAGTGAACGAGGATCCTCGGGTTTTCCCGACTGACGCTCCGCCACAAATCGCGACCCAAGACAAAACGAGCACAACCAGCAACCCTGCCGCTGCCGTGGACAGGAGCACCCACGTCGGGTAGACGTCGAGATTCAGACCCAAATCGAGGCCCAGCTGGTTCTGGATGTATCCTTGCCCGGAGGAAAATATTTCTTTCAGACGGCTGGAAAGTAGCTCTGCTTTTTCAAAAGCTAACGCTTGGAGATTCGTTGCCATTTTTTCCAATCGGTTTCTCTTGCTGTCACGCCGGCGTATGTTTACAAGAGGAGTGGCTAATCTGGCAGCCTGGAAGAATGTATTGTGTTTATTGATATCTTTATTTGTATTAATTCATTTTAACCATTTATTCCCAATTTATGTCTATGGCTGGAAAAAAATAATACAAGATATATACGTAAGAATACGGCAGATAATTTTATTAGAAAACATTTCATTATTGTAACATAAAAATTATAAATCCTATTGGTCATACATATGGTATGGTTTAACCGTTTTTCTTAAATCCGTCTTAATAGGTTTATTCTGTAGCTTATAGTAGGCCCAATTACGAAAGTACATATTCACCTTAACCCCTTAAATAAAGAATTGATCATACTCAATACTGCACATTAAAAAAATGAAAAAAGTTAAGTCAAAAGTCGCTGTCAGGAGTAATTCCCCGTCCATTATATTGGACATGAAAACATACAATTATTGTCACTAATTAAAATTATATATCATATTTGTAAAACATATGGCATGGTATCCTTTTTCTTAAGTCTATCTTTTTAATAGTTTTATTCTGAAGCCAACAGTAGGCCTAAAATCATATTTCACATTGATTTGAACCCCTTCAATAAATATACTGTACAGTAAAAAAGAGTTTATGTAACAAGTCAAAAGTCAGCATCAACTGTGAATTCCCCTTCCATCATACTGGACATGACTCCAAACTTCTGATACTCAGCCACTCGCTTCTCAAAGAAGTTGGTTTTGCCCTCTAACGAAATGGCCTCCATGAAGTCAAACGGATTTTCAACTTTGTAAACCTGAAAAAAAAGCAAAAAACAAACAAGTAATTTCGGCATATATTATAAATAATAATATTGATTAGATCAAATACTAAAATTAAACAATATAAATTCAGATAAAGCCTGGATAGATTCATCACCTTGGCCAGCCCAAGTTCCCAGAGGAGTCGATCAGCGACAAATTCAATGTACTGGTTCATCAAACCGCAGTTCATTCCTATCAGAGCCACGGGCAAGGCCTCTGTCAGAAACTCCTGTACCAAGAGGAAAGACAGTGGTAAAGATAATTTACAAAGGAGTAACCTCACCAGGCCCAAACACAAACCATTACTTACCCTTGTTTGACTTGGATAATGTGAGCTAGCAGAGACATTGGTTGTAAATGTGGTTGAAAAATCTCCCAGAATGCAATGCTGACCTGTTCAATGCTGACAGCTTTGGTGATGATGTCCCTGACTCTGTCCTCCGATGGTTTCTTCACCAGGTGGTTGTATATCAGGCAGGCGAAATTACAGTGCAGACCCTGAGGTACACACACACATATACACACACACACACACACACACACACACACACACACACTAATCAAAGGTTCTTGATGCAGACATCTCTGAACAAATTCTAATTAAACCTAATTAATATTTGATGATAAATGTGGATGTCACAGCGGCAGAATTAGGGGGACAACGAATCAAAAAAGATGTTCAAAGGAATGTGGTGTTCTGACTCTAACCTCGTCTCTACTGATCAGCTCATTGGAGTGGGCCAGGCCAGGCATCAGCCCTCTCTTCTTTAGCCAGAAGATGGAAGCAAAGGAACCCGAGAAGAAAATACCTTCAACTGCTGCAAAAGCGACAATTCGCTCCCCTGAGGCAGAAAAGATTAAACAGAAAGAAAACCACTGAATTAATATTTGGGGAGATTAACACATATTGGCGTCGATGACTTTTGTGTAGAAAAGTAAAATTTAAAAAAGAAGAAGATCAGTAGCACTGTTTATTTAGTACATATGGGCGCTATATTATATTGCCAACAATACTGATTCCTACACACCGAATGTTGATTTATCATCATTGATCCACTGCAATGCCCAATCTGCTTTACGTCTCACGCAAGGCATGGTCTCGATGGCATTGAAGAGATGCTCTCTGCGAACAGAAAACAAAAACAAGACAAAAAAAAGTAGTTAGGATTCACAAACAATGTCTTTGGTTTCTGGCCAACACACAGCCACATAAAATAATACGTTAACTGGAAATATAACTGAAATGACGGTTACACTATTTTATGAACAGGTGCATCAAAGCTTCTTTCTTTTTTTAATGCCAGTTTGGATGTTATGTTATGATGTCAGGAAGTGTGGCAGATAGGCCACACTTCCTCACAGCTGGAACTGGTGCTCTAAAACAAACTGCGAGTTGACCTGGATTCAACTTTGAATGTATTCCGATTGAATCAGTCCAGGTCTTTTATGTCATAGTTCGGGGCATTCAGCATTTGAGCTATACAACAATACATGGATATCCATATTCACAACAGTCTTAAAAAAAGAAAATGCTTCACCTTTGTAATAAACAGAATTATCTGGATACAATCATTGGCATCCATATTCACAACTGTCTTAAAAAGAAAATGCTTTACCTTCATAATAAAAATATTTATCTGACTACAGTCTGCGCCACATGGGGCGTTTCTTCTTTTTGTTTTTGACCTACATCACTGGAATGCAGTCTGATTGGCCTCTGGGGCGAGGTGATGCTGCATACCTGTGGTCCATTGACTAATCAATGCGCACAGGTTAAAGTAAAAAAACCCTACTATAAAGCGGCTGTCAACATCACCCTGTGTCTTTGTTTGGGGTGAGCCCAGTAAAAGTCATCTTGGTGGCATGTAGCAAGGACATTGTTACACTGACCGAAATGTTGTACGCCAACTTTGCCAAACATTCTACCGTAGGGAGTTTATTAAGGCAGTGTGCTTTATAGGCCACATACCTTTGTTGCAGGTCCTGGATGTACGTATTGATGAGCATGCTGTACATCTCTGAGTGGACGTTCTCCATGAGGATCTGGAAACCATAGAAGGAGCGAGCCTCCGGGATCTGCACCTCCTGACTGAACCTCTGGACCTGTGCAGGTCAAACAAACATGATGGCTATGAAGTCTCTGGACCTTTTGCAGGTCAAACAAACATGATGGCTATGAAGTCTCTGGACCTGTGCAGGTCAAACAAACATGATGGCTATGAAGTCTCTGGACCTGTGCAGGTCAAACAAACATGATGGCTATGAAGTCTCTGGACCTGTGCAGGTCAAACAAACATGATCTATGAAGTCTATGGACCTTTTGCAGGTGAAGCAAACATGATGGCTATGAAGTCTCTGGACCTGTGCAGGTCAAACAAACATGATCTATGAAGTCTCTGGACCTTTTGCAGGTCAAGCAAACATGATGGCTATGAAGTCTCTAGACCTGTGCAGGTCGAACTAACATGATGGCTATGAAGTCTCTGGACCTGTGCAGGTCAAACAGAGGTGATGGCTATATCATGGTCACTCCAACTACAAGACCAGTGAAGGTTTGGCCCCTAGCTACCCATTATGGATCAGAATGTGACCCCGCAGTGTGTTCACACATGGCCCCGCAGAGCCCAGGGGATCCGATGGGGCCAAGACGCCCAGAGATCAGTACGGTCAGGTCCTGAATGCTCCAACCGCCACTGGCTCACCCATATTTGGTGTTTCCACCTTACCAGGTTCTCGTTGACGATTCCATCACTGGCGGCGAAGAAAGCCAAGATGTGGGACAGGAAGTGCTTTTCGTCAGGTTTCAGTTTGTTCCAGTGAGCCAAGTCCTTCGATAGATCCACCTTTTGAAAAGAGCCAGTAGGGAGAGGGAAAGAATTCAGATAATGAATGCACGTGTGTGCAATGCACAAAGGCCTATAGTACTTCTTCTGTATCATTAAGTCTAATGTTTCTACCTAAAAAACAAAGCATGAAAGTGCAAGTAACCATGTGCCACGGAAAAAACGAGTTAATAGGTGATGTATCAGATATATAAGCATAATATAAAAATCAAATAAAAACATTACTCAAAACCAGATACAACATACCTCCTCAACTGTCCAGAAAGAAGCCTGTGCCTGCTTATACATCTTCCAAATGTCAGGATATTGGATTGGGAAAATGACGAATCTTCTTGGGTTGTCTCGGAGCAAGGGTTCATCTTCTTTGTCTTTATTCTTGAGGTAGTCTGAATTCGTGTCAAGTTGCCCATTCTAATAAATAATCGAAAAGTTGTTTTATTATACAGCATGGCGTACGCAACGGTAAGCAATCATTGTCCATACATAATGGTAGTAATGTAGATGAAGCTCCCCTTATAAATAGGGGCTTGTGACTTTAAAATAATCTTGTTCTCTGCTTGCGCGATAGATCTGTGCGAACGCCTAAATGGTAAATATGATCAAATAAACGCATTTGCAAATAAAAAACAACATCGATGACGCTATAATTAAACTGTGATCATTTTGACAACTGCGGGCATGTTCACCATAAACAACCTAGCTTCAATGCGTCGGAGCAAAAACATTGTAACACATAGACGTCCGCAAACGTAACTTTACACAGAAGTGTGCGTGTAGACTAGAAAGGGTGACACTAAATAGCACTACAAATTAAAAGCTTTCCTTATTGTCGTTATAGACTAGAAATCTTGACACTTAACATAAACAAAAGGTACATGGTGGCCTAGGCGGCCTATGCGTTTTTAAAACCCCAGGCAGCTGCAGTGCTTACCATTTGACCATTGGCTTGCGTCATAGTCTTGGATGTGAAGGTCGTACCGAAAGATGCGGGTCGTGTTGTTGGTAATCCAACTAATATAAGTGATCTCCTCCGCTGTTGCAACTGTTTTTGTTGTATCTCGCCGTCATTGTATCGAGTGTCGTGCTTACTTGCGGTTAAAGCTTCACCTGGAGGCCAGGAAGAGATACTGCACCTCCAGTGTTGTCAAAAGCCATGGTCTTAATATGGATAAATGATGCGTTTATTACTTCAGCTCAGCTCAAGTTTTATTTAAACTGGTCGGCGCCGTATTCCTGCAATAAATGTATCATTTTACATTGATAAATAGGCACGGCAATTGATGGATATAAATCCTCTCTGGAAAAAATGTTTATTGTAAACAGAAGAATTTGGGAAGGCTTTTACTAAAAGAAAACATTGTACAATTGAGGAGCTGGATGTCAAATCTTGATGGTAGGTACATCTGCAGAATTTGTGCGAGCCCAACAGAAGATCCACAGTGCTATGCTCCAAAATTGTGTATCGACAACCGGAACATGTCATTGGAACAGCCCCAAGACCCCAGCTCGTTCCGCAGCTGAAACACCTGCTGGAAGCCCATCACCGGGTCGTTATCCGCCTGGGGGAGGGAAACAAACAAGACCACGGTTATTGACTTCTCAAAAACATGACACATTGTACATCTCCCTGTTTACCCTTATATTTTATAATATTTTTCATTTTTGTTAAAACTTATTTTAAAAACCATTTTAAAAACCGAAATACAGAGTATGTCACACAAACATTTCACTACACGTGCTGTATGAGTATTTGACCACTAAAAACCTTTGGATCTTTGATTCATCACTCAGTGTTGTATTGTGCGTTACGCTGGCATACAGAAAAAGGACAAAACCAGTCTGGGTGGGGAACCAAACACAACCGTCTCTCCTGGCTCCACTAAAACATCAGCGATCAATATAATACCACATATGACTGTTAGTGATTCTGCCTTAAGAGCATTAAATGTGCGTGTCGCTCACGACCAACGTACACAACCGAAGTAGCCCTTTAGTTTTTGTTGTAAGACGTATATAATACTGGTGATTCATTTTATTCCCCCGAACAAACTGTACTGCATACGCCTGTGGATCAGGTTTGGGTGGTTTCTATTCTATTCACTAGCGCATACAGTATATGACCTGTGTGTAAAAAATGTAGTTGTATGGGAGCAATTTACTCAGACATTTAAGGGTAATCATTATCTTGCTTACATGCCAAATTAAATAAATGAGTATGGAAAAAAAGACCACATTCTGAGGGAAATCCAGTGGGCGCTTATTACACCTCCTGACAACACTCTGAGATGGACGTTCTCAAGACAGGCGATTCAACGTTAAAACGGGTTCTACAGTGGTGACCGCTCAGAACACAGGGCTTTCTCAACAAAACAGGAAAGCAGGGCGAGGGCATCAGAGTGAGTATGAAGACGAAAGGAGCCCTTCCATTTATTATGGTCAGCTAACTGGTGCATGGTAAAAAAATAAATGGGGAACTGATGTAAGGGACAAGAGGTATCCCATGTACAGGCCCAGGGCATACTGTGTTGGTCAGTGCAGGGGGTTGGAGTTCATACATTTTGGGTACATAACCTCAAGCCTGATTCCAGAAAAGGAGTTCTTTGGTTTTTTAATTACTTCTGTGCCAAGTCATAATAAAGTCTATGCGTTCCAGACTTCAGCCTTCTCTACCTCTCTTATTTTGTTAAAGTGTTAAGGCATTGCGTTGTGTCTACGACACTGGTGATGGTCATTGTAGTATTTAATGACATTGTCTGGCATACAATGCTGTGTCTAGCATATAGTGCTGTGTCTCATATGTAATAAGCCTACTTGGAGAAGTCTTGCTTATGGCCAATAGAATATGGAATAGATGGGACGAAAGTGCCCTTCTTCCATAGTTTCTTGCTGGAGGATAACAATCTGTGGGCTGAACGTGTGTGGGGGCTGCTGGCAGACGAATGGCAGTTGAACACAATGCTGTGGCTGATAAATTACTGAAGTGGTTGGAAGAAGAAGTCATCTGAAGATAAATTTATATATAACTGGGAAGATTTCATGACTCCATTAAAGATTCAGTGAGTGACAGGATTCACTGTCGCCTGCTCGAGCCAAACGGAGGAGACAGTTTCATGGCTGTGTGGGTTTTGTCGTCTACCCCTTGGGCGCAAATTGTTTCACAAGAACAATGTGGTTGAATTAGGTGATTTTCTTGTGACCAAGTTGTAATTGAATTACAGGATATGCCCGGGCTTACATGAGAGCAGCCTGGAGGCAGACATATATTACAAATAGCTATCTCTAAATATATTTTCCCTAAGCACATAGACTCAGCCTCACAAGGACCATATGAGTCAAAATAAGTGATTCATCAATTTAAATGTTTTGTATTTTTATCCGAATACATTTTCCTAACTATGTGGACAGAACATCAATTCACCAAAAGGTTGACACTCATTTTGCCTCTCAAGTCTCCTAGTTCTAAGGAGCCGTGTTGTGCTGTGGTCGTGAAGTCCCCTGAGTTATACAGCTGATTGTTTGTGCCTGCGGTCATGCCTATGAGCAGCAGCTAGCCGCGGGGAGAGGGGAGAGGCCCGGGGTTCAGTTAGAACGCCACAGCGGCTTGGGTCTGACGGCCCGGCACGCGCCGCTTTCAAGAAGAAAGTAAGGGGAGCGTGAATACCCTGGTATCCCTTAACACCGCCCAAACCTAAGACTTAATGGTTCCGAAAGACAACACTTGTATTGCAGTTGATTTGTGGTGAGACTGTGGTCGTGCTAGAATTTATACAACTGAGTGACTTTACCAATAACATTTGTTATATGTTTAAGTGGAGCCCCTGGAAGAGAAGACTACGATGGTTTAATACCCAAATCGGTATGGTCCCTTAAGGTTAGTACAATGAGAAGAAATGTTACAGAAAGAGGAAAACGCACACAACCCAACCCATTGAGAAAAAAACATTCTCAACAAAATATGAACATGGGCTTTGGGGTAATGTGTAGAAGGTTTTAAAGTCCTTTCTCTGACAGACCTTGAATACAACACAATGTAAGAAGGAAACACTCACCTTTAGCTGTCCCATCACCATAACAACAATACAATTATCTGGTGTGGGTTGGCAGTCCTGTTTCGTGATATTGTGTTGAATGGTTTTGAAAGGCAAGTTCTGCGGTTGCCAGTGGAGGAGGAGAGAAACAGTTAGTCCAAGAGCTGAACAAACGATAAACCGTCACGCATTACACACAGAGTACGGGGCGAGGACACCTACGGTTAATTTGTTTACTACGGCCTCTTTCCCGTGGAACATCTCTCCTTCCCAGGTCATCCAGGCGGTCTGATACTGAGGGAACAAACCACACCACATGTTACTAGTGCCTTGTACAGAGGCAACAAGAAGAAAACCATCTTTTTTTGTTTCGACATATTTGGAATCCATTTATGGACAGGAGACTGGAGCGACAGGCAAGTGGGTTGAAACAGAGGGTATGACTTGCAGCATAAAATCAAGCCTGGGTAGCTACTCGCTACGACGCAGATTGCCTGTGTGACAAG
This sequence comes from Pollachius pollachius, assembly GCF_949987615.1. Taxonomy (NCBI): domain Eukaryota; kingdom Metazoa; phylum Chordata; class Actinopteri; order Gadiformes; family Gadidae; genus Pollachius; species Pollachius pollachius. The sequence goes on along the minus strand of NC_136946.1, from coordinate 6,678,556 downwards.
TGTGTTGTTCCAGCCAGAACGCCTATTTTAATTAACGGGTGAAATGGATTAAAACCCCATTTGAAACCTTCCTGTCGTTCATTCAATGTGTGCTTTACATGAGTAAATTAATACATTTTGACCATCTTGGCCATTAGTAATTTATGATTAGGCTTTGATTCATTGATATTTTTATACTGATGGTCGTATTGATGAATATTGCAGTTCTATAATCATCCGTGTGAACGATCACTTCAGAAGGCCCTTTAACAGAAGGCAACGCAGTCTAAAAATACAGCGTGTCCTTAAATGGGTCCCTAACGCTGGGAGAAGACAGACTTACATAGAGTTCGCCCAGCGACGACCTGTTACCAGTGTCAAAGCGGGAATAGTACAGCTGGATGAATTCCTCCCCGATCTTCTGCCAGTCCGGCCTTTCATCAGCCATGGCTTAAAGTGGAGCTGTGGACCTGAAACCAGAGGAAAGGTGCCTTAAATCAAGTGTAATCAGTAGCTACTTGAGGGATAATCAAAGAATGTGAACCTAAACACAAAGATAGGTATGAGCTACCAAAACCCGCCATGTCGTAATCGTTTGCTGATTTATTGAAAGAAAGCATCCTGCTTGTGGACAACCATTTTGGAAGGAAGTATCATGGTATACATGGGCAAATAACAACCTTGCTCCCACATTGAACACAGTGGTACTGTTTAATATGCCAAACCGACATTTAATGCAGATGTCAATCAGGATTACTACTTAAGACTAACTGGACAGGTTTCTTCCGAAGGGGGCAAATGCCTTTAGTCTGAACATAGTCAGTTAAACAGCACGTCATTTTCATCTGTCACTACATTGGGATCTTGAGTTCGAATGTGTTTACAACAAAACACCATTGCTTATTCCCTAGTATTTATTTCCATAAAGGTTGTGCATGGATAGATGGCGTGCTATGCAGTCTTCCTCTCCTGGAATAAAGCGGTGAACCAAAAACGTCACGGTGTAATACCGCCCCTGTTGGGTTTAGAGGGGAACTAAAGTCTAGTCTGGACAGGGGCGGCCATTGGTCCATCTACCCCTAAAAAAAACACACGATACAATGCTATGCTGCGCCTCACCCATTCAGCCCTGTAAGCAGATTAACCGATACGATTTTGACAAGAGATGGGATGATCCTTTACCCTGTATCCTCGTCTGCCTATGCTGTGGCCATTTCATTTGAGCCATAACGCATATTTAGTAGCCCGTGTGTGGACATTAATGTGTCAAATGTGTCAGATTGTAACTCCTTATATCCCGATATACTACAACCGCCTATTCAGCCGTCCCCTTTGCCTTGTATTTCCCTTGCATGTCCATTATCCTATATTTGTGCTGTAATCAATGACAACTCAAAATGTATCCCAGGTAGCACAAACAGTATTGATTTGTGATTGTCAACTCTCCCGAGTATAAAAAGCACAAAACGAGGTCAAACCGAAACGGGTTAACAAGCACAACACACACACACACACTCAGTGTTGATGACAAACCGGCTGCAAAAAGTTAATCTGAATGTACTCCACCCAGTGGGTCGGTGTGCAGTAAACGATAACGTTTTACTTTTAGATCCAAGGTTGGTACTGCCAACACCAGCAGGTTACGGGTGCTTGATAATATATAACATGTGTAGTATCACCCAAAACAGCAAAGTGAACCTTTGTGTAGCCTCAGTGTTTCATTCAACAACCACTTAAAATAGGGTGTAGAAATTAACTTTAGGCGACTTCATCAATACCATTTGGCTCGAATAACACCACTTGATCGCTCGTCCACAGCATAGAAACCGAATGACAGATTATAGAGTGAAATAGTGTCGATCGACCCCCAGACTTGTGACAACCCCGCGTTGTGTGTCCAACAAAGTGAGCTACCCCTAGTAGCGCTAGATAGCTAACACCACTTCTTCCGGAGCCTGGAAGTTAAGTTTTACAGTCCTACAAAAACTCTTATCCTCGTAATACAGCATTCACCATCTATCCACACGGGTAAGTAACACACGGGTGTCTAGTGTTTCCAAATGTAACGCTTTACCTTACAGAGAAGTTTTAGAAATCAGTAAGCGATCCAGCGTGGAGGAAAACCCTCGGGAGGTTCCCGCTTCATCCGGGTTATGCAGAGGCAAGACGTCATGTACCCGCCGACCAATAGCAGCCGTGTTGTCATAGCAAGAAATAAAAAATGGGGGACAACCATGGCCGTCAGGGGGCAACCATAGGTTGTTCTTATAAAACATAAATTATATCGATATATCTCTATACCAACAGACACACACAATGATAGATTAGTACAGCTTATATATTCAAGTCAAAAGATTCACACACATGGAAATATATTCTCCAGTCCGCAATAACCTTTATAATTTGCAAGGAGTATTCAATGTAAATTAATCTGATTTATTGGAGCACCATTTGGGTATAATAAATCACGTGATCACTCAGTTTATTTATTTTTCTCGACCCTACATTTCATACAATTGCACTAAATCGAAGGACCTCTAATGCTGCTCTTCTCAGTCTGAATGTGGCATTCTTTAAGTGTGTGTGAGTGCAGTAACCTCAGCCCATTGTAGTATTTTAACTCTCTAAACGTGCTCTAATGAATGTCCATGCAAATAAAACACAAGCCATTGAGCCTTTAAAATCACAACAACTTTACCAGTCAGTATTAAGTGACTAGCATGGATTGGAAGACATTGTGAGAGCTCCATCGGACCGGGCCAATGTCACTGCTGCACAGTGACGATAAATTACAAAGTTACGCTGAATACAGCATACACGTATATAAATGCAGGTAGTGTCCTGTATAAAAAGGGCTGGGTGGATTATTCTAGGACCTATATTTACAACAGACTTCTCCAAGGATCTTGCCTGGCAAGTCGGGGTAAATATTGTGCTCCTTGTTTAACAGAAAGTAAAAAGATGTATTTTTCTTTTCACCCAAAATATAAAACAAAAACAATACTTATAATGAGGCACTTTTTTCTCTCTTCTTAAATCAAAACAAAAACTGAACCAATAGATATTGTTTTGTTAGAGTTCAGTGCTGATGCCAGGAGAAGACGACGCTGTCGTTTTCCAGTTATTTGTTCGGAAAGGCTTCTATTGCTTTAGTGTGGCCACTCCACATGAAAGTCCTCTGGAAATGGATGGCAGTAAAACGTCATTGCTACGGTCATGATTAAAACCAACAGGTTCTGATGGGATCACTGTGGCTGAGGTGTGAAGTGGTCGTCTGTCCGGAACACAGTGGGGATCTCCTGCTGCTGCGCTGGTCTTCTTGGGCTGGCCGGCTTCTGGGGGGGACAAACCACACCATTACCGCCTTACTGGGAGCTAGCAGTCCTACTATATATAGCCGAATTTCGAGGCAGGGGCAGGACAGAAACTGGAAGGGGCGGGGTTACGCCTTGTTTCCTCTTTCGGTGTGTACATATTCTACCAAGAGAAACTCAGAATGACAGTTATGCGCTTACAGATTCCCGCCTCCAGCAAACTTGGCCAAAACAAATATGGGGCGAAAGAATGTGAAATGCCCTGGTCAGCCGGATGTGAGATTGACTGCCGTCAGACAGAAGATATTCATCTGAAGCATGATTTGTGAGACTAGATTGTGAATCCCGGACCAATGACGTAAAATTGTGCAGGCATTGTTCCCCTTGGAAACAGAGTTGACGTTGTGACCACATTTTGTTTCACGACACATATAGTATTTTCAACTGAGGGCCAAGTAGCTTTGGGTGCCAGCCAACAAAAAGGTAATCTAACTATAGATAAACTTTATTCCAGACTCAGGTGGTCCATATAAAATACATACAAAACACAGGCCTTGAGTTAAAACCTAAAGGTGCGTTCACACCAAAAGACACATTTGTCGCCCGTTCACGTCGTCGCCCAAGTGCTGTTGTGCGACAAATCATAAACTGTCGCTGTGCAAGTTTTGTCAGGCGAATTTCCGTCTCGTGAACGCGCTCACCTGTGCACGGCGAAAGTGTGGCGCGACAAATCAAAACTTGTCGCCGGTTTTCTCTAGCGAATAATTCGCCCGATTCGCGTCTCTACGTTCACTTTGTACGGGATTGTGTCGCCCCTTCGCGTTTGGTGTGAACGCACCTTACCACAGCAGAATCCCCCTAGCAGATGACCCAGAGGAGGACAGGTAGAGTTCTTACATTCAAGAAACCCGGAACGCTCATGGTGCGGAGTATCTTCTTGAAGGCCCCGGGCAGAGTCCCCAGCTCTCCCTCTGCCTGGGTGACCTGCTCCTCCATGGCACCCACGTTTAAACCCACCATTTGGACAAAGGCCTGGGGGGAAACACATTGGATGGGTGGTAGGCACTTAACATTCAGGATACATGCTTTCTATCTGTTTATTCAGAATCTGATCTGAATAAGCAACAAGAAAAAAATTGTATCAAAAGATCATGTTACATTGATCACTTGTGTTGGTTTGCCGTTTGGTCTGTTTAGAGATGGCAGACAATGGAAAAATCACACCACACACACACACACACACACACACACAATATATAGGGAAGCTGGCATTTACTTCCAACTTGTCAATTCTGTGGTAGATCTGTCTCATTTCATCCGATTTTCTCTGGATCTGAGGTAGATTCTCATTCACTATCTGAGAGGTATCATTACGGATCTAGAGGGAAAACAAAAAACAATACAATTACAGTCCAATAACGAGAGAACAAACTGTTCTAGATGTTATTGCCAGTGTACAATAATGCAGCAGTAAAATATATATATATATATATATATATATATATATATATATATATATAGCAGATTAAATAAGTGAATTTTTATTAGTGTATCAAAACCCCCATGCCCCATCTTACCATATCAAGCATTCCAACGAATTCATCTACTCTTGTCAGCATTTCTTCCAAGCTCCTATCCAAACAGAGCACCTAGAAGAGAGACGCACGGTTTCCTATAAACTGGTTCAACATAGAGCCAACCACACACACGGTTCTTTGTTATTGCAAGCAAGCTTCCCAGTGCAGTTACTACATTCCTTGCATCACACATATCTAGTTACGGCTGGCCCTGGGTGCAACAGTTCTAGACTCTCCACGCTTGTAAAAGCCGATTCGATGTATGTGGTTAGCAGCATCAAGGCGTATTAACATCCCTCTCACCTCTTCCCCAGCAGTCGCTCTCACATAGGAGGAATAACTCAGAGCCGTGTATCTCAAAAGC
>NC_136946.1:6625822-6670822 GCF_949987615.1 Pollachius pollachius | reverse complement strand
GCTGCCTGAGATGCGGCTGCTGCGCACCACGTTGTTGCGCTGGTTGACGGGCTTCACCGTGACGATGAGGTTGTGGCTGTTGGCGATCATCATGTCCGTCACCTGGTCCAGGCTCTTCCCCGACACCTCGATGCCGTTCACCTCCAGCACCTCGTCGTTGACCGCCAGCAGGCCCGTGCCCTCGGCCAGCCCGCCGGGGACCATGCGGGAGATGAAGATGCCGGGCACCTTCTCCAGGCCGTGCGGCGTGACCCGCACGCTGGTGCCGTCGCGGATGTAGAAGCCCAGCGGCTTGTCCGAGCCGTGGCGGTAGAGGCGCACGCGGCGGTGCGACTCGGGCAGGATGTCCACGTCGATGATGGAGGAGACGGGCCGGAAGTCCTGCGGCATGCCGATGCGGATGGGCGGCCGCTTGCGGTTGACGTCGTTGCGCATGGTCACCACCGCCTTCTTGCGCCGCGTCAGCGTGTTGGTGCCGAAGTTGGTGTAGTCCACCTCTTCTGTAGAGGGGGGGGGGGGGGGGGGGGGGGGGGGGGGGAGAGGGTTAGCTTCAAGAAACACTATTACGGGTTGCGTTCACATATCAGATTTCCCAGATTGAGGCAACTGTCAAATATGATTCAATGGGCTCAAAACTAGCTCTGTTTAAATGTATTTCTTTGTGGGACGATTCATTTCCCTCTTCTAAAGTTTTCCATTTTAAAAGAGCTGGAACTTAACGCGTTAACTTCGTACAACCTTGCGGGAAAAACAGGCAGACGATGACATGGCATCTTTGGAATACTGCAACATTATGAGTTCACTTAACTTGGGTATGCAAATAACATAGAGCCACGAATGAATTGCTGAGATGGCACATGTGTGGTGTATGTGTGCTTTTGTGTATGTGTGTGTGTGTGTTTGCTTTTGCTTATGTGTGTGTGTGTTTTTGCACGTGTGTGTGTGTGTGTGTGTGTGTTACATGTGTGCGCCAAAATGCTGAATGTGCAGAGCAGAGCAGTATCCTTCTCCGGAGGTGAGCCCCCCACCCCCCAAACCTCCCGTAGCTTCTAACAGCAGCTGCAGCGAGGCGCTCTTTCATAAGTGCCAACATATACCTGCACCCCCCAACACCCCCCAAGCCCTCCTGCCCCCTAATGAAGAGCAGGAACTTTCTAGAAACTAGCTGAGATTGGTGATTCATGGCAACCAGGCTGCTTTTGTTCACGTGTATCAGAGAATGCGGATACAGACAAAGGCGAAAAAGCTATCATTTATTATGTCAATATGCGATGATGTCCGCAGTTGAAGATGTACAACCAGCGCGCCTAAGCTAAGCGGGTCTGAGGTCAGTGCGGAGGTTGCTTACTGCCGCCACACACACTCTGACAAAGAGAAGGAGACTGGACCAGGAGCCGGTGATAACGGGGTTGATAAGCCGGCTGCTTTCTCCCTCTCCCCCAGCGGAAAGGGAAACACAGTGAGGCGGCATGTGACAGGAAGCACTGGTCCCACAGGATTCACTCACTCCCCCCGCTTCCATGGCAACCCGAATGACTCATCCGCTATCCTACTGTTTTGAGACACCTGCCCCAGTGTCTCTCTCTCTCTCTCTCTCTCTCTCTCTCTCTCTCTCTCTCTCTCTCTCTCTCTCTCTCTCTCTCTCTCTCTCTCTCTCTCTCTCTCTCTCTCTCTCTCTCTCTCTCTCTCTCTCTCTCTCTCTCTCTCTCTCTCTCTCTCTCTCTCTCTCTCTCTCTCTCTCTCTCTCTCTCTGTGTGTCAATTGTTCACAAAAACAAAACAAAAAAACACGTTCAAAATGTCATGTCCACAAATCAGGACAGGTCCACAACGTAACTCCTTATTTCCGTTCTCATGCTGCACTTCAGTTGGAATAAAAATGAATCCACTGACCCTATACTTTCGGCAAACGGAGTGTCGCCGAGAACTAACTACCAGGGACCTAGGGGATGTCTGGCCAATCCATGCCGGACTGCTCAACTGTCCAGACCAATAAAACAACCAACAAAATGCCTTACTTAAGCTCCCGCTAGGATGCATAATTTCTCCTCTTTTTTTTCCCCCTCAGTTGAAAGTATTCTGGTACGGGGTATTTTTAAAATACTCGATGTGTACGCTGCGGCACATGTTTTGATTGAATCCAGAAAAGGCATTTGCTACAGGGCTGGAATTTCTTCCGCAAGTGCAAGTCGTCTCTCTGATGAGAACCATATTGGAGGGGAGAGGCTCAGGAGAGCCTCATTAAACCAAAGAGAGGTCTCCAGTACAGCACCCGACGGTACCACTTCGCCACACCCCAGACTCCTGCCCCTGCTGTGCAACACGACACAATCGCCCCAGAACAAGAGAGAATAAGCCTAATTCAATTTGTATATCAATCATTCTTCTTCTTTATTGTAAAATAAAAGCGTCAAAATTGTCGACTCTCCCTCTTCAGTGGGAAAGGAAACATTCAGAGATTTGTGACTAGAGATGTGTTTGATCGCTCTCTCGATCGCGTATTGATTATATAGGCCACCCATCTCAGAGAGACTCTTCTTTACATAGAGTTCGGCTGATTCTACATTCCTGGGGTAATACAAGCTTGTGAAGACCCAGAAGTTTCCAAAACCTGGGGGGGGTAACCGGAGAATCGGATGTCCAGTCGACACTAAAAAGAGCCAGACTCATACTATTCCTGTCTGTCTGTCTGACTGTCTGTCTGCAGGTCTGTCTGCAGGCTGTCCAAATTAAGCACGGGACGGTGAATCTATTGGGAGTGTCCTGTGAGAATCGTTGAACAGAAACATGTCTCTCAGAACCAAACGTGAATGTTTTTACATGACGACTTATCATGGAGCTGGACTCTGATGAGTCAGCAGCTGATAAAACAAAGGCTGTAGGGGTCCTGTCTTAATGGAAAGATTGGACTGTGTACAATCGGTCTGTGCTGTATTACGAACAGGCTGCTTATAGGATAACGCCGTTGACCTTAAGGACCAGGCAAGACGAGATTGATCCAGTTTTAAATAAAAACTGTTAAAGCTGACCGCAGTTAGCCAGGTCAGGCTCCATTTAGCCATACCTAAATGGTGATTCTGGCATAAACCGGTGTGAGCCAGGAGGCCAATCACACGCATGCTCCTCTAACAACTCCTGACAAGACTAATCCCCAATTGCACTGAAGCATGATGGGTAATCCCGCGTGAACCAGATGATCAAAGACTAGCAGGTGGTGGCTGATGGTCTTCTTAGAGGTCCGGCGGAGCGGCATTTCCCATTGCCACCAGATTGAATGAATGGAAGTTTCCAGAACTATGTAAACATGGACCATATGGAACCTAAAGTGACAAAACTTGAGAGACACACACACACACACACACACGGCTGTTAACAGTTACCCTCAAACAAGTTACTCTTAAACCCTAAAAATTGCCATCCCACTGCCAGTCTTCCAAGAGCCGAGCTAAACGCTGACATGGAAGGAAAAATGCTAATTGCCTTAAATAGCGGTGGAGCTCCCAGACTAGCCTATCTTCTGCTCTGTCGTCTCCAGCATAATCAACCTCAACTCGTCGTGAACTACACACATATTTGAGCCTGGGGACGGGTTCATGGGCCAATGAACTCAGGTTCAGTTCCTTCCAATCACGTTTTCACTGTATCATCAATTTAGGGAATTTACAGACCCTTTTATCCAAAGCGACTTACTTAGGACATTTGTCAGAAGAAAGAGAAACAATATATCGCTGTCGGTACAGTAAAGATATTAATTTCTTTATTCAAGTGCTAATGATTTGCAATTGCTACGTTAACCAACTTCCTGTATACAACAAGATAGCTAGGATAAGACGCTACACAATTCTAAGTCCTTTATTATTAAGTGCCAGGACGAGGACATGTGGGTAACCCCGGTCTTTACTCAACCTGAGCATGTGTATGCGTGCATGCGAGTGTGGAGCACGTGTGAAATGCAGGTGTATGGACTTGGAGATACATCAGAACAGGTTGAAGGCAAGCCTTTTGATATTTCGTTTTTCGGTCCAACTTTCTGTCTAGCTTTGCCAGGAAGAAGGTGTATTGCCAGGAACCCATTACATTTAGCTTTGTAGCTCCGTGCCGTTGAGTTAGAGCCATTTCGGACCGCACATAAATCAGTCGTACGGACCAACGTGCCCTCAATTCACTCTGCTGCCTAGATTCTGTAAGTGGATTACTCTGGTGCAACAATAAGAAGTTAGCTAGCTAATTAAGTGGTTTCAAACCTTTGGGTGGGGTCTAATAGACGTCCTGTAAAGACTAACTGTGCCTAACGATTCAAAGCCACTAGATAACTACTACTTATCACCACGTGTGTGGTACAGCGATGCGCTGACGTTTACCTGTATTATTACATATTACCGGCAGACGATGACTGGGTAAAAACAACTTGCTTGGAAGAAGATGCACAAAAGCTAAGGTTTCAGTGCTTGAAATGGGATCAGAGGCCAAAAGAGCCACTGTCCTAGTGGGAGTGTCATGCTGTCGTGTGATCCCAGACAGCCAGCCATGCAAAACAATTCCCTGCGTTCGCCTTGACTCTTTTAAGAGGCAGCCTGTCACAGCTTCCTGCTTCATCAGCGTCTCCCAAACAGCGCAGGGATCTCCAGAGAGGTTTACGACGTGCGATGTGCGTCGAGAGCGTTCCCAGAAAGCACTCTGCCCTGGCACGTCTTCCAGCGCTCGCTCCAGGCCCAAAACAAACCATAAAGATGCACGGAGGGCAAGGCATCGTGGGTATTATGAAACTCAAAAACAAAAACATCATCGTTCTGAAACGCTTGGGTGACCTTGCTGATGCTCCGGCCTCGTGAAGCGGCATTCGGTTCACTGCTTCCATGGAGAAATCGATATGGATTACCATTATGGCACGCGGTACGCACGCATGTATGTGTCGGGCGAGAGACGACCCCCGCCCCCCCCCCCCCCCCCCCCCCGCCCCCGCCCCCCAAACCCATCAGAGGGAGTACTTGTTTAACAAGGACACCACAGAGCCAGGGATGAGGTCACTTTTAGGGAGTCAGACGCCGTAATGGACCTTTTTGTGTGGGGGAGCCCCTTGTGTGAATGTCCACAATACCCTCATGTATTGACGGCACTGCCCCGTGATAATGGGTGGTTACAACATATGTTGTAATGGCGCTTGTGGGGAACAATGCAGGCTGTTGATTCGGTCTCATGCTGGTTGTTGGTTGTTGGTTGGGCGCCGACAGAACCAGTGCAAACACCCAGAATGCGAACCCGCCCAGACATTCAAGTAATGCGCCGTAAACAAATGGGACTCGGCTGATGTCACTCAAATTCGAATGACAGTGTCGAATGACATCACTTGGACGCGCTCCAGCCGGGCAGAGAGATTGCAGTAACCGGTCTTTCGAGACGATACGGTTCCGAGAAGGGCCGCCCGCCACTATTGATTGTTTAGATACTCCGTCGCCATGATTTGAAAATACACCTGATTGAAAGAATGATTGTGTATTTATGTTAGTCCGCACACGCACGCGCACACACACACACACACACACACACACACACACACACACACACACACACACACAACACACACACACACACACACACACACACACACACACACACACACACACACACACACACACACACACCGAATAATTACAGGTTCAAACTGATTTGCGATTAGTAATGGGATTGGCCATACAGGTTGAGCTAAATCAATAAAAGAGATTCAATCACACATATTACAGACAAAAATCCCATCTGTGTGTACTGTACTGGTCTGGGGCGGGTGAGTGGGGCGGTACTCTGTTATGAAATACCACTATAAATACAACCTCAAGAAGGGATGTGTACCTCTACAAACAGGGAATGACTGCTACTTTGTTTACGGAAAACTATAAATACATCCTATACGTCCCCAGTGCTCCTCACATAATCAGTTTTCTCCCTGAGGTGACGAAGACGGCACTTGCTATAGATCTGGCTTGTTGTGGCCATGCCCTCACACGGACCTCCTGGCTGTACCCTGTGCAGTAAAATGGAGGTCTTTGTGCTGTCGGTGGGCTGCAGAACGTGTGAAAGTGCATCTATATGGAGGAGGTACAGGAGGTCGGTGGGGTCAGAACGCTCCGAGCCCCTCCCACCCCCCACACCCAGGTCACGGAACCCCCTTTTAACGAGGCTCTTGTTGGAGTTTTATTTACACTTTGGTATGGCCCTTGCATGGCCAAGTGGCCCCTCTGACACACACACACACACACACACACAAACACCAAAACTGTGAGGGCTGGGGTGTGGTGTGCGTGAGGGTGTGTGAGTGGTGGGGACCCGGCACAAAAACGGGTTGAACCTGGAAACAGATTGGTCTTGGTTTCGTGTCCCATGTCCCATCCACCGCCGTGGTATTAAAAGCTGCAGGGCCGCTGGCCACTGACCCTGGGTCAACGGCCAGCGGCTCCATCTATATCCAGACGTACACTCCATGTCACATTCCGGCCCTCCAACCCCCCGACCCCTGTCATGGGGCTCGCACGGCCAGGCGTGACCAAGGGCTTACTGACAGTGGAGAGACCACTGCTATATAAGAGAGAGAGAGAGAGAGAGAGAGAGAGAGAGAGAGAGAGAGAGAGAGAGAGAGAGAGAGAGAGAGAGAGAGAGAGAGAGAGAGAGAGAGAGAGAGAGAGAGAGAGAGAGAGAGAGAGAGAGAGAGAGAGAAGCAAGAGCGAGACAGAGACAGTCTACGGAAAGAAAAAATAAACAGAATAACTCTAGACCCACTTTCTTTTTGCCTTGGGTTACACACACACACACACACACACACACACACACACACACACACACACACACACACACATACATACACACACACACACACACGACAAATCAACTCCAAGTAGGGCAAAGCGAAGACACCTAAAGTGCAACGATAGCAGCATGCAGCATACAGTGAGGTTGTGTGTGTCTCCAGTGTAATTCCCCGTGGTTCGTTAAGGGGAATTGGTTCTTAAAAGGAAACGCCAAAAGGAGAGCATTGTGCTTAGTGAAGGGGGGGGGGGGGGGGGTCAGCGGGTGGTCGCCCCAGACGCCCACTGCATGACATCATAGGCTCAGGAACAAAGACATTCTCTCTTTCTATGGTTGGGGAGAAAAGATAAATCCACACATGGTAGTGTACACCGTACACGTCCCTCGATGGAACGATAGCAGAGAGAATAGATAGTGGCCAAGACAATGTGTCATGGGAGAGCTTTCATTCTGCTAACACACACACACACACACACACACACACAGAGACAGAGACACACACACACAAACTAACAGAGAGAGACACACAGAGAAAGAGACACACACATAAACACAGAGAAACACATTCACACACACACACACACACACACACACACACACACACACACACACAGAGACATACACACAGACACAAACAAACAGAGAGAGACACACACAAACACACACAAACAGAGAGAGAGACACACATACACACACACACAAACAGAGAGAGAGACACACACATACACACACACACACAAACAGAGAGAGAGACACACACACACACACACACACACACACACAAGCTCGACTCCCACCTGGCTCTTCCCTCCAAGGTTACGACAACGGTTACTTTACTGTTAACTACGTGTCAGGTGATGGGGTCGTAAGTGCACATAAAAAAAATAAATAAAGACTTTACGAGATGAAACACAACTACGACTCAACAGTCGCACACCGTCTCACAAAACCGCAACCGGATCCGTCCACGCGTTCAGTGGATATCTTGGCAACAACCAACCTCCCCCCCCCCCCCCCCCCCCCAACCCCGACGCCCGGCCAAGGTATTCACCAAATATCAACTCGGAGACAGGGGGAAGAAAAATAAAAGAATCCAGGCTGGGGAAGAGAGAAAAAAAGAAAAGTCTTCTTTAAAATAAGCAAACATATTTAGCATTCCTGTCAGGGCTGGTCGAGGCAAGGCTCGGATGGAAAGTCGGAGTGCGCCGGAATACATGCCGGCGCGTTCGCTGACAGTTGGAGGGATGGAAAACAGACGGGGGGAGAGGGGGGGGGGGGGGGGGGGGGGTCGTCTCCTCGCCGCCGGGGCTGCAGCGGCGAGCGAGACAGCGCGTTCACGGGGCGACATGTACGGACACGTGAGAGAGGGGGTGTGATTCGCTTAAAAAACACAAAGAAGTTAAGGGGCTTGGGCTGGGACCGGGGTGATGCATACGGAGGGAGGAGCACAAGTCATTGTTGGGAACGGCCCAGTCCACAGCACCGTGCCCGTGCTGAGTCGATTAGCCGGCGGAGCGGGAGTTCAACAGGTCAGGCTGGGATGAGTGACACACACACACACACACACACGTTATCTGTTCCCCACACTCTGTTCCATAGATGCTGTGGTGCCTGCCAGCACATCTGGGATGCGTTAGGCAGAGCTGGGCGTGCACAGCAGGGTGGGGGAGGGAGTGCACAGAGTCTCCACCCTCGACCCCACCCCCCAACCTACAGGTGTCAACGCCCACCGCACCACCCAAACCCAACCGGAACCCCCAACCCCATCATGAGTGCCCCTCACGTCTCTGTGGCATTGAATACTAAGGGGAGAGCTGTGTGTGTGTGTGTGTGCCTCTGTGAGTGTGTGTGTGCCTCTGTGAGTGTGTGTGTGTTTGTGTGTGTGCCTCTGTGAGTGTGTGTGTGTGTCTCTGTGTGTGTGTGTGTGTGTGTCTCTGTGTGTGTGTGTGTGTGTGTCTCTGTGTGTGTGTGTGTGTGTGTCTCTGTGTGTGTGTGTGTGTGTGTGTGTGTGTGTGTGTGTGTGTGTGTCCCCTCCCTGGCCTTCTCCGAGAAAGGCCTAACTTTTTCAGCAAAAAAGGACGATAAAAACGATGATTGATTGCCGCCAATCCTGCCCTCACCTGGCTCCAAGCAGCTCGGGCTGGGGGTTTGAATCCAGGGAAGGGTTTTTACTACCATGTGGTCGACAGGCCGTCTGTCTTTCTATGTTTCTGTCCGTCTGCATGCAGCAGGCATGGTGTTACAGCCGACATAGAGAATGAACCCTGGTCCAAAATCAATACATTACTTTCAGGGAGTCCAGATTCAAAATAAACACCATCGCTAAATTGTCCTCTTCGAGATCCAAAATAAACTCCACTCGACAGAGATAGGAGGAGAGAGGTCAGCGCTCCGATTCAGGGGGTTTGAGTGAACCAAAGTTCAAAAAGACACATTATATACATTATACATGTACTGTATAGGTCCAATTGTAAGACTGGCGGTGGGTCTTACAATGGGAATGGCTGCTGTATTCCAACTATATGGAATACAGCAGCCTACAAACTAGGCAGATCTTTCGACAAATGATACAGAGAAGCTCTTTCCTTTTTTTTTTATATCAAAAGTGTCTCAATACAATCGTGGGTTCTTAAGAACATCCTTGATGTGTGTGCATGCTCACGGATCTCTAGGTGTGGCCGTGTGCGAGGTGGGAGTCATACCCCAGGAACCAATCACAAGAAAGGACTGGGGAATGAGAACTAACAGTAACAGGCCGCCACGTACAGAGTGCTTCTGTCACTACGATAACACACACACACACACACACACACACACACACACACACACACACACACACACACGTGTGAAGTGTGGATTACCTCCCCTTACTTCCTGCACGGGACTGCCCCCCCCCACTGCATTATGGGAAACCCATCAACTAACTGTAAACGCCTGCCCAATTCTCCCAGTGATAAACATAACTGGGACCAAAAGACCCAACCATGAGGGAATATTAAATGAATATAAATACTTCATGTTTAATGGACGCTTTTATCGGAAGCAGCTTAGAACAGCGCATGTGGGTACGTTTATTACATGTGTTAACCCACATGGGGTCCGGTGGGTTGGATTCCGGTAGGGAATCAAACCTCTAACCCGGGCAGTGTTAATGCCATGCTCTAGGGTCCAGACAGGAGGACCATTGATCAAATGATCCGTCCATATTTCTGTCAACTGTAATAGGTCTGTCCATCCTGTGTTGGGAGGGGGCAGGGGGCAGACCCCCACCAGGAGGCTGGCAGTGATCGGAGCCAGGCCCCCCCGGGCCTCTTAATCTGCGCCTGGATGGAGGTGAGACACACCAGGCTGCCTGGAAGGATTAGCTAAAAACCACCTCCACCCTCCTGCTCCTTCCCACACACACACACACACACACACACACACACACACACACACACACACACCAAGTGTATCAAAGAGTAGATTTGAGTGGACAGACTTTGACCTTTCCACCATATTTTGTATCTGTGAAGATACAACTTTAAGCCCCGGGCAGCGTCTCGATACACTAACCAGACATGCCGCTATCTTGTCAGCAACAGAGATAAAAAGTACTTAGTCAATGTCGGGAAGGAGAGGAGAACATTTTGATAAACAACCAATAACCGAATATGACGAAATCCAAAACATTCACTTTCCCGTCGAAACATAACAAAAAAGAAACGTGACGCAGGGACAACCGCACCACATGAAAGTGCCCCGGGCGCACAACACGCACACGCACACGCACACACACACACACACACACACACAGCTAGCATGAGAAGCTGTCTTTACCGTGCTCTTCAGCCCAAGAGTGCGCGTCAGAAACATGTACTAGCAACAGCAGCTAGAAACGTTATCATCTAGTGCTAGCAGCTTTATGCTAGAATAATACACATTGAACCGTCCTAGAAATAGTTTGTAATTCAAACTAAGAAATTAGGTATCACCGCCTTTAGAAATAGATGTAGCGACATATATTCAATGAGACATTGAAGAAGGACAAACACAATGGAACTGCTGAGTGACGGTAATAGTAATGTGATAGTAGTAATGGCTAATAAAGATTTCTCCAATCGTGTGACAATTGATTCCAGTGTTCCCGTTGCAGTTGGGTAACTCAGACATGCAGGCTCAGACATGCCTGCATGTCTCCCCACCGCACACCTTCCTGTGAGAGTGTGCGAGTGCGAGTGTAATTTGAATAGATACGGGCAAACCATTAATGGAGTCAGGAAAATCAAGAAATGTATGTCAGCACACAACCACACACACACACACACACACACACACACACACACACACACAAACTGTCTAAAGGGAGTCAGTCGGAGCCTCTTCCCCACTTCCCCCATCTCCCGTTTCCCTCCCTCCTCCATATCTTCCTTCCTCTACATCTCCCTCCCTCCCTCTCTGAATTGCTGAGTGGGCCAGACTCACAGGCTGTCCCGCGGCCCACATGTTTGGAGAGGGGAAGCATGGAGTCTGCAGGGAGGTGATCTTCTCACCGTGTGTGTTGCTGTGTGCGTGTGTGCACGAGTTTGTGCGCATGTGTGTGTTTGACTAAACTGCTCGAGAGGTTTTCAATAAGCATCTCTCTCCCGCTCAGTAATGGAGTGTGAGTGAGTCATGAGTTGACAAAAAGGTTAAAAGACTAACGTCAATACATTTGAAAAACAAAACATAAATCTCCTCCACTGACGACCCCAAACTAATAACACAAGTTTGTCTGCGAAAAAACGAGAAGTTTCAAACCGCCGGTCGGCTGCGAAGGGCTTTGAAAAACAGTATGTTTGTCATTCAACCTGTGTCGCGAGGACTTCGCCAAAAAAACTCTGCCAGCCCAGTCCAGCTTACACGGGCAGCCGAGGTAGACGGTAATCAAAGTGGAATTAACGGCAGATGGGCCATGGGAGAGAGTAGCAGCAGACTGCTGCGTAGGACGGCAACAGACACAGCCGGCCATGACACGCAGAGGAGTTGTTATCTCAAGGAAGCCGGTGTTATTAAGGCTCATCCCCTGCACTTCCTCTGTCAGGGAACAGGCTGACCGGTGAGGCCGAAAGAGTAGAAAAACGTACAGTCCTCGCTGTCATCCTGATGGAAAAACAGCGTGTTGTTATGGACATTGGTCATGGGATTACGGCAGAAAAAACTTCCTGCAGGGCAGAGGGAATATTAAATGTCCTGGGATTGGTGGGAATGAAGGAGAGTCTCGATTAGCAATATATTTCTTACAGCAGAAACTCAAGACCTCTTTATCACAAAGTCAAGGAGAAAGCTTCCCAACGGGTATCAAAGGAGCAAAGTAGCGTTCCAGAACTTTCTCTGACAACTGCTCTGGTGACCGCGGACCCTCACGGCCAATAGGAACCACCGCTGGCCGGCCCCAGTGTAACCAATGAGGAGGAGGCTGTCTGCACCAGTTATGGCTTTAACACAATCGTCCAAAGGGCTGGGGGGATAGGGGGGATAGAGGGGGAAGGGGACGACAGCTTGTCTCATTGTTTGAGCCATGTGACCTAAATATAGATGTAGATATGTACTTTATGTGAGGCTCATCTCTGAGCTCTAGTGCACCATGGCGAGATGATGTTGGAAGCACGCACATGCACCAAACACACACACACACACACACACACACACACACACACACACACACACAGACACACACCACTCCTTTGAGGGAGAAACAACCTCCAAATCAGTTGTTGGAGTTAATCTATCTAATACAAAGCGCATGTCTTGAAAATACACATGATAAACACCTGGTCCAATCGTGGTTCAAATGCGACGTGGAGGAATGCTTTGGTGGCCAAAGCAATTAATAGAATGTTCACACCGATAAATGACAGATTCATTGGCTTTATAATGAAAACAAGACCAAGAGTTAACAGGCAGCACACGCATCCATCAATCTGTAGGTCTGAGTGTGCAAGTGTGACAACCGATGACGGATTGGGGTTGCGTTTTGTCTCAACGGTCATGGAATCCTTCATGTGGTCCGAGGGAGATAAACACCAAGAGACCACTAGTGGCCTAGGACCACTCTGGACTGATAGAAATGGTTTCAGGTGATGGATGGGGTAGTCAGCATTTCCGCGTGTTGCATGATATCCATCACGTAGATGTGGTTTGCACTCCAAACAGCACAGTGGGTTCCCCTCCAGCCAAAAGGTGTAGATTATGCTAACTACACCCAAACAAAGAACCCGTGTGAAGCTATAAACATTGTTGTGTGGGTATTACAGTATTACGCACACCCGCCGCGACTGGCACATGAAGTCAGGGATTAGCATGATTGCCATAAACAGCAACCGACAAAGAAAAGGAAGAAATAGAAACCGACATGCTTGCAAAGCAAACACAACATTGCTTCCCCCATCCACCTTAAGCATGGGCCCTGTGCTCTTTGCACAGCCCCTGTGCTGTAGCCACGCCAGCGGTGGATACATGCTGCTGAAAGCCAGCCCAGTCAGTCCCTTCTTCTCAGTAATTATGGATGCTCAAAATAACCCTGGGTAGCCAGAGGCCGTGCGTTTCGCATGGCAACTCCAACAAACTGCTCCAAAGTGTATAGAAAGAGACCTTTGGGAGCTCAGAGCTCCGTTTTTCTTTGAAATATTTCACAGTTAGGGTAAGGATTAGGGTTAGGGTTAGGGTTTTTTTTTTCATTCCAAACGATTGAAATGAAAAAAAAACAGTTGGGGAAAGATTATAAACATGTCTTTTAAAGTGCCAAGATTTAATGTGAATAAATGTCTGTTAAGTCACTATCCATCGCAGAATCAGGCATCACAATGGTGACTCAGCCTTAGGCCCGCCGATGAAAGCCCTTGCAGTTGCAGGATTATGAACGCTACCAAACTGGGTCTCGTTACTGTATCTCTGGGAACAAATACCGCTTATCTCTGAGATTGCCACTTTAATATCAGTTAACGAACGCATTTGGCGTGACATGTACCACATCGGGTAACCACACAGATTACTATGCTTTGATAAATTAAGTGAACCCAGAGGTGTGTCCGAGCAGACTTGTCATTTCACACAAGCTAGCACTTGCGTCATGGGAATCAGTGTCGAGTGTGTGAAAGTCTCCGTTTTTGGCCTAAGCACACGCTTATGAATTATTAAACACAAAAGCACACTCACACGCACTCATGGCGTGTCCGGCCCTGTTCCACAGCAGGGATGTAATTAGGGAGGAGCAGACGCCTCCTCCTATTGCAGGGCCCTGTTCCCTGAGCCATCACCCAGCTACACCCTAGTAACGACCGCAACCTCTCCTCCCTAACCCCGGACTCACCCCCTGCCTCCCGTGGATTTGGTATCATCGCCCTCCCCCCCCTCCCTCCAGCCTCCCCCCATCTCGCATCATGTCTCCCAGCCAGTCTCTGCATTGTCTCTTCTCTTCCTACCAGTAAATAAACTGGAGAACATTCCTCCAGGGTGATTGGGGTTTAATGGGGTTGGATGTGTCGTATATTACTATATTACAAAGGACATATTGAAATATGTGTGTGTCGTCTCACCCCCCCCCCCCCCCAAGCCACAACACTGTTGACAGTAGTTTGCTTGATGGGAATTAAAACAAGCTGGAAACCGAAAAGCGAAATCGGTTGAGAAAGCCAAACTGTTACACAGCATATCATGTGGTATTCAACGGACCAATTAGAGCATAAAGGGGGCGGGGCTACGGAATCGGGAGTTGTGGAGAGGTTGTCCTCACGTTACCGCAGGAGATTTTTGTGCTTGCTTAAGCAAAAGACACTCGCCTAGCCTTTCGTAGGTTCAGATAATAGCTTGTGCTAGCTAAGCAAAGGACATGAGCTTGGATTTCGTAGCATCATCTTCAATTCCCTGGGAACAGCACAAAATAAATAATCAGACGCCAGAGTTTGGCACTGGAACCGTACTTTTTGTGGATGTAAAAAAATAAAGAAAGGGAAAATAAATAGAATAGCCTAAATATTTGGGTGGGCGGGAACAAATTTCAGTTGGTTTAGTGTTGATCGTGAGCTGGGATGTCTTCACTGTTTTTTCCCCCACGCCATCGACCACAACATGCCAGTGGTGAGGGTCCCTTCCAAAGAAACATCACTCACACACACACACACACACGAAGAAACAGCAGCACACCAAACCAGAAACCCAGGGATAGAACGGAAGTATTTGGGTCTTGTTTCTCTCCATGTGCAGGTTTGGCATCAAGGGTGTGGTCTGGGTATGGTGGACGTGTCCCCAGATGACTATATTTGGCTATATTGGGCCTTTCCAACGTGCAATTACCCGAAAGGGTCCAAGTATAGGTCTGTTATTTCCCTAATTATTCTCAGTTAGATTCCTCCAAATCAGAATTTGATGTGACTCAACCGATAATGCGCACTTGCCATCTCATCTTTAATTAGTCCCAAGTGTGGAAAATAAATCAGGTTATAATTTTCAAAATATTATTAACTTGAAACTTATCTTCTGGAAGAAAAGATTCCCCTGCAAGGCTACCATGTTTGGGTCATGTTTGTTTACTTCAACCTCTGACTCACTTGAAATGGTTTTCCTTCAACCTCGTCATTATCCCTCTATAAAAAGGTAAATTGAGAGGCTCCAGCCTTGCGAGCAAAAGCACTTTGGTGAAACCAGTCGGGGACAGGAGGTCAACAGAGGCTCTAGGCCGACTGACTCCGGTCTGTGAAACCACCGAAAACAATGCTGCTGAAAACTAAAAGAAAAAACACAAGCAACCCTGTCTGCTCGTGTTGGGAGAGTCCCAGGTTTGGAAGAAAGAAGAAACTCCCTCACAGAATGTCTGGGAAAAAGAAAGACTTCAACGTAATGGGGGAGAGGAAGGGAAGGTCCGATCCGCCGTTTAAAGTGGGGTTGTAAAACATAAAATGAGGCAGACCCAAAGACCACAAAAAAGCACACACACAGGCTTAAAACAACAGACGTTGTGAGTTTAATTAAAACACAGGCCGACCGGCGTCCCGCCTCCACACAGCAGGGGATGGGGGGTTAGGGGGGGTTTGACATCAGAGAGAGAGCGCGCAAGAGAAAGAGACTAACGATTGTGAGGTAGAAGGTTTTGATCCATGTGGCAGAGGAACAGAAAACAGAGGAAGACGGGGAAATGTTAGCCCTGCTGTGTTAGCGCTGGAATGCTTGAGTTGGGAAAAGGAAACTCAAGTTGGGTGCATCCTCCACTAGGCAACGCTGCTTAACCCCAATAAAACAACGCCACCGGCGGCCTGCATCTCCACGGCAACGCTTGAAAGCCATTCACCGGTTGTTCCAAGGCCGTAAAAACGTACAAAAAAAAATGAGTCACAGAAACACACCAAAAAGGTTATAACTATGAAACAAGCGGGAATACACCTCATGTTTGATTGCCTGTTGAAGAAGTCAGATCGCATTAGTGTCTTTTCTACGCATGTTTTCTCCTTCCTCGTCCACTTGATTTACTGCCCCCGGCCGTGCTGCTGGGTGTGAGGGGCTTCCAGTCGTGGGGGACAAAGGAAAGCAGTTCCCATCCGACATGGACACCCCAACTAACTCAGACACCAGCCAGCTCCATCACACTTTAACTGCGGACGCCATTGTGCTCACACACACCAGGGTAATTTTACAGACAAGCCCACACACACACACTGTCTGGTGAATTTGTGGTTTGTGACGCAGAGCTTCTTTAAACCAAAAGAGTTCTGTGTTTCCAGTCTGGGTAACGCTGCACCAGTATACACAGGTGCATTCGAATCGGCCGGAAGAGCTACACAAAAGGAAGACAACTGACCAATGGGAAGAGCGGAACTATTGTGTCTATTGTGCAGTTTTATATAGTGGCCAGATTGTTTATCCATCAGCTGCCGATGGGAATGCAGGCATCTGAAACTGGCCTTTCACACGTCGAGTTTTCCTTGGATGAACTGCAAAGAACAAGAAAACACACAACTTCACTTCAGCAACTGATCCGGGGCCTGCATGTATCTGGCGGTCCAGGTCTACATTCGACCGGCTCTGTGTGCAACTGATCCGGGGCCCGTCTGTATCTGGCTGTCCAGTTCTCTACACTTGGACCGGCTCTGTGTGCGCAGCCTTCCGCTCCTCCACCACACAGTTTTCCAGAGAGCTGTGTGGAGCGCAGACCTCTGCATCAGCAACGTGCCCGGGGGCCAGACCGCAAAACGGACACGACCTGTCTACCATGGTCCCTGCCATCCCTCTTCCTCGCTTCGCTCTTCTTCAAACCCTTTCTTCCTCTAACCCTTCACATGACTGATCACTACTGTAATATTCTGCTGCGCTTGGCAACCACGCATGGAAGCCATTTACACACACACACGCACACACTAAACACTGGTTCAAGTTTTATTACAAATGCAGCATTTTTACATGGGAGGAGACATTTCCGAAGGCATTTATGCTGTGGAGACAGTATCTGCAGAGGCTTTGCCAATCACTCATCAAGAAATACTTCTTCACCACAAAACTCGTCCGGAATTGATCCTTTTTCCCCCTGCTTAACCGTCCTCCAGCTTCCCAGCGCTCAGCTTGTACTTCTCGTTTTGCTGTGCGTACTGGAGCTATAGGGCACTAGGAAGAGCAGGGAGGAGTATTTGAACACTGCGCTTTGTGGGACCACCAAAACCAATCAGTGTTAACCATTCACCAGACCTGGGTAGACTCAAGGGCGGCCATTATTATGTACATTCACAGAGCAGCGCCTTGGTCAGAGCCAGTGAGTCACAGGGTTACGGAACCAACTTGAAAGGGGTGGGCTCCCCCTTCTCCCTCCCTCTCCCGTCAGCCTGACCCCCGACCCCTAGCCTTTTTTCTTCTCTTTCCCCCCATTGCTTCCAGTAAGTAAAACGGTCTGAGGCAGACACTAATATGCAAGGAATCTGGAGCGGTCTCAAGCGCTACCTGGAGCACGGAGTCCAGGAATGCAGACAGCCCTCAGCCCCCCTCCGTCCCCCGTCCTCCAGAAGCTGATCTATAAAGGGGGCGCGCCCTGTGCTGGGGCTGTTTGGTACGATCCAGTCTCAACAATGGACCGGTTGTAAAGACCGGTTGTCTAAGCACCTATGTTGTATGGAGGCTGAGAGACGGTGGGGTCAGTGAAGGGACAGGCAGACAGACAGACAGACGGTAGCCTACAGACAGACAGACAGACAGACACTATTTTAAGGACTATATTCCAGACAGCTATTCATATCTATATAATACATGGATGCTCAATCCTTTACTTACTGTGAAAAGACATATTCCAAATTGAATTAAAAAAAAGTTATTTACAGGGAAAAAGTAGGAAAGAATGAATAACAGTGAGAAAGAAAGGATGAAGAGAGGGTGTCCACAACATCTCGTAGAACAGACAGCTGGTCTGACCTCGGCGGGGGTGTGGTCATTATAACTTGCATGTACTGTATTATTATTATTATTATCTTTACCCCGTTTACGCAACCAGCACTCTTCATGGCCCGGGCCCCGGGGCCCTGCTCAGATGTGGAGCACAAAGACCAGAAGTGCGAGCAGCCTCAACATAATGGACGGGCCCTCTCAAAGACACTTTTGATGTTGCGCAGGGAGAGAAGGGGACCATTATAGTATCGCCGTGCACAATTAGGCTAGGCCTAGCGTAAAGACAGCATGCTATAAATAACTTGATTGAACACATGAAAAAGACAATCTCTCTCTCTCTCTCTCTCTCTCTGGTGGTCTGCCATCGCTTTACTGTGACAAGGCAACGTGTTTAATCTGTGCTGCTTATAGTAGCGACTTCTAGTACAGTCTCTCTCCATCCCCCTCCCTGGATGTGGTTTCTGCTGAACACACCAGTAACCACCGGGGGTCAAATGCTGATGTGAGGCAAACATGATGTCCAACAAACATACAGACACATCTGTCTCACAGACACTTTCTCCTGCTGTGGTCTGGTTCAACCGTGACTTGGTGCCTACAATTGGACACAGGCCTCCCAACACACACACACACACACACACACACACACACACACACACACTTAGAGTTTATTTCAATATTTCCCAGCAGTTGACGTGATACGACTTTAAAGTGTCCTTTGACGAAAACAAAAACTAAAATGTGTTTACTCTCATATGGCTCTACTCACAGACCAGGGTTTGTAGAGAGGTCAAATAGTTTGGATTTAATAAAGAAAACAGGTCCTCACTGGAGAACACTAAATATTGCAGATGCACATTTGTTTTTGAGTTTGGAGACCTTTTCCTCCAGGGAGACGATAGACGTCCACACTGACGTTAACATTTGTTCTCTGCATGTTAGATATGTGATATTACCTCACTGTCGGTAGCCAATCAATCAACGTTACCAACACTCACGCTGAGCTTGGCTCAAGCAAAAAAGTAAAATTGATCAATAAACTTTTTATGTTCTTATTTCAGATGACTTCAAAGCCGTATTGCTCCGCTTTGAGGCCAGAGGTAGTCCAAATAAATGCTAAACAGATCTGCGTTGGAACGCTTTTGTTCTGATCTTTTGAGGGCTGAACTGGCGTCTCCTCTCTAGTCATGCTAGCATGATGTGAACTCAGAGAGCCACCTGTGTCTCTCACGTGAAGCTCACATCCAGCACCGTCCTTTGCACAGGTGTTGTGGAGATAGCACGGCTAGTTGACCTGTGTGTGTGTGTGTGTGTGTGTGTGTGTGTGTGTGTGTGTGTGTGTGTGTGTGTGTGTGTGTGTGTGTGTGTGTGTGTGTGTGTGTCCACGTTGTAGGCATGACCTTGGCCGGGCCGTGTTTTTAAACTCCAACCCGAGTAGCGCTGGCTCTCTGGTGTCTCCTCCAGAGTTTAGTCTGAGTTCAGCCCGCTGCAGTTGCCGACACAAACAACTCTGTCGCTCTCTTTTTTCGGGAGAAAAACAGACTGCTGACACGCAGGCACGCCACTGAAGCAGATTATGGTTGGCCCGTTCAGGTCGTTAGGTTGCGGTTCACATAATTGGAAGAGTTGACATTTCTAAGATTCTATGATTTTTTTTTTTCTCGGACTTCAGCAAGACATAGTCCAATGCATGAATGAATGAGGTAGATTTGAGTAGACTTGGGTGTTTACGTCTAGGTCTACAAGTAAGGCAACTATGCTCTTATTCGCAAATCATCATTCCCCACTTTGTTTCAATATAAATAGCATAGCCAGTGATTAAATAAATGGTTTCCTGTCTGGCAGACAATGGCAGTAGTATTTGCCCGACGCCCTGAAAAGCGTTATCCGAGACCTACTTTGAATTATTCCTTACGAGGAGAGATAAGAATACACGGTTAAGTGTGAGCAATAACAAAAGATAGGAGGGCATATCGAAGCGTAAAAACCTATTTGAATATCAAATTCAGATAAGTGTACGTCTATATAGTATGTAATACCTCTGAATGGAATACGGACAGGGTTGCTATTTGAGTGACACAGATAAGACCCCACAAACTACAACGACTTCTTACAACGTGAGCTACGACACTCTGTCCCCACAAGGCCTCTACGATTCACACACAGAAGTCACACACAGTGGTCCTTCTAACTGTTTCCAAGGACTATTGTCATATACAGGCTGACCACAGATACCTGCACCCCAACAACAACCCTCTCAACAATATTCACACAAGACCTTCACTAACAGAAAAACACAGGCAAAACGTTTAACCTCCCCACCAATCAGTCACACTACATCCAGCTGTAACCTAGCGGTGAAATAAACAACTTTCGAATACGAATGGTATTCGTCCAAGGCGGTGCAGTAAATAGGCAGATCTGCGTCCAGAAAGAGGAAGCTTCTTCTCAAAAGACGAATCCAGTCACTTTGTGTCTGTATTTTGTCAACAGTCGTGGCTTTGTTACCGATGGATTAAGGATTTATGCAAGAGAATTGACACAGGCCGGGTGGCTCGCTGCGGTCTAAATATAAAAACAACACAAAACACACCTCCTCCGGCACCTCGACTGGGGGTGTTTTGACTCAATCACACGGCTAATGTTGTGGTCTATCGGGGAGCTTGCGCTAAGCTAACACACCGTGCCTTTGGGAAAACGTGAGTAAATAAATAAACAGAAGACGCGAGACGCTATTACTATTAACCTGATCATTGTCGGGGAATCCTAAGCCTCTGATAATGAGGGAACATGTGTTTTACTAGGAGTGTAACTTCAACAGGTGGTTCACGCCACACGTGTTGGGAACGCTTCTCCGTAAAATCTGCTGAGTCAGATATCGTTTGTTAAATACTAATTCAGGATCGACGTACACGTGCTTCCATACACTTGGGTGGAAGGTAACTCGGTACGCAAAATAGTAATATTCTAAAATAGGGCTAACTGTCTGGTGTGTGATTCTTCACCAGCATCCACCTCTATAAAAACAAAAACGGTGTTGTGGCATTTGCAACTTAAAAGACCTGTAATGCTCATTCTCACTCTTAAACACATTCCTGTAACCGCGAGGGGAGAACAAGAATTGTCTTGTCCCGCGATAGACGGTGCTTTGACTAAGCCTGTGTGCTCATGCACTTTATTGTGCATTGTTGTGAGACAAAGCTGTAAAGTGTACACTCACTGCTATTCCCTGGGCGCGCTCCACACAGCCCGTCATCATACACCCCGTAGCAAATAATAGGCAACATTGTCACGTCTGCACAAAAAAGAAAAGCCACACCGTGACAACCAAGCATACATGCCTTTAGGGATCACACCGACAATGATCCTTTGAACCCGTGTGTGTGTGTGTGTGTGTGTGTGTGTGTGTGTGTGTGTGTGTGTGTGTGTGTGTGTGTGTGTGTGTGTGTGTGTGTGTGTGTGTGTGTGTGTGTGTGTGTGTGTGTGTGTGTGTGTGTGTGTTAGATAATAACGGATGTTGTAACGCTCTCCTGCGCACAACCTCAAACACACACACACAGACAGAAGAGCGGGCCGGTTCAAAAGAAAACAAGAGGATATCCGATGTCCCTAGGACTGGAGCAAAGACTGCACAGGGTCAGGTGGGTGACCTGGCTCAGCGCCCCAGGTGAACCAGGGCTTTCTCCTCCGCTTCAGATCCCAGGAAGGTCATTAGTCAAATCCAGATCTCAGATCAGATCTGGCCCGCTGACCGCAGGATGTCCTGTGGTCTAGCCACTGTTGACGTGTTTGCACAGCAAACACTTAAAACACACAGGAAGATGCCAACTCAGATACCATAGAAAGTGTCTCAGACCCTGAACCCCCCCCTGCCCCCCTCCAGAGCTCCACTACAGTCCCACCCTTGTGGGCCAACCCTTGCTGGGTATCCAATCTATTAGTGATGACACCAGTCCTAAAACTGTATAGAAATAATGCAACACGCTGTGAATAATTAAAAGCTGTGGCTATATGAGAAATGACCCGAACATCAAGCCAAAAGGGCCTAGTGAAGTTGAACAAGACTTTGAATAGCGTGCGTGCGCGCTTGTACGCGTGCGTGTGCGTGCGCGCGAGTGTGTGTGTGTGGGTGCGCATTAGACCAGTTGCCTCCCAGCAGGACCAGAAGGAACCAGTGAGCTCATCCACACACAGCCACCAAGCAATGACCTGCCCGCTTGAAGGACAGCACTGCCTGGCACGCCTGGCTATCACAGAGTGACGCCTCTTCACACACACATTAATGTGCACACACACACACACGGTAAGGCACATGTGCTCAACCAGAATCAAACACACATACCTCATTGTTAGCTCAACAACAAAAGACTCCACAGTGAGTCTGGAGAGCTATAAGATTAGCGTAGCATCCAGACCCCCAACCCATGGTCACAGAGCTGGCTATGACTCACACACACACACACACACACACACACAAATTTGCGTTTGCCATTGCGACCAGGATTGCATCAGAACAGCCGTTCTTGAGTTTGGTTACATTTCTGTGGCATATGCACCTTATTATTAAACAGTGTTCATCGTCATGAATCAAATATCGGTGGAGAATAATCCAGATAATAACCATGGCATCTTAAACTGAGGAACAGATTTATTTTTTTAATCCCACAAAGCTGACTACCGTTCAAATAAACCCCCTTAATGTAGGCTTTGGGGTTTATCTTGCAGTCAAAAAGCAGGGAATGCAATAATTGTCTGTGGGTCGTTGTTTTACCGCCGCACTACAATTACAACAATTTGCATTTTCACCTGGCGGCCATCTTGGCTCTAAACACAGGCTAAGTAGTGGAGCTGAATGCAGAATTCCACATCAAGTGAGATCACCCTGCGAGTGCAGAGCTACCGTGGAGCGTCCTGAGACTAAACAAATCCAAGCAACAAGCACACGCACACAGCCTGAGAAAACCTCCACCCCACACACAAACACACACACTGAAGGACCCTCTCTTTTCATGCAGATCTTTTGTCTACCAGTAATGTCTGGTATGCTGGGATACAGGCTGGGCTCAATGACCTGATTTCTATGGGGCTGACAGCCACTGTGTGTGTGTGTGTGTGTGTGTGTGTGTGTGTGTGTGTGTGTGTGTGTGTGTGTGTGTGTGTGTGTGTGTGTGTGTGTGTGTGTGTGTGTGTGTGTGTGTGTGTGTGTGTGTCATTTGGGTAAGACACAGGACAAAAAAAGAACCTGACAGATATAGCCAATAAGGGGTCAGGAAATGCACAAGCACACGTGTGTGCACTTAGACACACACACACACACACACACACACACACACACACACACACACACACACACACACACACACACACACACACACACACACACACACACACACACACACACACACACACACACAACTATTCTCAGGAGAGGAAAAAGCATTATTGAGGTATAACCCCTTGGCAACTTGTGCTTTTCCGCAGTAAAAGTTTTGAATGAGTTGCCAAAGTCAAAACACAGGATACATGCTTCAAAAGCATCAATAGCATCCCAGGAATACACACCACTAAAAATAAACCCAAGATGAAGTTCTAAGAAGCCCAGTTTCAATGCAGCACACTTGAAGCCAGGTGCCGTACCACAAGACTCACCTTCCCTCACACACTCATCTGTCTTGCTCTGTGTGCGGGTGCGCGTGTGTGTGTTTGTGTGTGAAGTATATACACACGTGTGTATGCATGTGCCTTTGAATGCATACATGCGTACATGTCATTGGGCGGCATGTGGCTCAGGAGGTAGAGCGGGTTGGCTGGTCGCTGTGAGGTTACTAGTTCGATCCCCTAGCTCCTATTAGCTAGGTGTTGAAGTGTCCCTGAGCAAAGCACCCCTACTGCTCCCGACGAGCTGGCGGTTGCCTTTCATGGTGGACACCGTCGTCGTTGTGTGAATGCGTGCATGAATGGCTGAAGGATAGGCAATATTGTAAAGCGCTTTGAGTGGTTAAAAAAGCGCTGTACAAATGCAGTCCATTTACCATTCATTTGTATACGCATGTCTTCCCATGCGTGTGTATGTCTACGTGCACGCATGACCTCGTGATTGCGTGCGCGCCTACCTTGTCTCTGGATGAAGATGCGCAGCAAGGGGTGGGCCATGGACACGGCCTTGCAGAAGTTGTCGTCGTTGTTGATGGGCAGCAGGTCGCCGTGCACGTCGGCGTAGCCGATCATCAGCTCCATGTTGGCGATGCGGTGGATGTGCATGATGAGCCGGGAGAACTCCTCAAACTTCCCCGGCTTCACCCGGTCCACCGAGAACCGCCGAAACTCCGCCCCGTACTGAGGAAGAGGAGGAAGACGTGTGAGGAGGAAGATAGCATGGCTTCGTAAACCCCAGAGCTAGCAAGCTAGCGAGCGAGTTCACTTTGGAAGTACCATGTCCTTACTTTGATACAGTAAGGCTATTATTTTGACCCAGGCTTGCTTTTATTCCGATACAGAAAGACTTTTAATTTCGATACAGGCAGGCTTTTATTCCGATACAGGCAGGCCTTTACTTTGATACAGCAAGCCTTTTATTTTTTGACACAGGTAAGCTTTTATTTTGAAAACCACACTGGAAGTTCCCTGCAGGACATATGCAGATGACTTAACTGGCTGCAATCCTCAGAGACCGGTTTCAACAGAGCCCTAGCGATGGTATCTTCCACTAATTACATAGCGAGCAGGAAGCCGGTCTTCATGAAAAAAAGAACAGAGAGCTAAATTTACATTTCTCAGGAAGCCTGATATCTTATTGAGCAGTATAAAGTAACCGATGTGACAACCCGACGCAGCCACCAGCCAATGACGACAAACAACGATGAACCTGTTGAAAATTACGATTTCCCTCAAAAGCGGTTGCCCAATTTGAAACAGGAAATGGAAAAAAGGGAGTGTGTGGGGGGGGGGGGTGGAACAAAAGGCAGTACAACCCAGGTAGGTGACTAGGCGGTGGTTGTGACGTCGTACAGCGCGTTTACGCAAAACAGGACTCCCAGGTCATCTGGTGTTCGGGTCAGGGACCGCCACACAGGAGGGACCACCAAGAGGTGACCCCCCTCCTCCCCCCTGCCCTCCCTCCCCGAAGAGAGATGGAGTCAACATGGGAGGGGGGGGTTGGCCAAGGCCACGGCCCTCCTGTAATTTGGCGAGTCGCGTTGGCGTGTTTTCTCTACATTATCATTAGAGGGTCACGAAGGAGAGGGGAAAGGAAGGGAAGAAGAAGAAGAAGAAGAAGGAGAAACATATGGCGGTGGGAGGGGAGGGAGCACGGCAGAACGCAGATAGCAGCAGAAGAAGAGCCGGGGGAGAGGAGGAGAGGAGGAGAGAGGCAGAGGAGAGGAGCCTACGCTGTAATTAGCAAAGGACATGGGATCGTGAGTGAACACACGACATTCTGGGGAACTGCATGTGCAGCCTGGTGTAAAGCTGACTCCCACACACACACACACACACACACACACACACACACACACACAGACACGCGCACACAAACAAACACGTACCTGAAAACGTACACACTCGTAAGCGGTGCAAAGACACAAGATATATTTTGAAGGAGACCTTTATAAAGCTGGAGAACTGGTTTCTGCAGCACACTTCACCAGTCGTCTGCACTCGATGGCTAATGTCAAGCAATATGAACATTAGATAACGTAAAGTAGAACAAAGAACAACTCAAAGATGTGTGAGATGTTGTTTGCATGTCTTTTTAAACATAACATAATTCTCGGTGATTGTCGTGAAAGAGGTGCAAACAGTGTGTGACCTTGATGTAAGCTGGAGTGAGAAACTAGTAAAAGGGCTCTTTGGGTTGGGACAAGTCTGAACATGGGGATATTAATCACGGGCCTAACATTTTGAACCCTGAACTAAGAATACACCACATGAACACTGACATCACCGCACCTTCTGGCCAATCGTTTGAGCAGGTCTGAACAAGCTGGATCTAGTCACCTCTGACTAGTGTGTGGAGTGGATGCTAGCTATGTTGTTTTTAGCCAGCACAGCCCTGACTTCTTGTTGATACTGATTTTGTATTCCATTTTAGAAATAAGATAGCCTTGGTTTTTAAATTTCTCCAATGGTTTCAAAACAATATAGTGTGTAAACCAATTCTAAAAGACCCTCTCATACACTCCAGGTCCAACAAGGGCTCTTTTAGTGAAGTAAAATCCACCAAACTATTTGATGAAACTCTTGCAGGGGTATTGTCAATGAGGGACGAGCCCACTGACCACCTCCACTATCACCTCAGGTCGTCCCCCTGCTGATAAGACCTTCAGGAGAGCGAAACCAGCGCAGACAGACCAGGGTCACAGATAGTCAACAAGAAAACCACTGGGTTGGTCCAAATATTGCTAATCACACATTTCCCACAAGAAAACAAAACAAGGCTATCTGGACTAAACCCGACCCCTCTAGCCCTACACTAGTGCTAGAGGCTTCAACAATGAGTTTATTCATAGATTTGTCCACCAACAGAACATTGTTAGAATCCAATTTTGATAATCCATGAATTGTTTAAATAGTTTACCATGTACAAATAACATTTGCAGTTAAATGTTGCAGTTCAATTCAAATATTTGGTTCATGGATGAAAAACAAATGAATAGTTTGGTTTTTCTTGGCTGATTGGCAGATAAGCAAGCACATTTAAGACATCACTTTGGATTCTGGAATCTTGTAATGGAAAGAATTATCGTCCGATTAAAGAGAATTATCATGAATTGCATCATTACCCGACCCTAAATCTGCCCAAGATGACGGCAGCAGCCAACGTTTTAAACATTTTCTCCAGCGTTTGTTTACTACTTACAATATCAACCATTTATCTCAAGCACGTTCACACACTAGTCCACCGGAGTTGTAATGGGATTTCCTCAGCTGTTTCCCGAACCGCTTTGTTTACCACTGAACTATCTAAAGATAAGAGTTTTAACACAGAACAGTGGGGCTTCTCTCAGACTGTGTGTACTCTCTAATAGTACACTTATGTACTTTGAATAGAACAGGGACAAAACAGAAGGGAATGTCATCTGTAATCTCTTTCACAGAGTACCTATTCCTCTTTGTTTTATAGAATAAGGAACATAAACCAATAGTTGAGTCAGGGCGCATACACAAAGTTTGAACAATTAGATTAGGTTGGACTTCTGAAGTGCCTGAGACCCTTTCTATTCTTCGCCCAAGTGAAAAACTGTCAGGGCATTGACATTATCGAGCGGGCAATCAAGACAACAACATCAACCTTTCAAAATGGCTGCCAACTGTAACCCAATCCAATACTCGCATTCCACCAGACACACTTTTGATTCAGTTGGCTGAAATTGGAGCACAGTAGTACGCAGTCGTTTTTCAGTAGTACAACTAGCCATCTCCTCTTCCTCCAGCGATGGGAGCGATGTACGATAAGCCAGGTCCAACTACAAAGAGGATCACTACTGATCTGATCGGTGTATCTATAGATGGAATCACAATGGCCCTGGCAGGTAAATGCAGTGACATCACGGCTCACTCGTAGGTACGCAAATAGAGCCGTGAGTCACTCTGAGAACAATGTGGGAAGGCAAGGACAAGTGATGCCGTGGCTCTCGAGCGAGAGTGACAAAAGCTTGACACCTATGACAAGCATCCACACACACACACACACGGGCACCCGCGCAAATCCTTTCAGCCTGTGAGACACAGTCACAGACCTTGTCAGCCAATCCAGCATCTGTTGTTGAACCTGGACGAGAATACACTTGCTCTAACACCCTCCTTTGCTTCTGAGGCCATTGTGTAGGTGACAAATGTGACCTGTGCCCTCCCATCAGCTGGTGTCAGCACTGACCTGACTTTACCCCTCCATGACACATTTACATTAGTGTTTTATAAAGTTTAAAAACACATAATGGCCGATGAGATACAGGTTTACCTGTCCTCCATTGCAGTTGGAAGAGGCATGCGCTTCAGAAACTTTCAACAACAGGGAAGGTCTCTTGCTCTACTGCCTTGTTATGCAAGACTACGTTCATGTATGCACAAGTCAAAGCCTATCCGTCTTCGATCCGACCGGTAGAAAGAGAGCTAGGCATTAGAAAACAAACACGTCCCTCTCTCTCAACGCTGCCACTGGCTCATTTCAGTCTTCGCCGGCGCTAGGAATAAGGGCAGAGCTGAAGGCTATGCGGAGTGTCCGGGCAGATAATAGGGGAGCCTTCACTTTTGGAAGCAGCGCTCATTCACACCAGCGACGAAACAAATGGACCACAGCCAACTTCAGTGTAAATAGACGTGACCCGCTCCCCCACCCTTCCTCGGCGTTCCCATAGCAGAGTCCTCACAGCATTCTTTCGTCACTACCCCTGCACCATACCCCACCCCACCCACCCAGCCCCTGCCCCGATACCCGGCCACCAAAACTACAACACATTGCATTTGAGTCAATGAGTCACGTCTTGTTTCGCCATTGATTTACACATGAACATGGAGGCATGGTGGGTACCGTGGGAGAGGAGGGGTCCAGGTCCTTTCGCCTTGGGCCATAGATGCATTTTTAAGTGATGACAGTTCTTGTGATGCACCTTCCAGTGGATGTGACACATGGGATGTCTATTTACGTATAATCCTGAGCCTGAATTGTCTTTTGAGACTTAACAGAGCATTGAATCAAGTGAGTAAAGAAAATGCATAATATGAGACTTCATGACTATCCATTATGTTGCATTTTATACTACATTAGGATATAGCGGGATATGAGGGGAAACGGGCACACTATCCTAAAGTTGAAATACTCGCTGACTCACACTGACGTCTGTGAAAAGACGCTTGGTTAGCATTGTATTAATAATTAAGTTAGTGGGATCACTTCAGTGCGATTCAGAAATATTCCCCGTGTGGTATTTCTTCTCCCCATCTATGAACTCCTGGTTATACGCGGTAGGGTGGAAGCCCTCCAAAACATTAGCCGTCGCATCAATAGGTCCACAATCCCAGCGTCCTATAGTGGCTGGTGGGACGGGGACACCGTGGCGCTACTACAATGTGCATCGTAATGTAAAGTAAACACATCTATGCACGCAGTACAAAACGTGCACTCGGTTCCTCACGCGTCCGTTTTGTCCCATTGCATGAGGCACAGGGGATTCTCATCGAGATTTTTTGCAGTTTAATGTACAATCCATATTTCCACTAAGCTGTACCCGAATACTACCGCCCGTTACGGGATGGGATGACCATGTGTTATCATTTCTTTCTGTTCAAAAGCCAGATAGGAATATAATATGTGCGCCGCAGACACTCACCTTGCTTTTAACCTCCACCGCATTACAATCCGCGTATCGCAAAGGTTGCGATTTATGAAAACTCCGATTCATTTTGGTGTGTGATTGTAGCAAAAAAAAAGTTCAGCAGCGTTTCCCCGCAGAGATAAGCCTCGGCTCCAGACTATTGTGAATAAATGCTCCTGTCCCGTCGCCTCGTTGTTGTTCTCGTTCACTTTACCACTTTGTCTCGATCCGCCGCCGATGTTAGGATGATCCACGACGTTTATATGAAAGAACTTGACTGGAAAAAAATAGGCAAACAACTCACCACCTCAGACTTGGGGGAGTGATTTAAGTTTTGAAATGACATCACCCCATTCGTCTACAGCCCTCCTAAAATGTGTCTACGCATGCGGCCCTCCCGCCCGTCAGAGGGCGCACTGGTGTAAAACGCGCAGACGCGCCCATACATTCCCTAGGCCCTAGCTTTTACCTTCTTAATTAATAGTCATTACCTGACTAGGCAGGGTTGTATACAGTCAATAGTTTACCACCTTGTTCAAACATATTTCAATCAAGATTTATTAATAAATAAAAGCTAAACTAAAATTTTGATCAGAGTTCAAATTGAATGAGCGATTGCCTTCATAGGCCTACCAATTAATAAGTTCATCTTTGAAAACCCAGCAGTGCTGTTATAATTACCGAGAAATTCTATCTATAGTAATACTGAAGTAACCTACCATTTCATTGGGTCATTGGCACCACTGAATATGCATTTGAAGGATTGTCTTATGGTATTATGTATTGGCTATATATAGGCCCTATATGTTAGTTTCAGGTAACCCTAACCATTAGCTATTATTAAGTAGCTAATGGCGTGTGCTTTCAAACTGCATGCAAAACTGTCTGTGTCAAACTGAAGGTTGTCACAGACAATTTCCTATTCCCTTCCACAGTGCGGGATGTTTCGGGTTTGAAACCAGAAAGACTTGCTTGTTTAATTGCCTTAACAGGCTCTTCTAGTCGTAGCTGACTCACAGAAAAAGCAATTTCTTCAGGTTTCAATAATTTG
Source organism: Pollachius pollachius (assembly GCF_949987615.1). Taxonomy (NCBI): domain Eukaryota; kingdom Metazoa; phylum Chordata; class Actinopteri; order Gadiformes; family Gadidae; genus Pollachius; species Pollachius pollachius. The sequence goes on along the minus strand of NC_136946.1, from coordinate 6,640,283 downwards.
GTCAATTCAATCACAACTAAATACTCAGAGTTATTGCCTGATAAAGGCCATCAAATGTTGTCCTTTGGCATTGTCATTTTTCAGCTCATGAACCACATCTATATAACTTGTTATACTATAGGGAGTCCTAAATATGCACATTAAGCACTATTATATGCAAATTCAAGAGTGTTTCATCATATGTAGTGTAGACTCTCTGCGACATAATTAGCCAACAGTCAAAACATTCAGTTTCCAACGCTGCTATAAGTTGCTCAACAATAACCCAGTTAAGGTAAGAACTACTTTAAATACTACTTTAGTTTCTCTCTGGAGGTCCCAGCGGAGGTAGAGGATGGTAACACAAACCAAAAAGGAATCAAACCATTTTTATTGTAAGTTGTAAATTGTGCGCTGGGGAACGACACATGGGGTTCGGGGACACACGAACGTCCCAAGGAAGCATCACAGTAGCAAGCGATACCTCCTTGAAGCCCAAGCTTCTCTTCTCTTTGCCACCGACGTGTCTCCGAGGGTGTGTGGCCCTGACGGAGGTGTTAATGACGTAGCCTAGCGTAGCCTGGGTACCACCACCACCACCAAGAATAACCTGAGCAGCTTTAGGAGACCACCCATTACATTACAGGGATACCCGCTCTATAGTTCACAACATTCCCCGGACCCCTGAAGACGCCTGTCTAGAGCAGCTGCCGTCTGCCTTGTCCCCAGCCCTCTCTCTCTCTCTCTCTCTCTCTCCCTCATCCTCTGTCTCTCTCTCCCTCTCTCTCTCTCTCCCTCTCTCTCTCTCTTTCTCTCTTTCTCTCCCTCTCTCTCTCTGTCTCCCTCCCTCTCCCTCTCTCTCTTGCGTTCTCTCCCCCTCTCTCTCTATATATTGCTCTCTCCCTCTCTCTCTCTGTCTCCCTCTCCCTCCCTCTCTCTCTCTCCCCCCTCTCTCTATATTGCTGTCTCTCTCTTTCCCTCTCTCTCCCCCCTCTCTCTCTCTATCTCTCTCTCTCTCTCTCCCTGTCTCCCTCTCCCTCCCTCTCTCTCGCTCTCCTCCTCTCTCTCTATATTGCTGTCTCTCTTTCCCTCTCTCTCTCTCCCCCCCTCTCTCTCTCTCTCTCACTCTCTCTCTCTTGCTCTCTTTCTCTTTCTTTCTCTCCCTCTCTCTCTCTGTCTCCCTCTCCCTCCCTCTCTCTTGCTCCCCCTCCCTCTCTTGCTTTCTCTCCCCCCTCTCTCTATATTGCTGTCTCTCTCTTTCCCTCTCTCTCTCCCCCCCTCTCTCTCTTGCTCTCTCTCTCTTGCGTCTTGCTGTTATCGGTAGAGGATGTAATGTTGGTGGTAGTGGTGTTTGTGGTGGTGATGGTGGTGATAGGGATAGTGGTGGAGGTGGTTTTCGGGGCTTCGCTTGCCTCATTTCAAAATAATTGTGGGTGTCCATTGGGTCACAATGTGACCCTTTTCTGGAAGCAGTTGTAACAGCTCATTCACGTCTAAAGTATCAGACTGAAGAATGAACGACATCAATACGTGTCTATAAACGGATGTTTTTCCAAGAGAATCTAGCAACACTGTATTGCGGAGGGCCTCAATGATTTCTAAGATTGGCGACTGCTTCATCGTCTCTATTACCACACAAATCTCAGACAATATGTCTACCAGAGATACCATTTTGGGTTCTTCCTATTTGATTGCATTATGTTAGGGAAACTAATATCCCTAGTATTATTAGGATGAACTGTACATCCTAGAGGGAGGTTTTGCTATGAGTAATTTGGGGCTCATAGCACCAGCCCTGCTACTTGTCATTTTATATTATTTTCTTTTATCACTTCAATTGTGCGGGAATACATTAAAAAGGAGGGAACAAAACACGACATGAATGGAAAGGGACAGAAACCTAGCAGGTGGGTGTACAGCAAGGTGCTAATAGAGAGGTCTCATGGAGGCTTTTAATTACGTAATGTAGACCTAATTCACAATCATGTTTAATGTACACAGAAAACACGGAGGCTACATGACATGATTTGGGTAGTTTATATCTATGATGAAAGCCGAGCAGTGCAGTTTTATCTTCAGTCAATGGTCCAAAGCCCTCGGTAGGCTATTCTCCGTTCTCAGTACTCCGCTCTGATTGCAGAGCCTGGAGTGTCCCCAGCCTGACTCGTAATCCACTTCGGATGAAAGCGTCCGCTAAACGGCTCAATGTAAATGTAAATTCTGGGTCGTCAAGTGTGTGTTGGCGGGACCGGAGCAGACCCGGGGCGCGAGGTGTATTCTCAGGGAACCTGCTCTCCTCCACTGCTCCTCTAACACCAGCTGCTTGGGCAATAGGGTTCTCTTGATGTATGGTTTATTTATTTACTTGGTTGGCAGATGGTGGTTACCGTTAAAGGAGTACCTTCTTGGATTCTCCGAGAAACCTTTCAAGGAGCCGTCCCCTCTGACCCGTAATGAGAGGATTCCATGGTGGCCGTGTCCTACCATATAAAACGTTTAATGCTTCCTTGTGCCCCCCCCCCCCCCCCCGCCTCCATTGTAATATAATGTTTATATGGTATTTAACGTATGCAGAATAATCAAATGAATATTCAGATTGGGTAAACGGTTCGGCAGTTGATTTAATTCCCTGTCAACAGAGGGCGCTAGAGGAGTATATCTTTGCATATTGCCAACGTCACGTTTTACTACAGTACCTCCGACACTAAAATGTTATTTTGTTATACTTGAATATGTAACAGATATTTTTTTATCTTTAATAGGACCCTATTTCCCCCAGTGGCCTTATTGGGTTAAAATCTTATTTGTTGACGTACCATGATGGTATGGTATGTAACATAACGTTAGGCAATTCCAAATGATGTTGTGACATTTCCTCCCTCCAGTAGTCATTATAGCTGATCACACACAGCTGGGAGGTCCCCTAGCAATAGACACTCAAACACTGCAAGGCCATGCTGCAAGAGCTTCTCCAGCTATTGAGTAAGACAAGGACTTCATGTCTATTATTTTAAATTGAAATAATCGAATGCTGTGCTGTTGTGCTATAAACTGTCGCGGTCTAACACAATATGATATCAGTAATATACAGGGCCCCGTTTCCCGAAAGCGTCGTTAGCCTAAGTGGATCGTGAAGCGTGGATCCATCGTTGATGGATCGCTCGTACTATCATTCTCACGATGGATCTTCCGATCCATCGTAAATTTATTTGGAGCGTTATCCGAAACTCCTCTTAACATGAACGCGCGTTCACTGCACTCACGACGTTCGTAGGATTGTAACTGTCCACTGACACGGTGCCGAAATGGGCTCCGTAGGAGGGGGAGACGCAGAAATGTCGCAGGAAAATGGGGTTGAAAAGCGTTAAAATATCTCCCCATCAAGGCCAACAGCAGAGTAGCCTACGAAAAGAATAGACTGCAATAATAGGAATGCTAAAGATATTTAAACACAATTGATTAGGCCTAGGCCGACATATGCTATATCAGTCCTAACCCTGAACGCACTGTGCGTACATTTGTTCACGGCATTTTCCCCCCTGAAATAATTCCATAATATAAAAATCTGAAATAGCTTGTGTGACAACTACATTTACCTTAATGTGCTGATTTCTGAAACATGCTTTGCGCAGCAAAGAGAGCCGACTTTATCTGATTCCGGTTTCATTGATTGGCGCGCACTCTCTAGTCTAGAATATTTGTAGACATTAAAATGCAACGTTCCATTAATTCATTATCATTCAAACGCAGAGGCATTGACACACGGCTATTGCTGACCCGAATAGGAGAGCTTGGTCTAGATCCTGCCCATATTGTTGGTCAGGATGAAGTAGGCTATAGGTATTTTTACACTGCCAAGCCGGTTCGGTCGCAGCTTGGCACGCCCGGCGATTTCACCTTCTTATCTCAAGTTTCCTGTGTAAAACCGAGGGGGTCAAATCCCCCGTTCGTCAAATTTGTATTATTGCAAACTCCCCAATGTTTAAATTTTTTTTATGAACGAAGACTCCCGCATGCAATAATGAGTTCACGTCTGATTGTAGACTACAAACGCGATTAACTTTGGTCAGGGATGTTCGTTACTGTCTAGACACGGTCCAATAAATAGTGAATTTCATCACAGCCTCACCGAAGCGCCTACAGTGCTTAATGCAAACAATCGCAACAAAAAACGCCTGCAAAAATTCTTCGACACCCGCTGGTCTCAGCATGATGCATGTCTACAGTAGCCTATGTCTTCTGCCATTGATCAATATGAGGACATTTTGACCACGATGGTTAAATTAAAATCAGAGGGAGACAGCAAGTGCAGCTCGAAAGCGACCTCCCACACAAGAGGAATGGAATCATTTGATTTTATTATAGGGCCTTGTGACGTGGCGATTGATCGGTACATTTCGGCTGCGCATGCATTTTTGGAATTTTAAATTGCTGCAATAAATTGTTGTTGACTTCTAACATGTATCTATCTTTGCTGTTTAAATCTAACAGTAGTCTATGAGTAATATATCGATAGTAGGCCTAACCACTGTTTTTGGTTGCGAACTTGCGCCAGCTGGGCATTCCGTGGTATTGGATGTTTTAATAAAACGCATCCAATATACTGAATGTCCGCTGGTGACGCCACTGAGGCTATAGTAGGCTAACGATGCTCTTAGCATCCTACGGGTACCCCTGGAGTCCTCGTTAGCTACGAGCGTTTTCACGGCGTTCGTTACCAACGACGCTTTCGGGTGACGGTGTGAAAACTGTACGATGCTCGTACGACGCACTTCACGGTCCACTTAGGCTTACGATGCTTTCGGGAAACGGGGCCCAGGTCTGACTTTATTTTGTTGCCTGGATCTCCGTCTCGGTTTCGATCCATCGAACACTCTAAAAAGTCATTCAGGGCCGAAGTATATATCACAATAATACAAAAGTATATTATCTTAATTAAATCTCTGAAAATCACAAAATTGATTATTTGAGTTGGACATATCAAAATAAATGCTTAAAAATCCAGCAGTTAATTTCCATTAACACTTGATGATACCTAGAGCAAGTAAAGGTTGAACTTTTCTGTCAAGCATGTTAAAAATGTGAATGTCTGCTTTACAGCACCAACACTGCTAATGGAGAGACGGTGAACGAAGACATAACATCAGACAAGGTAAATGGCATTGATTTATAATGTACAGAAGGATTAGGTGTTTAAATTTTGAAAAAAGGGACCTTTCGTTTTCCCCATATTGCATGAAACCTAAACTAAATTAATAAATAATAATTTTAAGAAATAATTTTATCTTTTTAGTGTATATATTCAATTTTGTACATAATTTACATCAATGTGTCAATTAAATCATTTCATATCATATTAATAGATCTGTATGATAAAACATATTGGTCCAAAAACTATGTACATGAATGGAAATAGTATTAAATCACTCTTTTTGCTCCGTATTGTAACACTGTTTATCATCCTTTTTAAGGTGGAGGCTCATGGCCTGGCAATGTAAGCTCTGCACATTTGAGGATTCTTCAAAAGGGGAGCTTCTCAAGCATTATCGAGTCAAGCACGGTACCTTTTGCTCGTGGCTTTTCAGTACACTGTCTTCATTTAAGCTGTCCTTGCACCTTTAAGGCATGGGGTGGCTTGCGTACACACTTGTCTTGATCCCACAATTCACAGGAAACTGAAGAGTGTGAAGGTGTGCAATCTTTCAGATATAAAATTTGTGACTCATGTTATCCTAATACAAAAGACTATTTTCAGCATATTAATTCCCACTTGAAAAGACATGAAACCATAGAATGTGCTTTTAACGGATGTGATTTCAAGACAAACATATATGGGACTTATGCAACACACAGAAGTGGAAAACACAAGTCCCATTCATGGAAAGACTTAAAGACTGATGTGATCGCAAAGCATCCTGTTGCTATTGAGAATGAAATTGACTTTCCCGTGTTGGAATCGTATGGTCACGTGGATACTACCTTAGATTTGGGTTGTGGAAGGGATACTTCAGGTGAAATAGCGAAAAATGTAGGTTCTCTCTTGTTAAAATTGGAAAGCATCTATAATGTCTCTGGCAAATGTGTTGACTTGGTGGAACAGCTTCAGTTTATCTGCACATCATCCACTCAGTATATTCCAAAGTTAGTGAGTGATATTTTTACAAAGAATAACTGTGCTGTTGATGAAGCTATTGTTAGTGAGTTGGTAGACAAACTCTATCACTCCAATCCTTTTACTTTAGCCTTGAGTTCAGTTCTGGTCCCTTTTCTTCTAAATTTAAAAGGGTAAAGCATTATAAGGACAACTTCAGTGTAATTGAGCCAGTAGAGTATATTTTGGATCAAGAGGAGAATTGTAGCTTTCAATATGTGCCTGTTCTTCAATCCTTACAGCAATTGTTGAAAAATGAAGACATTTTAAACAGTTTATTGACTAAACCTTCAGACTACTCACAGTTGGCATCTTTCTGTGATGGTAAATATTTCAAGCTAAATGAATTTCATGCTAATGAGGAGTTTAGTATTTCACTTATACTGTATGTAGATGATTTTGAAATCTGCAATCCTCTTGGAACTTCGCGGAAAAAACAGTCACAGCAGTTTACTGGGTACTAGCCAATGCACCACCTGAACTGAGATCACAGTTAACATCAATTTATGTAGCTCTCCTTTGTAAAGCAAATTATATTAAAAAAATTGGCTATGAAACTGTTCTTGAGCCTCTTTTGAAGGATCTCACAACATTGGAGAGGGAAGGAGTTTTTTTGCCTCAGGTTGGCAAAAATATCAGAGGTACTGTTTTTTGTGTTTCAGCAGACAATCTTGGGGCACATTCTTTAAGTGGACTTGTAGAAAACTTTTGTGGACATTATATCTGTAGGTTTTGTATTGGCGACCATTCTGGCTATCAGCAAAAAGAAGTGCATTCAGGAGCTTTTCCATCAAGAACAAAAGAGAACTACGATTTACATGTTCAGTCTGTAAAGAGAAATCCTGCTCTGGTACACTGTTGTGGTGTGAAGAAAGGTTGTCCCATCACTGAGAAATTAAGTCATTTCCATTTTGTAACTGGCTACCCACCAGACCTTCTACATTACCTTTTTGAAGGAATAATTCCTTTGGAACTGGCACTGTATCTTAATGTGTTCATCCACAAGAAGTACTTCACCTTGACAGAACTTAACAAGTCCATCACTCAATTTCCATACAAATTTACTGATAAAACGGATCACCCCCAACCTATCCCAGCAAATCCTGCCTCTCGTAAAAGTATTGGTGGGAACGTCAGTGAAAACTGGACATTGTTAAGATTATTATCGTTCATTATTGGTGCAACTATACCACTGGATGATCCAGCATGGCACGTTCTCATGATTTTAAAAGATATAACTGAGCTTGTAGTAGCCCCCATTCATACTGAGGAAAGTATTTGCTACCTAGACACGCTGATATCAGAACATCGTCACAGGCTGTTGGAAGTTTTCCCAGATCAAAGATTGATTCCAAAGCACCATTTTTTGGAGCATTATCCTGATTTGATAAGAGGGTTTGGTCCTTTGGTTAGCCTCGGGACAATGCGATTTGAGGCAAAACATAGCTTCTTTAAGCGAGTTGTTAGACACACAAAGAACTTCAGAAATGTATTGATGTCACTTGCCTCAAAGCACCAAATGATGATGGCATACAGTTCACAAGAAAATGCTTTGAAACCTGCGGTGTGTGTGTCACAAAAATATCATCTCTTCCATTAGACATACTTGATACAGGAATACAGCAGTCTTTCAAGGCAGTTCATCCAACAGAAACCTCTGTGAATTTTGTGGGAGGAAAACTAATGGTTACATTGATACGTCACATTGTTTGCCAGTGTTAGGTGATAAGTCTGACTCTTAAATGTCTAACACCTTCCTTCATTCAGATTGTTTTTTGTCTGTTTATGTCCAGATGGATTTGGTTGCCTTGAAAATTGTTATAGAACACCGGAGTGAAAAGCTTACACTGTCCTCAGGAATACCCAGCACGGTTACCCAAGCAACAGTTAAATCAGACTGTAAAAGAGACATTTGGAATCATTTTTGTTGCGATTGTTTGCATTAAGCACTGTAGGCGCTTCGGTGAGGCTGTGATGAAATTCACTATCTATTGGACCCTGGTCTAGACAGTAACGAAAAACCCTGAGCATAGTTAATCGCGTTTGTAGTCTACAATCAGACGTGAACTCATTATTGGATGCGGGTGTCTTCATTCATAAAAAAAATAAAACATTCGGGAGTATGCACTAATACAAATTATTCTAAAGAGGTCAGAGACTCCGTGCGCAGCGCCGCCTTCCCCAGTGAACCACGAAAGCCCGCGCCTTGACGAACGGGGGATTTGACCCCCTCGGTTTTACACAGGAAACTTGAGATGAGAAGGTGAAATCGCCGGGCGTGCCAAGCTGCGGCCGAACCGGCTTGGCAGTGTAAAAAGACCTATAGCCTACTTCATCCTGACCAACAATATGGGCAGGATCTAGACCAAGCTCTCCTATTCGAGTCAGCAATAGCCGTGTGTCAATGCCTCTGCGTTTGAATGATAATGAATGAATGGAACGTTGCATTTTTAATGTCTACAAGTATTCTAGACTAGAGTGCGCGCCAATCAATGAAACCTTATGCGGAATCAGATAAAGTAGGCTCTCTTTGCTGCGAAAAGTATATTTCAGAAGTCAGCACATTAAGATAAATGTAGTTGTCACACAAGCTATTTTGGATTTTTGCAATATGGAATTATTTCAGGGGGGGAAATGCCGTGAAAAAATGTATGCACAGTGCATTCAGGATTAGGACTGATATAGCATATTTCGGCCTAGGCCTAATCAATTGTGTTTTAATATCTTTAGCATTCATATTATTGCAGTCTATTCTTTCCTATTCAGCTACTCTGCTGTTGGGCTTGATGGGGAGATATTTTAAAGGTCCCATGACATGCTGCCAGGTGTCGACTGATTAGCCGTTACAAGCCGTTTTAGAAATCTGTCCCTTATGACATCACAGGTGGGTGTGTCCACCTAGATCTGTGACGGCTAGATGAGCAACGTTTGCTACAGTCCACTGGGTAGGCCAAACGGCTTGTAACGGCTAATCAGCCCACACCTGGTGGCATGTCATGGGACCTTTAACCTTTTTTAATCCCATTTTCCTGGGACATACCTGCTTCTCCCCCTCCTACACAGCCCGTTTCAGCACCGTGTCAGTGGACAGTTACAATCCTACGAGCGTCGTGAGTGCAGACAGTGAACGTGCATTCATGTTAAGAGGAGTTTCGGGAAACGCTCCAAAGAAATTCACGATGGTTCGCAAGATCCATCGTGAGACTGATTGTACGAGCGAAGATCCATCGTTATCGGGGAAACAAGGCCCTGGTATCCGATCTTTAATTTGTGGTACTCTCTTTAAACTGTATTGGATTAGATCTAGAGACGGTGTCTCTAATTCACAAGGGGTTTACAGACATCCACTATCTTCGACACCGTCAGGGCTTCATTGATCTGTTGGCATTTCTCTGTATCTGAAATACTTTGCAGTAACAAACTGGGAGCTGGGCAAATCCTCCTTTCTAGGGTTGATGGGTTTGCTGAGGTTGACTTCTGAATACCTACTGTGTGCAGGCTGATGTTAACGGCTAATGATGTGTCATATAAATGGGTATACTTTTGTTTTATGAGGTTGGGTTGCAGAGCTGACCAAACCTTGGAAAGTTTTCCAACGCCAGAAACAGTTGAGCTAAAAGGCGCCAAAATATGATGTCCTGAATTAACCAAAAATAAATGTATGAAGCCCCTAAATTATTTTTTTGCTTGACAATTATTTTTTTATGCTAGATGTGCATACTTTGGATTGTATTCAATGTCGTGCATTTCAATTGGTTGGACTATGTTTAACGTTTTTCTTAAATGGCATTTAAACGATCAACATTTAGACTAATGTCACAATAATACCAGCAGAGGTCAGTATATGCCCAGAACTATTGTATTTCAGATGGCATTTAAATGATAAACATTTAGACTGTAATGACATAATAATACCAGCAGAGGTCAGTATAGGCCAAGCGGAAATCAGTATGTAGCTCCGGCAGTGGCGTTTACCTAGACAACCCGCATTTACTTTGACATATCCCTTATACAATTTGCAACTGATGCTGGAGTAGCCTATTTGTAACCTATTGTAAACGCTACATTGGAGTAGCTTAAACTAATGTCACTAATGTCTAACTAACTGCTTACACCACAACCTAAAATAGGTTTACTCGCAGTGGGAGATGGAACAACGGCTGGTTTGTCTCGGCGGACAGATGCATTGCCGGGAGGCAGACTTTGCTCAGTTGCGGTCGATTGCAAAGCAGACAGCCGGCTTTTATGGTTTAAAACTCAAATTCACTTTGTACTGCAAAACCTTTCCTCAAATACAGTAGGCTACAGGAAATTTCCTTTTAATACAATGCTCAGTCTCTCACCCACCGTATCCTGAAGTAAACCATGGTACCCCTGTTATGTACCGACCTAGGTAGGTACCATTTTTTTACATATGCTCCCCTGTAGATGATGTGTAGCAAATGTGGTGAGGATGGGTTGAAAAGGCATGCAAATACAATGGGTTTATATTGCCAGTTACAAACTCAACAGTAGGTACCCACCTCTGCTTAAATTCATCACCTTGCTTAACCTGGCCTTATGGCCTACCTCAATGTTTTGCTTTTTTTACACACTAACACATTTTTTATTAAAAAGTAATAAAACAATTTATGATAAGTGTAGAAACGGGGATAGGGCTACGTAAAACAACGCGTTCTTAATCGACCGTGTTTGAGAGTAACAAAATGCAAGGCAAATACATATAGCTACCCCTCGATCGATCCGTATTTATCAAATGGTTATTTTATGGGCCATAAAGATGCCAAAACAGATGTGCTCCACTGAGTGACTTTCTGCTGGAGGATGTGCCTCCCTCGCCCCCTCTCCTCTCATTGCTTGACAACTGCTAAATCGATAACTAGTGGCACCAACGCAATCCCTCAGAGACGGAGCATTCCCTTAAAGACAGACAGAGCCTAGGAAAGAATAGACCTAAAGGAAAAAGAGAATGAATCATCACATCACCCCTCCTCCTTCCTCTCCCACGCTGGGTGATGGAGAGAGATTACCAGACATTTTATACCCCTCAGAGTTCAGAGGAGCGCGATGTGGTTTTAGTTTTCTCCTTTTTTTTTAAAATATCCGGCTTGGTATCGTTTGATTTCAGGTGGTCCCCGGTGGGTAACGCGAGAGGTGGGCGATTACGGCGAGATGAGGAGATAGAACAGGAGCGGTCCCCGAAATCGCCTAGTAAGGCTGTTTTTAATGGGGGCGTGGGTCAGACAGACGGAGAACGACAGACAGACAAGCCCCCTAAATGATCGCTCTGGTGCACGCTGTTCTGCTCTGTTTGCTCACTGATTAAAGAGCAAACTATGCACGTGTGTAGACACAAATAGAATATGATATGCAAACAGATGATGAATACACTCGTATGAACAGAATTGTGTGTGTGTGTGTGCGAGCATTAAGCGTTCATGTGTGATTGTTTCACAAATAGATGCAGTTGCATATGTATGCAAATACGGCGTTGCAGGCACACACACACACACACTGTATTCACAAATGAGCTAAACAGCAATTAGGGTCAGGGTGAGCAGACATCTTAGTTATGTGCGGTCCAATTGCCTGCCGATCCCAAGGCGTGTCGTGTGACTAGCTCTGCATTGGATGTGAACGCCCTGTCACATTCTATCACCCGGGCTGTTCCCCCCACACACACACACACACACACACACCACTCTGCTCAGGGGCTAGGAGTGACAGTGTGGAAAAAATATCTCCCCTGTTCTTGTTTTTTCTCTCTCTTGCTCATCCCCCCCCCCCCTGCCCCATCTTCCTCCATCTCTCTTTCACTCCCTCTCTACAGGGTGGTCCGGACTTGATTGTCTGGAGGTCTTGATTTCATATATGGAAATGGGTTCTCTCTCTCGTACCTTCTCATTCTGAGAGAGAGAGAGAGAGAGAGAGAGAGAGAGAGAGAGAGAGAGAGAGAGAGAGAGAGAGAGAGAGAGAGAGAGAGAGAGAGAGAGAGAGAGAGAGAGAGAGAGAGAGAGAGAGAGAGAGAGAGAGAGAGAGAGAGGTGCGCAGCAGCACTCTGGGCGGAAGCTAATGAGGAGGCTGTCACCTCTGATACAGAGTGACTCGGTCATGCTGCGCCAGACGCACATCTGCTGAGAGAGAGAGCTAATCAGGGGTGTCAGCTGTCGTTAAGAGACGGTGCTGTTTACTAAGATACACAGCTGCCGGTCCCGTCGGCCTGAACACGCGTGGCCACCAGAGGGCGCCATTGTCCAAGACGTAGTCGAGGCACGCGTCACGCCGTCGTGAAAAAAAAATCGCTTTTCTGCGTGTCTTTCTTGTCGATATATGCATGCACACATGTAAGCAACATCGACAACACACACAAGCGCAACCCCCCCACACGCAAACACACACATGCTTGCGTGTGTGTGTTTGCGCCCCCCCCCCCCCCCTCTGCTTTCACTCGTTCTGTCTTTCCGTTAAATGTCAACCCTGTGCCCCTACGACTTGTGGCTTCGTTTGATGTAAAGTCACAAAGGGCTTCGGCCGGGCCTGGACTGTGTCAGCTCGTCTGGTGCTCAGCAGTAAAACAGTATAAACAAGCACTTCTGGAGGAAATTAAGGGCCCTCAATCGTGGCTAACTAGCCTAAGCAGGAAGCACGGGGCCGTTTGGGTTGGCCCACACGTTTCAATTGCAAACTTTCAAATAGATGATGAAATTGTGAAATCTTTGAGCAAAGGTTTTTGAAATCGTGAAAGAGTATAACACTGCTTTATTCAACCAAACACCCTCAAGAATCACTTGTTACGCAGGGGGGAAAGAGACAATTAGTGACCATTTCCGTGCAAAGTTTCAACAGACAAGTTTGAGCAAAGGTGCTAGGGAATGAAATGTATATAACATAACAAATTAACACATTGTGGTTGGGCTACATGATGGCAATGAATACGTGCAGAGGAGATCAGACATACTGGCGTATATTCCATAGTAAAGGGCTACTTATATACCCTCCAACTAACACTTAGCACTACATCCGCTATGCTACGATCAATTACTTTGACAAATGTGGCGTCGTTCTCGGAGGCACACACACACACACACACACACACACACACACACACACACACACACACACACACACACACACACACACACACAGTATGTCCACCTGATTCAGCAGTCTCTAAACTCGACACACGTGTCCTCTTTCTCTCTCTCTCTCTCTCTCTCTCTCTCTTTCTCTCTCTTTCTCTCTCTCTCTCTCTTCTGTCTATCTCTCTGTCTCTGTCCTCTGTCTCTCTCTGTCTCTCGCTCTCCGCGGCTCCCTCCATCTCCCCGTAGAATGAAAACAACAGCCATCTGGTCCGGAGGTCGGAGGTCAAATCTCAGGCTGGTAATGAGGATGGCGTCGCTAAGGGGGACAAAGGAGGGGTGTGTGTGTGTGTGTGTGTGGGGGGGGGGGGGGGGGGAAGTGTGCGCATGTTGGTGTGGGTCTGGGTGTGTCTGTGTTTTTTTTTCTGTGAGTGTGTATTTGTGTGTATATCGGTAAGTGTGTGTGTGCCTAAATGTCTGTGTATATTTAAAGTAAAGTGTGTGTGTGCGTGTGTGTGTGTGTGTGTGTGTGTGGATGTGTCTGTGTGTTGCAGAGTGTTTCTCTGCTTCCTGAGTGTGCATTTAAGATGAACGAGTGACTCCTGTGAGTCTGCAGTGAGGAGGAGAGGAAGGAGAGGAGGTGAAGAAGAGACACAAAATGACACCTGAAAAATTAGAGAAATGTGTGTACACTCGTCACATATGATTCTCAGTGTCATCACGCCCTGTCTGTCTGTCTGTCTGTCTGTCTGTCTGTCTGTCTGTCTGTCTGTCTGTCTGTCTGTCTGTCTGTCTGTCTGTCTGCATTGATGTGAGCCACAGAGAGAGGGGCTCCCTCTCTCTGTGGCTCACATCAATGCAGACAGACAGACAGACATGTACGGGTCGGTGTGGAGGATCAGTCCTCTCTTTCTCTCCCACTCTCTGTGGCTCACATCAATGCAGACAGACTGACAGACGGTCAGACAGACAGACAGACAGACATGTACGGGTCGGTGTGGAGGGTCAGTCCTTTCTCTTCCGGTCACTCCTGTGGAGAAGCCTTTCCTCTGCTTTATTGACTCTGCTGTCTGACGTTCAGCACGTCGATATCGCCGCTCGATCGCCACAGAAAAAGCACAGAGGATAGATACTGCGTCGCACCGAGACACACGCGCGCACGTGTGTGTATGAGTGTGGGAGAGTTGCGCGCACACACGTGCACTTGAGGCTCCTCCGCCGCATGCACAAGATCTCGCCACACGTTTGTTTT
>NC_136946.1:6587080-6625622 GCF_949987615.1 Pollachius pollachius | reverse complement strand
CCCACCACCACCACCACCCCACTGCTGCCCCACCTTCCTGGGGGATTCGTGGTGGGCTCCCCATCCTCCCACGGTGCACTCCGGCCCCGACCGCACCGTCGTTGTGTGTTTCCTTTTGGTCAGGTGACACAGGGGGAACAAGAGCGCCGCTGAATGATGAGTAAGCTGAATGGGAAGCCGGGACGCCGACTCGAAACCGGGGCTGAATGAGCAGACAACCACACGTACAGATGGTGCGCGGAGGCAGACAGCGTCCACCCAGCTTGTTATAGCGGTGAATCGTGGCCACGGTTGGGAAAAGGGCTAGCCCCGCCAAGAGTGCGCGGATAAGATCCCAATTGAGGAATTGCGGGAGAAGAGAAAAAGCAACAAATTTGTCTGTTGTAATCGCTTGGGTGAAACACACGGTGCAATCTGCTGGGCAATTAAACCTCCGCATGGCTTCAGGGTCCGGATAAAAAAACGAACAGAACCTGGCTTTCCACGGCCCACCGGGGAGACACGAGCCGGTGTCCGCAGCCAGGCCGCGATAAAACCCCCCCCAACTCACATGGTTTCGGTTATTGTCAAATTCAATATTAAAGACCGACAAGTCACAACAAATTGCTTTAAAGAAAACATTGTGTTAATAAATATGTCGAGCCGCCGTGCTGCCTTGGGCGATGGAGCCTCGCCTGGGCCGGGCGGGGCGAGATAAACCGATCCATCTGGCCCGGGTTGAATATTTAGAGCTGTTGTCGTTTGGTTTGTTGTTGTGTACGGGCTGCACCTTGGTGAACTGCCCTGGGATCCCCGTCTGGTTTATAGTGCTACCAACCAGGTGAGCTGGGCCTGGGAGTATTGCTTTCCGCTCTCTTCCCAGTACAGCCTGTGGGACTGGCTAGATGGGTGGGGAGAGGGTGTAGAGGGGGGGAGGGAGGAGGGGGGAGGGGGTGTCCCTGGGCGATGATGCTGGGGATCAGTGTGCGTTTAGCCTGCAGACGGCTCGCCTCCTCCCCCTGCACCCGTGGCTCCCTTCAACCCCCGCCCCCTTCACCCCCTCACCTCCCCCAGGAGGTAGGATCGATGCCATGTATGGGCGTGTACACACAGATGTACGGAACAACAGAGAGGACCACGGCGACAAAGACTGCAACGGGAACAACGCATGCCGCAGCACTCATACGAACATCCCAGAACACAACAATGACGTTAACAATCAAACAAAACACACGAGAGCGGCGTGAGTTCAGGGCCTCCTTGGTCCTGCTCTGCTGTGGAACGAAGAGACGAGGTGAGCCCCCCCCGAAACAACAACCAAAACAACGGCAAGCAAAACAGTCTGACTGTTTGAACGGTGTCTTTGTGCCTTTGCTTTGCCACTTTGGTGAAAGCAACACACTAGGGCGAGTCTAACTAAAGGGTGACCGTGAAGGTTCACGACGCCGACGCGTCTGCGTGGTTACTGCGTTGCGTGAACGTGGAACAATCGGCCCCTGAGTTCCTCAACAACCAACGCAAATAAAAAGGGCAAAAAAAGAACCAGGACGGAAAGGTTCCTCCTCTTTGGTGGCGTTGTCGTGGTGCCTGTGTTGAGGATGAGAGGCGGGGCCTCAGGGGCCTGAGCCACCAGGCAGGGGCCACACTCTGCAACAGCAGATCTGTCGCCGCTCGAGGTGTCCAATTATCCGTCGACGGCGGTACTGGGAATTCTCCGGCCCCCCGTGTGTGAGGTGTGAGGTGTGTGCAACGTGTGTGCGTTGATGCTTGTCGCACCGGGTGGGGGGGTTGTAGGGTGTGTGTGTGTGTGTGTGTGGGGGGGGGGGGGTAGTCATTGTGTTTGTGATCTCGGCTCGTCCTCAGCACACAGTGGGGAGTGGTGTAGAGAGAGGGGGGTGGGGTGGAAGTAGAGGTGTTGGTTAACCTCACTCTAACGAGAGTGGGTGCAAGATTCAAATTTCATTGGAGAAATGTAAAGTCGGCATGACCTCCGGCGCCTCTCTCTCCCTTCTTATGTCTCTCACGCTCTCCCTCTCTCTCTCTTCCTCTCTCCCTGTCGCTCTCTCTCCCACTCTCTGTTGCTCTCTCTCCCACGCTCTCTACCTCGCTCTCTCTCTCTCTCTCTTTTGTGGGCGTTATTTAATATCACCCAATACTCTTATAAATGGGAGGGGAGGGGGGAGGGTTGGAATAGGTCGGCATAGAAAGACAGAGAATGGTACAAGCCATTATGTTTTTCTTTTTTACAACCTGGGTCCCTTTTCTAACCCTCACCTGCCCCTGTCCACTTTCTCCAGTGTCGCCTGTTACTGTCTCGCCATGTAACACTTAGCAGGTTAATCCTCACAACCCCCTCTCCTCTCGCTGAACAATACACAGCATTTTATTAACTCGGGACGTGAGGGACGTAGAGGAAGACAGGGAGGAGGACAGAGGAGAGAGGGCAGTCTGTTGGACAAAGGAGGCGGCGTGGAAACCCTCCAAGAGGAAATGGTCATGTAATCCCTTTATTAATGCATTGTTTGTGTTGTCATTTTATCCTCATGGATATCGTATACGGCCCCATGTGAGATAAGATGATCTTGAGCGATCCAAGATAGAGAAAAACAGTGTCATACCAAATAGTACAAGGATAAGTCATAAGAAAAACAAATGAACTAAGATAAAAACAACATTTTGATAAGGTAACGTCAGATCTGAAATTAAATTTTGTCGTGTGTGAATTCCTTCCGTCAGCTTTGTTTTGGTACTTCGTGCCAAACATTGAGATAATTCAGATAAATCATATTTTATTCTTGGTCTCTGGGCTCAGTTCCATCTCCCAACAAGGGAAGCTTTTTCTAAACGACAAGGAGGCGAAACAAAGTGACATCCGGAGAATGCATTTTCTCTTTAGTCAGCCTTGTCTAGCATTGTGTGGAACAGATGTGATAACAATCAGCTAATTCTCCCTCCACTGAAGGGAACTCCTCTGGGTTTATTTGCCCATCATACAATATTTAAACATTCAATCTTTCAACACTAATTTGGTCTGTTTTCTCCCTCTCTCTCTCTCTCTCTCTCTCCCTCTCGCTCTCTCTCTCTCTCTCCCTCTCTCTCACTCTCTCTCTCTCGCTCTCTCTCCCTCTCTCTCTCTCTCTCACTCTCTCTCGCTCTCTCTCTCTCTCCTCTGTTCAAGCTGCCCGGTGCCCCCGCCAACACACAAGCACACACACGCACACACACGCACACACACACACACGCAGACACACACACACCCACACGCACGCACGCACACACACACACACACACACACGCACGCACACACACACACACACACACCCACACACATACACACACACACACACACACATACGTGCACGCCCCCCCCCCCCCCCCCCTGACTTTGCTATTGGACATCAGTTCAGCCGGTAGCGTCTGCTGAGCCTCACTGGGCAATTAACCACATTGAGAGTGAAAGCTCTAATCAATCCCTTCGCCATCGCACACGCACATAGACACACATAGAGACGCATGTATAGGCAAACACAGATTCACAGAGACACACGTACGTTACATAGAAACACTTAGAGACACACACATAGACAAACACAGACCCACATAGACACACATAGAATCACATTGATTAACGCACATAGACACAAACAAAGAGATGCATAGGCACATGCAGGTATACACACACACTCATATAGACACACACACAAACATAGACAAACACACATAAACCCACACAAATAGTCTCACCTAGACAAACACAGACACAAACACCCGACACACATGCATAAAGACGCACACACACACGCACACACACACACACACACACATGCACACACACACACACACACACACACACACACACAAGCACACCGTTATTGATTTATCAAACATGTTTTGTGACATGTATGCTTAAATAGCCACAGGGAGCCGAATCTGAATGAAATCATAAGTCCCACACTGTGTTTAAGAGTTAAAGGCGCAGCGCGTACAGTAGGGTTATGGTTAGGGCTCTGTGATGTGGCAGTGGAAGGGTGCCATGGTGATTTACCGTCGTAGCGCTCCCAGTGAGAGCATGCTAGCATATTAACTGCTCCACCCACAACATTATGGAAAACTAAAATGGTGTCTGCCTCCATTAGGGAAGTGCGGATAAAGCTGCCAAAACAGATAAAGATAAGACAAGATACAACACTTTATTAATACCAGTAGTCCGAGGTGACTTTCCAACAGCAAGAGAACGAAGAGATAGTAAAACTAAGGATAAGAACGAAGTCTGCAATATATAAATATATATATATACATATATATACACTCAATGTAAGCAGCTTTGAATCAAAGTGTCAGTTAAATGACTACATGCAAATCTAAAGTGTACATTTAATTGCCTCTAACAACAGTGGTTGCCTTGAATTCACAAGCCAAAGTCTTATCAAGTTCTCACAGTTCAACACATTATAAAGAGGGAAGAGAGGTGTTTAAGTGGTGGTTTGAGCCATTTATTCACAGCGCTTAACAGGGTGGGGTTGTTGCGATATTCGCCCCTCAGATGCTAACTATCGATTCATGATAGTCTCAGCTTCAGCAGGGGGCCCCAGGAGTACTTTGCCCCCCCGTGTCCCCCCTGGGTCCCCCCTGTGTCCACCGGGAGATGGGGGGTCAAAGGCCGGATATTCATAGCCTGCTCCTAGCCTCCAGGTGGCCGCGATGAGAGGGCCTCACGGGTTAAAGGTGAGAAAGGTGAGCAGAAGTTGAACCTTAAAGCCCAAAGAAGAGAGGGCATTACGGAACCCAACGGGGCGATGTCCATGGGGAACATGAACCTGTGCCGTTGGTGTGGGCCACAGACTTTAGATTTGGATGTGAGTTGTTGGATCGATACAACCTGTAGGGTAAGGTTGTAGCTGTAGGGTGGGGGCTAACCCTAGCCATAACAAACCCCGGTTAAACTAGCGTGAACCGCGGTAGGTTAAACATCATGATAGCTGCTAGCTTGCTAGCGCCAACGGTATGGATTCTATTCATACATGGGCAAGCGGCACAATTTAATAGAGGCACTGCGTAAATACCATGTCATGCACAAGTCTTGCTTTGGATTTATCGACCCGTCCGCTATTGATCGGGCTGTCTTTGTCCGTGCACTCATCGGAGAGTTCAGAGCTTTGATCGTCGGGAGTGTTATGCTAAATCTACATCAAACGTGGAGGGGGAATCGATAGCCCTAGCCAGCTACAGGGATGATAATGAAATCAGTATGATTGCTGGGACTCTGGTGATTATGGTCTGGCTCTCTTGTGCCCAGGCGACAAGGGTTAGCCCTCCACATTGTAGCATATGGGGCCACTCTAGGGGTCTTTGGGATGGTGTGAAGAAAGCCCCCTTGCATAGAATGTGAATTAGGTCAACTCTGTGGAATTAGTGATTGGGGAAAATATTGATGACAATTAATGACGCTTTTATTGAGGGTTTTCATAGGTGTTTTTTTCAAGATGATTTCCTTATGAAAGATTGAACATACAAGTAAAATAGGGCCTGTTGCTGTAAAATGATATATTTTTTAATTGATGTGTTGTCTGTTGTCCCTCTGCATGCCTCCTATTTGATAGAAATGCACAGTTCTGAAAGATTGACAAGTAGACAAATTGTGGTTTTATGTAGTGTGTATCTAGTGGTTGCCACTTAAAAAGCATATTTACCTCGGCATTTTTTTTTTTTTATTCTTTGGGACTAGCCTTTTTTTGTTTATCCGCTCCACGGTATTTCGAGGTGTGAGATGGTTGAAATTGCAATGTTGCCTGGTGGATATTTGTTATAAATTCAAATACACCTAGTTTTAAAGCTGTCTATAAACATGAATACAGAGAGAAGGCATTTGGCTGATGCATTCGAAAGCACGTGTTCGTGCACCTCATCAGTTTATGCAACAAAAAAAACATTCCAAACCTTACAATCTGGATTTTATATTTGATCTTTTCGTATATCAGAAAAATATTGCGGTGGAAAGACGTTCTTCAAAACCACGTTTGGCAAGGGACCGAGTGAAAAGGGTTGATTCCATGCCCTTTTCACTCGGTCCCTTGCCAAACGTGGTTTGAAGTTGCCGCTGAGCGGCGCGGCCCCTGATAGGCCGGTGCTCGGGAAGAAAGAAGCTCGCCTCGCTCAGTACAGCCCTGCCGCTGGAGAGTTCACTCGTCGTCTGCAAGCTCCAGCCCAAAAAATCGTCACATCGAACCCTTTTTTTATTTTATTTATTCGGTTCTCGGTCGAAACCTCACCTCGGAACAAGATGTGACTCCGTGCACGACGTGTCGATATCGTGTAGAACATTAATGTCGTGCGAAAGAGCCGGGAGAAGCCGAGGCTGGGTTTTTTTTTTGCGAATGGAAGTTATTGTTGTGAATTGTTTTGACTATGTCCTGCCGAAGTGAGTTTGGCTTCAGTGAGTCTCTGCTCGAGGTCCACCCTTAAACCTGGAGTTTATCTACGAGTATTCGAGGGGGAACCGCCGAACCGGGGGATTGTGTTTGAGAAAAAAAAAAGGGCAGCGAGCTGTACGGCAGACCCGGGGATTTAAATCGTCATTTGGTGCGCTGCTGCTGCTGCTCCGGGAGAGGCGAGAGTCAGAAGAAAGCGATTCATGTGGCCATTCTTTTTATAGCGAAACATTTTGGATTGCATGATGAGCAAAGAACGACCTAAGAGGAACATCATTCAAAAGAAATACGTAAGTAGAAACGTGTGTCTGCCCCATGGTCATGGGCATGTATGTGGCTATTTAAGTTTGCGTTCGATCCCTGTTTTCACGAAAATGCATAAACTTTCATTGCGGACGGACGGCCACCGTGCGCGGCTGTGCTGAATTTGGGACAAACTGCCCTTTATAAGATGCTTAAGTTTTCCAGTGTTTTAACAAAAGAGTAACGTGCTTTTTTTTTTTAAAGAGACAGCAATATTTATTCAGCGTCGACGTCGTGAGGGTTTCCTCGACATCGGACATTTTTTTTGGGAACATTGAGTGTTGTGCTGAATGGGTTCGCTCGTTTCCACGCAGCCGGTGGGACACGTTATCCCGACGTAGCTCTGGCATAAAGAGGAATCTAGTGATTGACTTGGTTAATTGTTCTCAGAATGGCTTTGTGTGTACCCGGTGCTTCTGTTCAGAGCCGTAGAGGCGATCCCTGTCTACCATGGCTCAGCTATTCCGGGTTCCCTTTCGTCCCATACCGTGCACCGTCTCGCCTTAACTCCGTCCGTTACCATAATAATTGATCGTCTTTATATACCGTCGTAATTATTTAATTGGACAGAACACACAGTTTGTGTGGTCCTGCAGCATGTTAACTGTGACCGCGTATGGACGCCGACACCATTGGTGTGCGGGTTGCGTGGCTCTTTAATTCGCTCCGTAAGGGTAGGAAGGGGGGCACGCAATTCAACATATCCGCTTGGTTTACTAGAGATGAAGTGACACTTTGATCGGCGTCGGTAGCCTCTGCCGTCTTGTGTTTCTAATGTAAAAGAAGTCGATCGGAGTCTCTGTCGTGTGTGCCTCGTGTTGCACGTCGCCGTGTGACCTCTGTGTGCACGAATGGAAGATACTGCTGCAGTCGGGGAGAGTCCGCTGAGGCATAATGCACTGTTTTGTAATGCTTCGGGGGTTTGGCTTTCCAGCGTTTGGGTGCTAAATACTAACGAATGCAAACGCTGCGTTGTTTGTTAAGGCGTGCAGGGTGGTTTTACGATGATGCAATTGCCATAAGATTGTTCAGTCGCATTGCAGGGGCGCTTCATGTATGAAGCGATGGCAAGAAGCAACCATTTTCTCTCGCCAAGTAGGCCGAACACCGGCGAATTTATAAGGAAGGGGCTCCACATATGATAGTCACATCGCGATTCGATCGTAGTCATGGTTTCTACAATGGCGGCTGGGATTCAGTCGCCATCCATGAGTCCCGCTATTCAGCCGAGGCTGAAAGTAATCCCACGTTTCAGCATCTTTTTTTTTGTTTTGTTGTGTTGTATAACGCAAGTTACACCGAATCGCTTCAGTCCAGACCGCACGCGTGCCCTTGGTGGGGTCTAAGTTTGTAGCACTTTGTGACGTTTGATTCACACGGTCAAATGAGTGATCGCCGTGGCAACACAACGGACACATTGTTGCGTTTAATTGCACATCAGGCCTATCATGTCTGGGAACGCATCGGAGCCGGAATCACGCGAGTGCCTCCCCTCCCCCAAACGGCAACATTTGTAGAGTCTCCAAACTAAAGCTGGCCGCCGGGCGCTCCAGTGATTCAGCAGACGCGTCGAGCGGTGGGGCCTGTGGTCGCTGTGTATGTCCATTAATGTCTGGAGCAAATGGCCTATTGCAACAGGTCGAGTTGCAAAATGTAACTTTTTCACTGTGTACATTTAAGCGCATGCATTGGTTTGTTATGATGCAGGACCCCCCCACCCCTCCCTCACAGGAACAGATTTCTATGTTCGTGCATTAGTTACGTATGACGTGTTAGCCATGCTCATTACTTGGAGGGTGGATGGGTTGGTTGAAGCAGCCAGAGTACTGCTCGATGTGCTGCACACACACATCTCGATGCCGCTTCCTGAGACAAAGACATCGCAGGACAATCAGAACCATTGGCACCAATCCCACAATTTACTGACAACCACTCTCATGGGCCGGAGTAATATTGCACACATTGCTACTGAAGACCCCTGTTGTTTATTTTGTATTGTTTGGTTGGACACAAACGCCGCTAGCCGCCCTCCGGTCTTGACTTATTCTCAATTAGATGCATGACACATGATGTCAGCTGACATTATTGTGACTAGTTGCTACAATGGCCTCCCATCGAATACAAACCCAGCATTTACCACTCGTTATGGGTCGTGTGTGTGGGTGTAACATCTGCCAGTGTTTTTTTTTTCTTTCTTTCTTTCTCCCCCTCTATTTTTTTTCCTGTCTGCTTCAACCAATCGGTGACCACAGATGAAAAAACAATAACAACCTGAGGGACTTCAGTTTCTCACATACACACACGGACACACACTCACACACAGCTTTGAGACTGTTGGGTCCCTCTATTGACTATACCCTGATTTCCCCCCCCCCCCCCCCACACACCTTAATTAGCGTAGGACAATTATACATGCTTGGCTAAACCATTTCCCAAGAAACACAAGGGTTAGTTGTTACACCCCCACCCAAATCCACCCCTCCCGGATACACATAACAAACGCACACTATCTGCAAATGTTATTAAAATTCGGCAGTCATTAAAAGAAGAGAATAGGGGGTGGGTTGGGTGCTTGATACACAAGCAAACAAGGCATCGCAATTAGCCTTTCCTCCATGTTTGATAGGAGCCAACATGAGTGGGGTGCGATGGGAGACGTGCTGTTTCAGGGCCCTTTAGTTTCCAAGAATGCATTGTCATTAACCCCAAATTGACCCAACATTTCAGGCACAAGCACGCACTTCCTTGTCTCTCTCGCTCCGTGCCTGCCTCGTTCTCTCTCCGCCACTCCCCAACCCTGTCCCTTTGCTCACCGACCTTCCTCATTATCTTTAAATGAAACCACTCAATGGTTCACATGGAAATGTAGTACAATGTGTTACACACCGTCCTCGGTCCTCACTGGGTCCACTGTGAGCCCTGAGGCCCGTGAGGTCTCAGCCCGCTACTGTCCTCTGCCCTCACTGGGTCCACTGTGAGCCCTGAGGCCCGTGGGGTCTCAGCCCGACGTGGTCCTTGTGTAACAAGCGACCGGGTCGGCGGTAGCGTAGTGGTACCGTGGGGTGGTTCTGTCCAGCACACACCGTGGGGGTGGGTTAACCAAGATAGAGGGGGAGCGAGAGACTCTGGACCGCATGGCAGAGAGCAGCGCTGTGCTGGCCAGGGCCATTTTGTGCCTCGTCGGCTCTTCCTGCCGGGCCCAGCTGGAGCTGGAGCTCTTGCATTCAAAGGAGGTGTGTGTGTGTGTGTGTGTGTGTGTGCGTTCATGTGTGTGCACTTTTTTTTTTGTGTGTGGGACAAGCACAGCTGCTGCAGGGGCCTTTACAAATGTAAAGAGGCTGTCAGTGTTTGTTTCATCAGGCACACAACTGATGAGGGCCAAGCTGGAAGTGTGTGTGTGTGTGTGTGTGTGTGTGTGTGTGTGTGTGTGTGTGTGTGTGTGTGTGTGTGTGTGTGTGTGTGTGTGTGTGTGTGTGTGTGTGTGTGTGTGTGTGTGTGTGTGTGTGACCAAAATAGAGAGGGGGTTCACTGGCACAGACCCCCCTCCCCCCTTGTTTCTCTCTCCATACGCTCTCTTTCCCCCCAACTCTGTCTCTCCCCTACTAGCTTTTCTCTCTATCCCCACATCTCTTTCTCTCCACACACACTCCCCTACCCCCTCTTGCCCGTTTCTGTGGGCTGTCCAAGTGTAGGGGGGCCCCAGCACGGGCCCCTGAAGAGTGAGGGGTCGCGGGGTTATTTTCTCCACCGTGCCCCGGCTTCAATGCGCTTCATTTAACCTTATGTTTCAATGCAAATGCTCCTTCACGCCTGCCCCAACTCCCCCCCCCCCCCCCCCCGTCACGTGCACAACATGCCAGGGGCCGCCGCCGACAACGCTGCGGTCGCCGCGTGGCCTCCCCATCGCTATGGCGACGGAGCGTAATGCGGTGCTAACGCTGCGTTTATAACGGCCGGTTTGTTTAGCTTTGTGTCTCAGGTGACTGCGGTGTACCGCATGGTTGTGTGTTTACTTTCCACTAGTATACACATTTAGATTAAACGGGCAATTAAATGGCCAAACAGAAAATGAATTAAATAGTTTGGGAATACGTGGCATGTTTTAAATGAATAAGTAACTAGGGACACACCTTTTTTATTGTTTTGGTAGCTGCCATGCCCATGGCTAATATAGGCTACCTATTCAATGTCCGGTTACCATGACGCCAGCTGATGATAACCCTGCTTTGAATATCCACACCTGATGCAACCCACACCCCGCCCCCGTCTCTCTGAAGCCTTTCAGGAGTTGGAAGAATGGGCTTTTGTTATCGTTAGGGTTTTTAATGTCACCACCAACTAACTACTAACTAACTAGCAGATCATGGCGTGCCCCCGGCTTTAGTCAATGGTTCGAGTCCCACTACGGCCCCCTGCTGAGATGATATCTCCTCCCAGTCTCATGAGATACTTTGGACAAACTCTTCCACCGACTGGCATATATTATATTAACCGCTGCCGAGCACTGGCTGTAAAACATTTGGTTAACTTTGCATCACATTGTTTGTTCAAATGTCAAGTCGGTTCTCACAAACTGCCTCCCAGGGTCAGGGCCTTGCGTGGAGCGAGGGCCTGACTCCCTCACGCTCTCTCCCAGTGCCACATACACAGCCGGGGTAGGTCCGGGCAGTAAGGCAATCTTTTTTTAATCCAGCCTTATTTAAGCGTGCATTACATTGAATCTGCGGTGTGCAGTGAATGGGGTTTTCTGTTCCCTCCTGCTCCCCGCTGCACACCGAACAAGCCGCTCTTTGCCAGGGGAGTTTACGGCATCATTACTGGCACTCTGAACTGTTGACTTCAATTTGGGTTCATCGTCAGGTGCTGGGCTCTTGTTCGCCAGTGGTAATCACCCACACGGCTCTCTTCCCCCTTCCCACTCCACCTACATTCTTCTGCTCTCTCCACCTCCACTCCTTTAGCAGATGGTGATGTTGGCTCAGGTAAACACACACACCGACACCGGCGCACACACCCGCATGCACGCAAACGTTTGTTATGCAACGCAACCTTTTTCCCCTTATCAGCTGTGGGCATTGTGCACACTCTGAACTGGTACCCACTGTCTATCTCTGTTTCTGTTTCACCAACATCCTCGCTCTATCTCCCTCTTTCTCACATATAACCACACACAGGCTTTAGGACTTGCACTACACTTACAGTCAATATGTGGGGAACTTTGTGGCCTTTGTGAGAAATAAACCATACGTTGCTTCTCTAAGGAGGACTGTGTCGTAGCATGGGGTGTGCCTGCGTGTGTGTGGAGTGCAGGTGTGTTTTACAATGCGTAAATCTCCGGCGATTCTTCATGGTTGCACAAAGTGTGTGCTTGTGTGTCACGTACGCCGCGTGCATTCCCTTAATGTCAGTCTTTCATTCTGCTCTGTGATTTACGTCTCCCGTGGGTTCGGAAGAGAGATGGTGGACCCTGTCTGTGTGTGTGTGTGTGTGTGTGTGTGTGTGTGTGTGTGTGTGTGTCCTTAAGGATCCCTGTGTAGCCGAATCAACACTTCAGCTCTGTTCTCGGCTCCGTCCTCACAGGCTTTACTGGAACCCATGGAGGACAATCTTTCTCAAAGACGGAAAGAAAACAATTTGAGTCCCCAATTTCTTTTTTCCTCCCCGTTATCGCACCATGGAGGAGATTAAATCCAGCAGGTACTTTCAAAGATATACCCTTTTGGGTCTTTCCCCCGCCCCCCCCCCGCCGTGCCTTGTTGTTGTTATGGTGGTTATGTTGTGATGCTGAGCTATGGTAGTGTATGACCCGCGCATTCGCTCTATTTCTGAACAACACGTGTCGGTCGCACTCTTCACTTTGTCATCCTGTGGTCAATATCTGTCTGTCTGACCCCCCCCCAGGTCCAAGTCTCTATGGATCGGTTATATCCCCCCCCCGTATACTCAGTGGCTGTCGGGACGGCACTATGTACTCTGGGGGGGGACAGGTGGAAGATGGGTCAGAGTCTCTTGGCAAGTAGTTTCAGAGTCAGATCTCGTTGCTGGGGGGTGGGGGGGGGAGGAGCCAATCGTTGCTGGGAGGAGCCGATCGTTGGGGGAGGTCCAACGATCGGCTTTCGCTAAAGAGTCAGGGACCTCCTTGCTGTGGTACGGTTGTGTTGGTTTCTACAGGAAACGGTTGTCATTCGCAGCGCTTGTGGCGTGTTCCCACGACCCATCCACTGAGCGGAGGGAACGGGAGTAGGGGCGTCACGATTCGAGGCAGTCATCGAGTAGTTCTGCGTACTGTAGAAACGGGGGGGGGGGGGGCGTTCCCCCTCCCCCGTGCATTGCCATGACTGGCAGGCGACGAGGAGTGAGAGGGGAACAGCAGTTTGGATATCTAGATATGTATCAGTGTTTCGTCAGCGCGGACCACCGACACAGACGTTCACAAGCAGAAAAAACACCGCTGTGCGATCCGCTCGTCTCTGAATGCAGAATCCCCTATTTTTCCTGGTGCTTCTCACCCCCGCCCTACTGATTTCTTTCTCCCTCCCCCCCTCCCCCTGAATCGACTCTCTCGCTGCGATTACTCAGCGTCACGGCGACGCGGAGCTCGCAGCTTCCAGCGGGGCGGCGGCGGTTACCACTGGTTACCGTTGAACGGCCATGTTTACTCTCTGCTGTGCTATCCCCCCCCCCCCCCCCCCAGCTGTTTTCAGCTGGGGGGGTGGAGGGTGTTGTGTGGTTGTGTTATTATTTACTCGGTAACACCTCCAGACTCCTCAGAGACACGCCGAAGCCTTCGACTGCCTTTGGTTCTTTCTTCCACGCTACTCCTCTCCCTCGGCCCCGGGCCAGCCAACTCCTCCCTCCCTCCCTCCTTCCCTCTCTCTGAGCCTCCCTCTCTGCGTCTCTAGCTCTCTGTCTCTCTCTCTCTCCCCGCCCGGTCCCCTGTTTTGTTTTGGGGTTGTTTTTCACTGTGTGTTCGCCAAGGGAAACTCTGGAATCCTCTCTGGTCTGATACTACACAGCTGTGTGAATACTGCTCTCTCTCTCTCCACCACCCCCTAGTGTGTGTGTGTGTGTGTGTGTGTGTGTGTGTGTGTGTGTGTGTGTGTGTGTGTGTGTGTGTGTGTGTGTGTGTGTGTGTGTGTGTGTGTGTGTGTGTGTGTGTGTGTGCGCAATTGAGCAGATTATAAGCGGCTTAAAGGGCCCTCTGTGATTATTCAAATGGTTGTCTGCGTGATGTAGGTCTGCTGGCCTGACGTAACCTACATGTGTTCGTGTGGAATTGTAAACAGTCCTCCGATGTATCAGCTACATCGGTGCCTTTTGTGAACCCACAATCTTTCCTCGGCCCGTGTTTTTGTAACGCTCCGCATTTGATTTCTCCCAGGCCTCACAGCAGGGAGCCTGAAGTGTTTAGTAAAAAGCCAGGAATGGATGCCAGACTCTGGGTTGAATATCAGGCCAGGGCCCCTTGACTGGGGGAGCGAACCTGACAAGGCCCCAGGCGCCGAAACGGGTCAGGTTAGCAGCTCTGAATGTGTTAAGCTAACGCAAAGCTACCGTTGTCGCAGAACGACGATTACCAACACGACCCGATGGACACAAATAGTCAGCGACTGTATTGGGATTCACACGGCGTATTGCTTAAAAGCTACACAATCGCAGGGGGAAGTGTATCCTCCTCTACCAATATACAGCCATGATCCCACCGGAAAATGTCTCTTTCAGCTCCGGGCTAGATTGAAATTGAATACTGAAGAGGCTGGTTGGCAAGTGACGCAGCCTTCCACTATACCTTTCACCACACGTCCGTGTTCAGGCGCTGGGCTGAGCCGAGGCCTCCCCTAGCAGGGTTGACTGCACCACCAATCAATAGTCAGTCGCCCGGGCACTGTGTACACACGCATCTTTATAACTCTCTTGCCGCGGTTGCCGCGGTTACCACGGTGACGTAGAACACGTGCACACCCACCCTTTTGCGTGCAATAAGTGTGGGGTTGATGCTGGGGGGGGGGGGGTTGCTATGGCAACCAACACTGTACTTTTATTTTATCAAATCCCCCCCCCCCCCCCCCCTCAACGGCGTGAAGGTATGTTGAACCCTGAGTAACAACCTGGGTGCGCGGGAGTTATTATCACGGCCCATTCAGTCGCAGGAACGAAGAGGTACACGGCTCTCGCCGTCTGGGCCGTTCAGGTCAGACTCGGGCGGTGCACAGCCGCTGACTCTGCCGTTGTCTCCCTAAGAGAAATAAGATGATGTTCTATAGCTCACTTAATGTTCCTCGAGCTGCAGAGTCACCCCGGGTCGGTGTTCCAGGCTGCAGTTTATAGCGCTCTCATCTGTTTCTGCTCTGCTTTGCCGTTGCTGGCGGCACTCAATCTTTTTCTCAAACTACACTTGGCTCTGTATTTTTTTTTTTAATGCTTTGACACGGCTCATTATTTAATGACTTGTCAGTTTCCTGGAGGACAAAGATTGCCAAATGATCTACAGATTATACAATCGTAACCGCCCAGCGCCCAATTTAAAGGGCAAGGAACAGATTCTGTTGAAATGTGGACCAACTGACAACATGCGACTCAGCCTTTTAATGTTTAAAAGCAGTTTGGTTTGAGTCACTCGCACGTTCGAGTCATGTGACCAAACAACACAAGTTATGACTCGGTGGGCATCAGGGATTAAGCAGGCGAGAGATAATATCTCCCACCGCTATCTACGAAACCTCAGCCGATATAAACGACAATAAAACCCGCGCGTTCCGCACAATAGACCCTCGCTAGACCCCGGTGTAAGCGTTCAATCTGCTCTCTCCCCCGCGCTACACGCTCCGGAGTGGAGCTAACTTAATTTATTTAGCTTCCCACCACCCGTGCTCCCCCGCCAGCCCAATTACCAGCTGTAGCTCTGCACCGGGTGCCCATCTCTCCCTCTCCCTCTCTCTCTCTCTCCGTACCCGTCTCTTGCTGTCCCTCACACGCCCTCGCACTCTCTCTCGCGCTCTCTCACGGTCTCGCTCCCCCACGTTCGCTCTCTCTCTCTCTCTCTCTCTCTCTCTCTCTCTCTCTCTCTCTCTCTCTCTCTCTCTCTCTCTCTCTTCTCTCTCTTCTCTCTCTCTCTCTCTCTCTCTCTCTCTCTCTCTCATCTCTCTCTCTCTCTCTCTCTCTCTCTCTCTCTCTCTCTCTCTCCTCTCTCTCTCTCTCTCTCGACCCCACCCACCCTCTTCTGTAGTTGCTGCCCCCCCCAAACCCGGACGCCACATTAAACGGCCCTCATGCACCACCTTCATTCTTCAGCCATGCCATTAGTCCCCCTTGCCACTGTTCCCTCTCTCTCGTTGTCTGCCCCCCCACCTTGTTTCTCTCTCTCTCTGTTGCTCTGCCCTGTCTCCTCCCTTCCTGGGCCCCTCGTGCTTCTGTGTGTGTGAGGGAGAGAGCAGGGGACAGTGTTGGAAACGGGATCCAAGCGGAGAGGTGAAAATCATTTTGTAATTGCCTTCTTTTTTTTTTTTTTTCTTCTGCACCAGCAGTTGTGCTCTAGAATGGACTCCCAGGATTACTCTCCAAGTCCCTTAAATCCTTGGCTTTGTTTCACTCACACACACGCACGCCTGGACGCACACAAACACACACACAGCCAGTTTTACGGCGGTGGACACAGAAGAATCTGGAGGTGACCGGGGTCAAGTATACATTGTGTTGTAATATATCAAGAGGCCTGGAACGCAAGCACCTCTACTTAGCCTTCATTTGTCCATTGCTGCTGGGTTATTTAACTTTCATTCTGTATTGTGCAAGGGTAGGTTTTAAGTGTTTATTTATCTTTTGGAGAGGGTATATTTTCGGCAGTATTGCGCATGTTGTTGGTTTTAAGTGTGTATTTTGGCTAGTGTCTGTTTTGAGTATGAATTTTGAGCATGAGGAAGTGTAGTTGTTTATCATGGTGTCCAGTTCCTGAATGTCTGCATTTGTAGCATGTCTTTAGGTAATGTAGGCTTGTCTAAAGTGAGTTCACGTGCGACGACACTGGCCTGTCCTTCCTGTCAACCGTCAGCCCAGTGCTGCGGTGTCTAAGCCACCACACTCTCTGGTAATCTTATCTGCCTGCACAATCTGCATTAAGCCCAGCCTGCAGTCTCTTAACCCCTTCCAGGCCCACCCTTTTGTCTGAGCACCACACGTTTTCTTTAAAAAGAAAATGGTTTTTCTGTTGTTTTTATTTTGAACAGCTTAGCTTAAGAAGGCCTGACAGTTTGGAATGGGTCAAACTACCAAAATTATTATTTCACCACAAGCCCACACAAACCCTCTTTTTGCAATAAACTCTTTCTAAGAATTCTGTTTTTCGGAAAAACACCCTGCGTGGACCTCAAATACACTCGTGCAACACAGACTGGCGGTTAAATGACAATATCAGGGCTCCCACCCTCCTCTCCCAGTCCCCACACCGGTCTCCCACTCCCAGCGCCATCCCTAGGCAGACTCTCTCCACTCTGCCGCCTTGCCCCTCTTCTCGACGCGAGCGGTCCGACGCGAGATGCGCCAAGCCCCGACGACCTCCCCCCGACGAAACACGGCCCCCCTTGCCCACTCCCATTCTCCTCCCACCTCCATCGGCCACTCGATCCCTAGCCCATCCCAGGGCTGCGTTGCCTGTTGCTGTGCGAACGCCCGGTATGCCGTGGCCTCTGCTGCTGTTATACCGTCATCATTTAGTCTCCGTGCCCGTTGTTCTGGCGAGCGGCGTGGCTGGAAAGGCCTCCCTTCTCGTTTCGGGAGCGACCGCGGTGGAGCCGGCAGCAGCGATGTTGCTTTGCTGTTGCCCGTTTGGTGGTCTGTGGTGTTTACCGGGGTTCGTGGAGCTCTCTCTCTCTGTCTCACGCACACCGCCACTCAATGGCCTGGAGGCTATATATAGATGTAGAGTAATCATTCTCGTGTCCTGTCTGTGAGTTTGGTTATGAATGCTGAGGTATGACCGGAGCAATACAGAAACTCGTTGGCACTAAATACTTTGATCTCTGTCTGGGGTGTTGTTTTGCCATGGTTTAGAAAGTTGTTTTGGAATTTGAAACCTTTTTATTGAATTGAGTCATCATTTCACAAGCGAGCAGGTTATGACTGTGGCTTTACAGTAAATGTGAAATGCTGAACTCGCACTGATCCCGACCCGAGCAAATGAATCACTTGAACGTAATGGCAACATGCACTCCATGAACGATGGCAGGGGAGGATCATGGGAAATGTAGTCTGTCTTAAATGCCTCCCTCCTGCTGCTCTGTTCTCCCTGTAGCCAAACCACCCACGCATGCTGTTTTCCAATTGTGTTCGCTTGCTTTACCTCCTTCACAATCGTTTGCTACATCATCATCATCATCGCGGTGGCTCCTAGGCGAAGGGTGCAATCTGCCATTGTCAGAGTAATGGGACATTGATTGAGATGAGCAAAGCTGGCGTTGGCCATTATTCACCGCCGAGCGGTGTATTGGATGTATATTACTCCACAAACCATACTCGCACCGACGTTAACTTCACCCCATACAGCACGGGCAATCTTCTCTTCATTTCAACCTAGCGTGTTAAATGTCCGACGTGGCAGAGAGCTCGACACTCTAACATCGCCGGGTTTAACATCCCTGGCTTGTCAACATCCCTGGCTTGTCTTTTTTTCTTATACTTCTTTCGTCGTCGTTGTTATTTTATTTTTTTAAGAATAACACGCATAACTCTCCCTCCCTCGCGAGGGGAGGACGCAGCGGCAAGAGGTGTGTGTGTGTGTGTGTGTGTGTGTGTGTGTGTGTGTGTGTGTGTGTGTGTGTGTGGCTGGCTTGGCCGGCCCGCTGCGTGCGATTGGCCCTCTGAGCGGGTGTTTACGGCCGGATCACTCGGCAGAGCCGCGGAACCACGGGAGCGTCTGTCACCCGGTGGCAGCGCTGCCTCCACAGCCTGCCCAGAGCTGACGGACTGACCGCGGGCCAGCTGGAGAGGAGGAGGGCTGACTCAGGGCAGGACTCACTCTGTGCCTCCCAGCTCCTCTAATGGCCGTAGGAGGGGCCTTTGAACGCCGTCCACGCGAGATTGTTTCTCTTTATCCGAGGTCGACGTGGGTGATTGTGTGATTGTGTTCCCAGTGGGTCGCCGCGGTGCTGTTCTCTGTAACCCTACGTTTTCTTCCCTCCTACCTGATTCTATACCTCTCTTTTTCTCCCTCCTCTCGCTCTCTTTCTCCCCTGCTCTTTCTTGCTGGCTCTCCCTTCCTTTGGCCTGTAGGTGTTTATCAATGCGGCCATTGTGAAGGCTGAATGAGCGGAGTGGCTCATGAGACCGCAGTGACAATGGGCACATGCCCCCCCCCATTCCCCTCTGTAGCCTGAGTGTGTAGCTGGGATTGTGTGTGTGTGTGTATAGTTGGGACTCTGTGTGTCTGGGGGGTGTTTTGTGTGTGTCTGTTTGTCTGGGGTGTGTTTCGTGTGTGTGCGCTTGCTTACGAACACTTTGGCTTTCTTCATTCGTTGCAGCGACAGGTGTTGCGGTTGAAATAATACCGACCAACGCCTACTCGCAATCCCGACAGAAAAAAAATAAAACGCACAAAAAACGCGCCCACACCCCGTCTGCATGGTAACGCAACACGGGCACGTCTTCAATCAATCAGTTATTACCCTAAAACACCAGCGCCGCCTGGAAAACACCTTCCACCTCCGGAGGAGAAAATGGAGGATGTAACCGACACCGGTAATCTTAACAGGAACTCAACCGCCCGTCGGAAACTGCTGAGAGACGCCGGAGAAACTGGATACGTCCTCTATTTTTTTTTTTTAATCGTTTTGTTCGCTAAAGTTTGAAATATTGTTTCCAAGGCGACGTCTGGCATTTGGGATCAGTAGAGTGAGTGCAGTTAAGCGATGCCCTTTTACCAGCCCGAGGTGTTTGCGTTTCCTTCCCGGGGTGCAGCCTGATCCCGGGCAGGACGAACTCTATTCTCTCCATCATTTTTTGTTTTTATTTCGTCTTGTCAAAAGAGAAAAATCCGCCTGCGGGGCCGTCAAGATAAAGCAAAATGAGCTGCTGGCTCTCCGAATGTTGGGCTGTGGACAAAGGAGTGTTTTGGCTGGCTCGACGCGAGGCAAGCGGCACAGAGTTTAGTAAACAAGTGCAAACAACACACACTGGCTATGTGTTAATGTTGTCTCAGCGTTTTAGTCTCATCTCTTGTCTGTCATGTTTCTGACCCGCTCACTCGCGCACACAAGATGGCTGCTATGTGGGCTGCGTCTTTTACTGCTTGGCACCTCCGCCCTACAGAAGGGCTAGGCCTCTTTGTTAGTGCCTCCCTGCCACAGGAAGGAGCTGGGCAGGAGGAGGAGAGGGGGGGGTCCACATGAATGAACACCATCCCCCCCCCGCCTGCCTTTCCTAAACATTAACCTCACGAGGAGAGGAGCGATGGTCTTCATTACTCTGTTGACGGCGAGCTCCGCGGACGCCCCGTTCAACCCAGAACTAGGTCAGCACCGACCGGACCCCCCCCAACTCCAGCTAAGGCCGTTTGCGTACACTTGCAGTGATGACCTCCCCTGCGGCCACCGGGGGAGAGTTTGTTCTGGCGACATAGCTTTTCAGTAAGCAGCCCTCTTGGTGTGTGTGTGTGTGTGTGTGTGTGTGTGTGTGTGTGAGACCCCGGCGGTGCTCTGCCTGATGTTGCCGTGAGCAACAGGGTCCCTGCAGTCATGTGTGAGCTGCGGCCGCGGAGATCCCCTCGACGTGGACGGGGGATCGAGAGTTGAGCGTGATGGGCAGAGGAGGGCGAGGCAGCACTAAACGCTGTCGAGAGACTGGCAGATGGAAAGAAGGAGAGAAGTCTGCCTCGCGCTCTCCCTCCCGCTCTCTCTCTCTTTGTGTGTCTTCCGTGCTTCATTCACTCTCTCACGCGTTTCACAGCACGCTGCTGTTGTCGGGGAATGGCTCCGTCGCTCCGCCCACTCCTGCCCGGCAGCCAATCCGCGGCTGCTCCTGCCGCTCCACCTGATCCGATTGGCTGGCCCTTGTTGGCTGGTGAATTAAACGGGATTGATGGGTAATCTGGGCACGGGAGCGGGGGGGGGGGAAGAAAGGGGACTGAGGGGCCCCAGAGTAGGGGCAGCAGAAGGGGGCTTAGGCCACCGGGTACTGGGGTCCTGGGTGCTGGGCTAATTCTATTAATTCTATTCCAAGTCTATTATCAGCTGTGTTTCCTTTTGTTTTCCCCCCCCACTCCGTTAGTCCACCTGTCCGCCATCGGCATTCTGTCACGGTGTACAAGTCACGGCTTCCCCTTTTCTTACAAAGAACCCTTCCGCACAAAGACACTCATCCGACAACGGTTAACAATAAGATGTCTATTTTTCAGAGTGGTTAGTAGTTTATTTGTGTTGTCGCAATTAAACTGCAACAATGGTGAGGAAGATTAAAAAAAACACGCTCCGCTGCGGATCCTGCCAGATTTTAAGCACCGCCGCGTCGCTTCGGAGCGGCGGGGAGGTGACGGGTTCAGTGAGAGGCACGACGGTGACAGGAGACTGGAGACGCCGGCCCCGGGGACGTCCGCGGGGTCGCACCTCTCCCCCTGGGCATTGTCACGGCTCTAGATGACTAATGGGGGAAGTGAAACCAGAGCCGGAGACCGGCCGGGTAATGAGTGCCAAGCCGAGGGACCGGGCCCACTGTACGCCAACACAAGAGCCCGATTGTGTGCTTTGTGCCGCCTAGTGAATCTTGGACATCGCTCCTCGCTCGCCCGAGCCAGAGGGAGACGAGAAGTACACGGGTTGGTCACAGTCGTCGTCGTCGTCGTCGTCTTTGTCGTCGTCGTTGTTGCCGTTGGAAGGGCCTCTGCTTGTGTCGTCGTTGTTTTGCGTTTCTAAGAGGGGGGGCTTAGGTGATTAGATGCGATGGCGGCCTGGGCCACGTAGTCTGCGAGCCCGGCTGTAAATGTTCGTGTTGACATGGGGATTTACATACAGCGGGCCGCCGCTGGCAATTACCAACGACAAATCCTGTTGTTGTCGCGAAGCACCAATGTGTTTCCCTCCCTCTCTCTCTGTCTCTCTCTTGCGGTCTCTTTCGCGCTCTCGTGTGTGTTTTTTTAATGTATGAGCTTGCAGACTCCCCATTGTTTTTCCCCTCCCGTGTGTCGCACCGTAAGACACCGTTATCTCCCCGGCACACACCGTGCGGGTCCACGCAGGGACCAGCGCGCCATCAAAACCGGCGGGCCGTGGAGCTCCTTAAAGATGGCCATTCGCTTCCCGCCGGGTCAATACAATATTGATTTGTAAGCGTTTCGTTTTGTCAAGAGCGCCCCCTCTCTCCGCACCGCGCCGTACCCTGTTGTCGTTGAACCGCGGTTCGACTAAATAGTTGTCACCGGTGCGTTTCGCAAATCTGTTTTCATATTGTCGGCCGTTTGAGTGAGTCGGTGCTCGTAGTAAGGCTTTGTATGGCTGCTGTGAGGGGGATTACCATGTGATGGATTCCTACATATTCATGTTTTAAATGACCCCGACTGCCATAAAAATTGATTCCATTAGCGGTGCTTACCGTTTCTGCTCTGAGCCGGTTTACCAATTTAAGAGCTCTCCACGTTTTAAAACCCCGATTTCCAGCGTGATTGTTTTTCCTTTTTTCTTCTTTCGTTATCTGCCACTCTTGTTCTCTTTGGATAAACGTAGCAATAATTTCAGTCTCTCTGGCAGACAGGCTCTCTCTCTCGCTCTCTCTCGCTCGCTCGCTCTCTCTCGCTCGCTCGCTCGCTCGCTCGCTCGCTCGCTCTCTCTTTCTGCCTTGACATTTCCTTTCTTAGTCTCTTTTCCTTTCCTCTCTGAAACCACTCTTGCTTTCAGCGGCGGCCTTGACCTCCCCTGGAGGCGTCGAACACTCTCGCACGCTCACCACAAGGTGAGCCGTGATCCTCCCCCCCCACCCACTCCTACAGCCACCCACTTCCTGGACCTGCTACCTGGAGGGAGGGAGGCAGGGGGGGAGGCAGGCAGGGAGGGAGGGAGGGGAGACGGCTGGAGGCAATGATCCAGCCGCTGAGAATAAGCCCCGGGAAACACACTGGCCGGCGAGTTAATAATTCAAATCAGCAGGAGAAACCACATCCATGCTCCACTCACAGGGCCTCCCCGGGGGGAACAGGGGCCGTCTTTAATGCGGTCCCCACCTAGCTCAGGCCCTCGGTCGCACTTCAGAACAGCTGCGTGGGCACTTCCTGTTTTGTGGGGGCATTATTATACTGCTGCTGTTAAGCTGTGCATACAGTTTTGACTTGCCTGTTTTCAACTCCTCTTGATTGGAATTGAAATGCAAATCATGCAAAGTATTGTGGTTTTCCCCAGGAATCGTTGGCAGTCAGAGAGTGAAATAGGGGGATACTTAGGGGGATGTGTCAACTGTGATTTGCATCGAACCATCAACAATATTTTATGGGACGATAATGTGTACAGCATTCGGAACAAGCATGTGAAGTGAGTTATGTCTCAACATAAGAAGTGCATTAAGCCATACAATTATATAATGTGTAATAAGAGAAAGGTCTCGTCTAGAAGGAGCATGAGTGAAGACCTGGCCTAGTGAGTGTCATTGTTGTATGTAACAGACCCCACTTTCTCGATCACACTCTTTATTGTTACTAATGCGGGTTTCCCTATATTGATTTGAGTCATATTTTTTCTTCGCTGCAATGCTCTGAACACTTCCCCCTTCTCTCGTTGACTGGAAGTCTGTCTGCCGCTTCACACGGGTTTCACTATGACATCACACGCACACCGTCGCTAGTTCACAGAAACAAAGGCGCCGAGAGAGGAATTTTTCTGTCGTCGTTGATTCGTCAATTATTTTCCCACTCGGCCGCAATGACAGATTAGCGAAGTTCTCTTGGAATAACCGCAGCCGCTCCTGTCTGTACCGGCCGTCCTCTGGGCTCCGACTAGTCATTGCTCTACAAAAGGAGAAATGTCAGCAGGCTGCGTCTATATGCCCTGCTATATCATTAGAGAGTGGAGGGGCGTTGGTGTGTGTAGGTGGACGCAAAGGGCATGTGTTGTTGTGTCATGGAAAAAAAGCCCATAGGTACTGTTATTAGGTATACCGAATGACACACGCGTGCACAAACGCGCACGCAAACACTGGTACTGCCATCTGCCGAGATGTGCAGCCACCTACTCTTAAAAGAACATACAGTACATCTGTCGCATAAGGGTGTGGTTATTATTAAGCAGAATGGTTTCAGGGCTGAAACCAAAAATGTTTTGAACTTTTTCCCCAACTGCTATTTTGACTAGAGCTCTTTGGATGGCGGACTATAAAGGGGAAGCGAAAACAGGCGAGCAAACTCCAACGTATTGAGTTGTCGTCTGGGGGACCTCCCTTGTCTCCTCGTTCTCCTTAAAGCGCCGGCGAGGCGATGGTGTCGCCTAGCACCACTTGTCGCGCGGTCGTGCGTGCTCGCCCGCTCACAATGGCCTAACTGTGCGGGCGGCCGTTGGACCCGTGCATGGGTGCTCACCGCCTGTCCGGCCTTCCTGGGATCATTCCACCACCTTTCCAGGGTTTCCTTAAACCACGGAAAGACCCAAGCACCGACCGTACCGGAGGACTGTCACAGGCCTTATTGGCCTAGAGTGGCCATCTTTGTTCCAAGCTATCGTTTAGAAACAAGATGGCCGCAAGTTGAATTAATTGAATAAATAAGGCATGTTTTGAATGTGGCCCGTGTGGTGGTGGGCTATGCCCCAGCACGGCTAGCCTTCCTCAGAATTGGCATCCGAGACCCACCACATCCAGTGTGGGGGAGCGGGGAAGGTGGAGGGAGGGAGGGAATACCTCTCATGTGGTCCCTTGTGTGGTCGGTCTCTCTCCTCGGCCTGTCTGAAGGAGTTTGTTCACATTTGGTCCGAGGAAGGAGAAACGTGGACGAAGGGAAAGATGAGAGGGATAGGTCATGGAGAAAATGATGAGAGAGGATGGGCTGGGGTGGGGGTGGGGACAATTATACGTGGTGCAGGGACAGGGGTTGGTTTGCGGGGGGGGGGGGGGGGGGGGGAGGGCAGAGGGCAGAGGGACTGCTCTGAGACAGACACACAGACACGGAGTCAGAGAGAGCGCTTTGGATCCCAATCCGGTTCGGTGCTGCCTCGACAGTCTGGCCACAGCCTCTCCAGAACGCCTCTCTGTTTCTTCCTCAAAGAAGTGTTATTTTTATCTTTAGTATTTTCGTCGGTCGAAGTCCCGCTCTCTCACCCCCCCCTCCCCTCCCACCTCTGTTTCCTTTACAGAGGGCATGCAAGGTTCACAGGCACACATGAGTTCATCCGTGAGTTCAACAATAGAAGAATGGTGTGTGTGTCAAGGTTTTAAATGTCTAGGCCAGCGGGAATATCTGGTGGTGATTCTGGAGATCTGTTATGGTAACGTCTCGGCGCTATGTGCCGGTGTTGTGTTCAGGTGAAGCCGGGCAGCCAACCCGGGAATGTCTGGAATGTCCACCTAGCCCTTGGTGTCTGCGGAAGAACGCACAATCTCCCTCGCTCTGCTGACGTGTGCGTTTTAATCTCGTAACATTACCCTTCCTTGTTGACCCCCCCGCCACCTCTCTCCTCGACACGCACGCACACACACAACCTTTGCCCATGATAAACCGAAAGCAGGGCTCATGAGGACTGATGGGTTGTTCCTGCGGGGACGTCTGGTTGCATTCCTCTTCACCACGGCGTGAAGACGAATTGATCGGCAGTGACCTTTTGTCTTTCGCTAAAGACCAACAAGAGCGAAGGGGCGGTGCTCTCCCTGTGGCCAAGGATTAAACCACCGCAAATCATCTATCTGGCACATTCCTCCTGCACAGCCAGGGTGAAGATACACACGCATGACATCATCATGTGCTGTCCTCACATGACCCCCCCCCCCCCCCCCCAGATCCGATGGAGCGCCAAACCAAACTCGAATAGGTGGTCTTGGCGTCAGCCCGCACGTTTAAGTGCACTTTGTTTCATGTCGCTGTGGCCTTGTAAGAGGCTTAGAGATTTAATTTCCCTTTATCAAAAGGCACTCTCAGGCTGTGGGTGGGTGGCTGGGTGTGGAACCTCGACTAGAACCAGGAAGAAGATATTTTTGGGGCCAAGAGGAAACGGTTTCCTCCCTTGAATAAGCAGACCTCACTCAGAAGGAAGGGGCGGGGGGGGTGGCGGTGATAGAGGTCGACGGGAACACAAACACTTCATCCGGCCGATCCTTTTAATCAGGCGAGTTTAACTGACAATATGCCCCCGTGAAGGCTGACTAAAGCAAACGCTGCCTTTCTTCTGTGTTCTCCACCCAACCGTGAAGAACGCCGTTCCCTTGAGAAAACGTCCGCTCCAGTTCCTCCGATAATGACGCAGGCGCGAATCAAGGGGCACCATGAGTCACACTTAAAAAAAACTTTTATTTTGAAAGGTATTCTTCTGACAGTAGTGGGTCACTGGACCGCGGCCCTGACACCGTTTTGAGTCAGCAAATAGTTTCCTTCTCTTTTAAACACGGCCGGTGATGGCATGCTTTTGTAGGGGTTTGCTTGAAGAGGGCCTCTGCTCAACCTTTTTCTCTCCCAAAGCGAGAGGGAGAGGGGGAGGGAGAGGAGGAAACCCTCCGAGGTATTTTCCCTGCGTGGGTTTTGTCGGGTGGTGATGTCACCGGGAACTGCAGAGGCAGGGGGTTGAAGGAAGTGCTTTTAAGTTGAAATTCCCATGAGGCCGGTGTGACCTGATTGGTATCGGATCTCGGCCGTTTCCCTCTTTTTTATTTTTTCTGCGTAATTTCCTCAGAAGCCAGCGCCTGCTGCGGTGTTGCCGTTTCTTGTTGGACGAGTGCGCGTCGACAAGGGACGCGCGAATGATTTAAACGCTCCTGTCGTAGCGCGGCCAGGGGCCCGGCCCCGCTCATACCTCGGTTTATCAGGCTGAGCGTGTGGATGGTTTGGCCCCAGCTCGTCCCCCACTGAGCTCCATGCGTCACCGGGAGCACAGCAAGGCGTGGACCACAGTTAATGTTTTCCTAATAATGGCGTTCAGGTATTAGTATCGGCAGGCGGCAGAATAGCAGGGGGTGGGGGGAGATTAACGGCTCCTGCCGTGCACTTGAAAGCCCCTCCCCGATCCGTCACCACGGCAACCCAACAGTATCAAACGTCTGATTACTTTTACTTTGAAGGCGGAAAGGGGGGAAGATGAATGGCCTCTGTCGGAGCGGGAAGCCTCTTCCTGGTGCGTTTACTCGTTGGTTGGGATGGGAAGCACTCTTCCTAAAGCCAGTGCTGGAATGCAGTTTATGCTACTCGGCTGAAACCCTGATGCTCTTATATGGATTTATAGCGAGCTTGCTAGTTTTTTTTCTCTCCTTCTTGTCTTGCAGAGGATTATACCAAAGCTCTTTTTTTTTTTTTTTTTTTTTTGGGCTTGAGTATGTAAGATGTTTAGAAACACACTCGCACCCTGGCACAAAGAGCATGGCTGGGGGGTCTTTTGCCAAAGCGAGATGCTGCTTCTTTATTCCGTTTGTTTAGTCTCAGAATGGTCGACAGGACATTAAACACTAATTGAAGGCACTAAAGTACAAGTCGAATGCACTGAACCCTGACTGCTGCTGGCGAGCCTCGCATTGTGTATGAATGTGTGCATGAATCATAAGAGGCTTTGTATAAAAGGTTCTGCTAATTGCCCTAAATGTAAATGTATGTAAGCATTGCATGTGATTATGATCAGCTTTTTTTGTTGCAGACAATTATTTTACATTCTTCATTCTGTATATTGCTCCATAACACAAGTCAAGTCAGTTCTGTGTAGTGCTTGTCTGCCTATAGCCTAATGGATGGGCATTTGTCGATACACTGCCTTTTGTCCTATTTAAATTCCGCAGTAGTTGGGCGTTTTGTGCAAAATATCGTGTGTGTGTGTGTGTGTGTGTGTTTGTGTGTGTGTGTGTGTGTGTAGATGGTTGCAAACAGCTGTGTTCACACATCATCTGCCATCTCGCCTCGTCCTCTTGCCTCCCACTCTCTCTGTGTTTGTATCATCTGCACAACAACTCTTAGCTTTGAAGCAGCGAATCCCTGACTCACCGAGGGCTCACCAAAGCACCCGTTGATGGCCTTGTTCGTGCGTGTGTGTCGACTGAGCTCCGGTATCGCTCCCAGCAGACCTGTGGGTCAATTAGTCTCTCTCGCTCGCTCGCTCGCTCGTTGCTGTATCCTGTGCTCTCTCTCTCGCAACTGCCCCCCACAGTAGCTTCCTCCTCCATTACCTGGCTCCTCCTCGTGACCGCACGGCGTCCGGCCCTCTGCCGGGGGGTCGTTACCGTCGTCGTGCGAGCCAACTGGCACGTTCCTGATGGCGCGGCCGGCCGGCGTCCATTTCTGTGGAGGCGGCCCCGGGCCAGACGCCAATACCAACACTCCAGGGTCACTCCGGTATCACTCTGGAGTCACGCCCCCATGATGTCATGTCTGCCAGCTCAGTCTGCTTATAAAGCTGCTTGTGTGTGTGCTGTATGTGTCGACTATAATGTATACCAGTGGTTGTATCATTAATTTCTTAGCGATGGGGGTGCACTGTCCAGGCTGGGCTCGGGCTCATTCTGTGTTTTCCCCCCCCCCCCCCAATCCTTTCAAAAAGAGGTCGGTGTACACTATTGTATAAATAAGCAGCTGTAGTGTGTCTGTGTATTTATAGTCGTGGCGCTGTGCGTTTGCAGCCGGTGAAGCCAACACAGCTTCTGCTGCTGCAGGAGAGGCTGAACTCTACTCCCGGGCCCTCGTCTGGATCGTCTTTCCTCTCCCCTTCCTCTCCTTCCTCCTCCTCTGCATTCACACTATCGACGTGTTCCCCTCTCTGCAGACCCGCAGCTCTCGGTTGGCCCTAGCAACTGTCAAGTAGGCATGCACGGGCACGTATACGTGCACGTGCACACACACACACTGACCACCCGGTCCACCATGACCTTTTGCGTGGCGGAACCAACTAGGTTTTCAAATTAGGATTTTTATCTTTTCTGCTTGCCGCCTCCTCCTCCCCACTCAGAGCTAACGCGATCAGTCTGTGTGTGTCTTGGCTTCTAGCTCCTGCCGTTCCCCTCGCTCTGTTTTGTCTCTCATCTCACTCCTCCCCCCCCCCTCTGGTGTGTCCCTGTGTGGACGTCGTCTTCATGTCTCCTTGTTGTGGAGCCCGGAAGCAGAGCTGGGAGATCCCCGGCGGTCTTAATGCACTGTGTGTGGGCAGCCCTTGCTCTACCTGCTAAGAGCAGCACTCACTCTCCCCACTTCTCTTTTATATGCGCTCGACCGCCCGGGCTTAACTGCTCCCGGAGTCCCCGGCGCTGCCGCGGATATCGCTTTGTTTACAAGCAATCCGTGCGACGGTTTTCTATAGATTATTTTTTTTTTCTGCTTTTAGAATTATCCGCGGTTACCTTGAGATTCACATGATGTTTCCCATTACGGGGCAGCCGCGCCGGGCTACTACGCGACGGCTGTGTGTGGATGCTGATTTCCCCCAACTGTGTTAGAGACGACGTACCCATCCGGCTCGGCACTCCATTAATACCACCGGCTGCCGTGACCTTTCTGGCTGCGTTGAAAGAAACGTAATATCAGAATTTCCCTCCCTTCTCCGCTTGGCCCCTATTCATTAGCCCAAAACAAAAAGACTGTGCGTATCCAACGCCAGCAGAGAGTGGGCTTATTGAAGCCGAAGCCTCGTGAACAAAACAATGGTTCACCCGCCCCGTCGCCGTCTCCTCCTCGGGCCTACGTAATGTGGTTTCAGCTGGGAGAGAGCAGCACAACACGCTGCCTTTTGATGAGGGCCCCTCTCTCCCTGCCAGACACTGCGGTCTTCTGCTCAGCTGGCCGCCTCTCTGCGCCGCCGCCGAGGGGGAGACGGAGGCCGGGCCCCTAACAGAGCGTATGGGCTGGCATTGCTGTGGTTGGCAATGACGGCCGAGGGAAAGAAGAAGGATGTCCTTACATAGGGAGCCCTTCTCGTGTGTGTGTGTGTGTGTGTGTGTGTGTGTGTGTGTGTGTGTGTCCCCCTCCGTGTGCACATTATTGGGTCATTTATTTGCGAGGCAGGAAATCTGTGCATCCGGAGTCCCCTCTTCCACCGGTGCCCAGGGGGCAATGGAAACCCTGTGTGTGTGTGTGTGTGTGTGTGTGTGTGTGTGTTTCAGCCATTGTCCTGATTAGCTCGGTAGACAGTCTGGGCTGCGCGCTCTCTTTCCGCTGCACGCCGGGAGTACTGGTTAGGCCCGTGATATCATGTCAGGTTTCCCCTCCGTCGGCTGCGATTCAACGGTTTCGGGGGGGGCGGCGAGATGTGGAGGGCTGGCTCTGATTGGGTTCTGGGAAGCGACGTCTCGCCGGGTTTTAAGTAAACAAGCGGCTAGGGGCCCGGTCTCACTGTA
Organism: Pollachius pollachius; assembly: GCF_949987615.1. NCBI lineage: Eukaryota > Metazoa > Chordata > Actinopteri > Gadiformes > Gadidae > Pollachius > Pollachius pollachius. The sequence continues at coordinate 6,595,443 of NC_136946.1, read as the reverse complement.
GTGTCGCCGTGCTCTCTCTCCCCCACCCGGAATCCGACGGCTGAACCAACTCGGAGCCTCTTTTTTGGAGAAATGACGGGCGAAATTTCCCTGTGAGATGACAATGAGGACATTGAGAAGCAGTCCCCGCTCCCCAGTCGACCAGTAACCATCCGTCGTCGGCCAAGAAGCCATCGCTTCTCTCTCCCTTTCGCGCTCTCTCTATCCCATAATGGCCCTAGCTGTCACACGCCCTCACATGTGGAAAAAGTTGTCTTTCTTCTCTGTATTTTTCTTCTTTCCCAACTAATGGTAGTGTTGCAGCTCTTTATTGTTCAGAGCCGTCCTAATTGAGGCTGACATCTTCCACCAATGAAGGAAGGGAAAAAAGACAAAGTTGTCAACAGCGAGTGAAGGAAACTCAACGTGGTGCGTTGATCCCGTTCCATTCTCCCGGACACATTTAGCACCGTTCTCCATTCTGTTTCCCGGCTTTGCGTTTCTGCCCCTGAGAGCAGGATTCAAACTGATTGCAAGTGGCGTGCAATTATGTCATTGTATTACTGCAGCCTCTCTCTCCCTTTCTCTCACCCTCCCTCCTTTACACCACCACCATCACCACCCCTCCCCTACACCACCCCATTTCCCAGCCTCCGCTTATAAGCGGCGGAGCAGGAATAAACCGGTGCCCATTGCGCCTCGCTGGGAGGAATACAGGGCAGCGATTGTGAGCGTTACTAGCAGAACACGGGCTTAAAAACGAAACGGTATATTTTACGAGACCCCCCCCCCCCCCACCCCCGTAAATCACGTAGCCTCGCCCGGCAAGCAGACGGTCCGTACCCGAAAAAAATGCCAGCAATGCTCAAAGTGGCTTGTTGGTCGCCATTAACAAGACTTTCTCGGGGTTGGCACCTCCCTGCTTTCTCTGGGACGGCGTTATTTTGGCCCCGCTTTCCGTTTTTTTTCTTTCTTTTTTTCGTTTCGGGCCGTAAATATTCCTGGTCCGTTAGGCCAGACGGGAATCACTTCTGGACTTAGCGCGTCGTTACAGTGAGGCAGTCTCTGCCCGGACCACCGGCGTAAATGGGCCCTTTATGTTCCGCAGCGGCCTTTATGGGCTTTTACACGGAGGGATGTATGGATGTGGGGCAGCTGACGTTGTGCAGGCTATAGCGCTGCTATAGGAGCTTGGCTGCGTGTGTGTGTCTGTGTGCACGCACGTTGTCTCTTCTCCATTCAGTGCACGTGCCTGTGGAAATCTTCATGCAGCTCAGCAGTAGGACGCACCATCTTGTCAGTTGAGGCTGTCTACAGTGTGTGTGTGTGTGTGTGTGTGTGTGTGTGTGTGTGTGTGTGTGTGTGTGTGTGTTGCCCGTGGCCTTTTTAAAGCTGATGATTCTTTCCGCCGCGCTGCAGAAGATTTCATGTGACAGGTGAGACTGCATTCCTCCGGGGGTAGAGCTGGGAGAAGCAGGGCTATAAAGCTCCAAACCCAAGTCATTAAAACACCTGTCTGCAGTCTTTACCAACACTTTGCATGGCGGCTCTTTGCGAAGGCTTCCTGCGTGCTTGGGTCTGAGGGTCTGCGGGTTCTCCTACGGTCATGATCCACGATTAGGGATCCTCAGACATGGAGGGTGTGTCGTACAGCCGCAGCCATTGTGCCCCGATCCGCTCAGGGCAACAACAAGTGTTTAGTTCTGTTAGTAGTCTGGCACGGTGACTGTTTTGGGAGGGCGGCTGTGTCATTGTTATAGGGGCATATGTTCAATCGCGCTACATGGGGCGTTGTGTTATGGCGCAAACACTTTAACATACAGCCGCGGCGAGGACTATATGTGTCCCATTGTGTTGCAACTCCCCGTGTTTCACACCAGGGATTTAGTGGAGTGCTCATTCATGGACTTCTCCTCAGACATGACCGGGTAGAGTCGGACAAGCACACACACACACACACACACACACACACACACACACACACACACACACACACACACACACACACACACACACACACACACACACACACACACAGTTGATTTAACTACCGCCGGCGAGGCTGCTTGCAGTGCACGCAAACACCGTCCCCGAAGAACAACGAAATGAAGTCCTGCAGCGATGCTTCACATACATCCCGTGTATCCGCACGCCGCCGGGATCGGGCCGGGGAAAGCACAAACTCCCCGAATACACATCTCCTCCACATTCATTTATTTCTCCTCCACTGTGCAGCTCCCCCCGCCCCCCCGGTTGCCGGTGGCAGGTTAATAAAATAAACATACATCCACCAGTGGCAATGGCATTCCTGCCAGCACTCCCTCAGCTGTCATCTTGTGTGTGTGTGTGTGTGTGTGTGTGTGTGTGTGTGTGTGTGTGTGTATTTGCGACGCGGCCTGTCACTTTAAGCCCCGTCTAGTCTGTCGACGCCCTCTCCCCATCACACTACACCCCCCCATCACCAGGGAAGGCCATATGGGTTCATCGCCCATGGATTCTCCACACTACACCGTGTGTCGGTCGAGTCCTTCAGCTGTGGCCCTGACCTAGTGCCTCAGCCCTGTTTTTTTTTTTGTTTTGTAAAACCACTGGCTGGCCTGCGGAGACATTTATCTCTCCACGCTTGCGTTGGATCCAGAATTGCGTAGAGATTAGATGAACCACGGAACGGATCATCATGGTAGACACGGTTCCAGCGGGACGCGTTCCATCACGGCTCTGAACGTGCACGAGAAGTGATTGGGATCTACTGTATGTTCTCCTCAGCGTATCCGTCTCAAGGTACAGACGAACTGCTGTATAATTAGTGCTTCATCTCTCTCCCTGGGCCTGCTTCGAAAACAAACAAACCATGTGTCTCTCTCTCTCTCCCCCCCCCCCCCGTCCCGTTGAAATGTTCTCGCCCTACCAGTCTCTTTCCATTTGTTCTTTGATTAACCAACCTGACGTGGAGTACTGTGTGTGTGTGTGTGTGTGTGTGTGTGTGTGTGTGTGTGTGTGTGTGTGTGTGTGTGTGTGTGTGTGTGTGTGTGTGTGTGTGTGTGTGTGTGTGTGTGTGTGTGTGTGTGTGTGTCCCCCCCCCCCCAAAATGCTTTGTGGTGCAGGCCAAGCTCAACACAGCTGCCCACCCACACCCCAGACATGTTCTTTCTTTCCCTGTCTCTCGTAGTACACATGCAGTGTCTCTCTCTCTCTCTCGCTCCAGTTCCCCCCCACTACCGGTGTGTGTGTCTCTCTCTCTCGCTCTAGTTCCCCCCCAGTACCCGGTGTCTCTCTCTCTCGCTCTAGTTCTCCCCCAGTACCCGTTGTGTGTCTCTCTCTCTCTCTCGCGCTCTAGTTCTCCCCCAGTACCCGTTGTGTCTCTCTCTCTCTCTCTCTCTCTCTCTCTCTCTCTCTCTCTCTCTCTCTCTCTCTCTCTCTCTCTCTCTCTCTCTCTCTCTCTCTCTCTCTCTCTCTCTCTCTCTCTCTCTCTCTCTCTCTTCCCCCCCCGCAGTACCCGGTGTCTCTCGTCCTTCTCTTTGAAGTGTGTCCCAGTCCAGTGGAGTGTTACCGGGTCAGGGCGCTGGGGGCTTAACGAGGCCTATGGAGAGGGAGGATGAAAGCGGGGGGCTGAGGGATGAATGGTCTTCATGAAGTGTTGGATGAGAGGTGGGGCTGGGTGGTGGGGGGGGCAGGTGACGGCAGTTGGTCGTCCGGACTTTGGCTCTGACAGAGAAGCCGGATCTGAGGCGGAGATTAAAGGCTGGATCAGAGCGGGCCGAGTCCAGGCTGGGTCTGGCGGCGGCTCGCGGTACTTCCTGTACGGTCTGGACGGGTGGACGGGTGGATGGGTGGGCTTCAGAGCTGATCGTCATCAGACCTAGGAGTACATCTGTAATTTGCAAAGCATTTTTACACTACAATCAACCCTGGCTGGTACAGCTACCACTTCTGTGTCTTACTGTTGTTATTGTTACCTATTTTAATGAGGTGTATAGTAGTTGCGGAACAAAGCCTAAGCATTTAACTCTATTGTATAAGATGTATTTCTGATTCTTGGTGTCTGAAAAAACAGTTATTTGTTTCGTTGTATTCAACATGTTTAACACGGTTGTTCCCTTGAGACCAAAAAATAATTATTCTTTTTTTTTTTTTTTCACCCGAGACGATCAGCATTCCCATTTCACAACACGGTTACCATATTTAAAACAAACTCAGATTCAAAATTCAGATTCCATATCTATTTATAGCTTTGAGAAAGTTAGTCGGCGTCTTGATTCGGGACGTCTATCTGGGATGGGCATCGATCCCGGGACCTTTGCGACCGGGACTCGGAACACCCAATCCCACTTTCTACAATCAGTGGTGTGGTTTTTGCAGTAGAATCGTCGCTGGGCTCCTTTGTGGAGCGTTCATTGGAATACCGCACCGACTCCTCTTGACTGACAGACACGCAGATACTCAGATGTGTGTGTGCATACCACTACGATGCCGACACACACACACAGTCCACTGTCACAGTATTGCCTTTCTCCGAACCCCTTGTCACTGAATGTCATTAAGCAGAAAATGATGGATTCATGGTCGGATTGTTTATTTGGCCGGTCTGTCTCTGATGGATGAAGTTCTGCATGCGTTTCAAACGCAGACCTGAGACGCACACATTGTGTCATAAGTGTGAGACAATGCGTTGTGAAATGTCTCTTGAAATCATGCATTACATTTGAAGTGTTTTGTTATTAGTATTATTATTTGGTGTTGTTCGACACGCAGAGAATTGACGATTCTGCGGATTGAACTCAACCAGTGACCGATCTCCCCGTGCCTGTCTAGCGGCTTGAATATTCAACGGCAGGCGCGTGAAACGACGCCAGCTCCCGAGCCATTGATATTCACGAGGTGCTTTTAGCTTCCTCAGGATCAATAGTTTAGATCCCTGTCCTTACAAAGCAACAACACTCTCCATACCACCCCCCCCCCCCCCCCCCACAACCCCTTCAATTCATCCCTCCTTTCTCCAGTCAACACCCTTCTCCTCCCCCCCAACATCACTTTTCCCCCTGGCAGATGGCATACTTGGCCACCCCCTCTGCTCCCTTTTCTCCAAACCGAATTAAACCTTAAAAATAAGCAAACCCGTTTCTATATTTATTTATTTGTTAACTTACTTAGACACGCCTATTTATGTATTTAAATAGGCGTGACCGTGGGTCTGCCAGTTTGTCTGTCCAAGGGAAAACCCTTTTCTTTTTTCTTTCCTCCGACCCACACATTCGGGCCTGGTTGATTCCCTGGCTTCCAGTTCTTTCCTCATTCTTTTATTTTCTTTACCACTGGCACCACCCACAGCAGTCTCCACGTCGTAACACTCCGGGTTCTGACCGAGGTGAGCTCGTTGGGCGCTAACGAGACGCCAGAGATCACTAGAAGACACTGCAGGTCTTTAGAGCGTTCGTAGGAATCTGGCATTAATTGGTGTCCAGCGTGTCTGCGGATCTGCCGACCGCTCCCAGGCAGGTGAGGGCACACCGCCGGACAGAGAAGCTATCCGACACAGAAGACGACACACGCAAATAGACAAAACACAGGCAAATGAAAATAAACTTGCCATTCGTTCGACACCGCACCGTGACGTAAGACAACACAATGCAAAAGCACAAAACGCAAGCAAATTATAAAGAAATCGTCACCCGTTTGACGACACCGCGACAAGCTTGAGAAAACACAATGCAAACTCAAAGAACACAAGCAAATCAAGAACACATCCCTCGTCTATCTAACACATGTGCAGCATTACAATAATAATGCAGTAAATTTAGAAAAAACATGACACGCATGACCGCAACACGCTACAAAACCACATTACGTCGCAGCAGTGCTTCCTGAGAATGCTGGACATAAGGGTTGGGTGATGGTATCTGTCTGGATAATATCCAATCAGGGTTCTTCTAGATGGGCAATATACGTTCTGATCACTAGGGGGCGCTGGGAGAAGAGGGTGGGGGAAGTTGAGTCAACTACAAGCGTTAAAGTGAAAATGACCTGGAATAGAAATGTAAAACAGCGACACTTATGTTGAATATATTTATACATTAAACAATCGCTCTAATGGAAACGTCACCCTCATTCACCGGCTCACTTTGAAACATCTGTCCGGGCTGATCTGATCTGAACATAACAATCCGTGTCATAACCATAACATTAACTAATAGAACGGAGCAACCTTTTGGTTAGCAGGCACATGGAGAATGGAGTTGTCTGACACGTAGGAAAAGAGACAGCAGACAGCTAGTCACTCACGGGCTGATCCACCGTGCAAAGTGAGATCTTCCACTCTGTGTTTGATGAATGGGGAAATAATTATGAAGGTAGTGGCAGAGCACTACCAGTCAGGCTTGTTTCCACGGTTTGTGACTCATGGCATTAATGAAGTCGTTGATGCGGGCAAATTAGCCCAAATGTAAATGTTTGTTTTTTTCTTTTAACATTGTGATCGCATGAATCAGATATTATAGCAGCTTCCAGACCTGTTTTTCACTATTTACCGGTATCTATTGTTGTGATTGCAGTACGTTTTCTAAATGCTGCGCAATTGTTGTCAAATTGATGTTTTCCTTGATTTGCGTGTTTCCTCAGTTTGCATTTGATTTCAAGATTCGCACAGCGTCAAATCGACGCTGTGTTCCTGATTTGCTTGCGTTTGGTATATTTGCATGCGTCTCCCTAAGCTGCGGTCTGTTGAGCTCCCAGGGCCACCGTAGTCTTCTCGCTTCCACACGTACAACGCCGCGAGCACATCCCGTATCACGCCATGTGATAACCTGCATAGCTCCATGGGGGGAATTGACGTCAATCTGTTTAAAAGCACAGGCTGACCACGCCGCGCCCTGGTACTTTGTCTCCGGCGGCTGTGGGCGGGGCCACTCCTGTGCATGCGATAGCAGGCCGGGGCCACATCGACCCCCGGCCCCCTTCCCCTTCATTTTACCTTTTCATTTTTAAATGAGGGCCCTGTGGCCGTAGCCCCTGGTTCACCAGAGGATTTGCACCCCGTCCGGCTCTGAAAGGGCCCTCTTTCTTCTCCCCGGCCGGGTTTTTCCACAGCACTTTGTCATGTAAAGAGGTCCTTATCTGGCTCGCGGTGGGGTTGAAGAAGCCATGGGAGAAATGGCGGGTGGGATCCCCAGGGGTTGCGGAGACCCAGGCACATGGTAAATAAGCCAGGGGTTGATTGACGGCCCCTTTCAGCCGAGTGGCTTTAGGCCCGCCTCCGGAGGTGTCTGCTGGGAGGTCAACTTTGACCCCTTCCGGGCCACCTGCTCAACCCTGGACCTTCAGCGCCAACTGTCCTGGATGAGGCGCTGGACACTGGGCGGTCATTGTTCTCAAGATAGTGCCACTTTAGTGTTTTTAACACCAGCCGCGGCAGTCTCAACATTGACTTGTTTTACAATGGTCTTATAACGGCTTGTAAATTCATGGAAGTATTCTGGTCCTAATAACCAGATGTACCTTTTCACCCCCCCCCCCCCCCCCCCCCCCACCCCCCAGTCCCGCCGAGTACTCCCGGACCCTAATCCCTTTCATTGTGATCTTTTCTAAACCCGCGTTGATCTTTGGCTCCTCACCGGGACCTGCTCTCCTCTAGGTCCTCACTCACTGGGCCACGGCGTCGGTGGCGCGCTTTTATTTTTTTGCAAACAATGACAATTTAATAGATTAAGAGCGTGGCCGGAAAGCGGGGTGATTTCACAAGGCCCAATTTAATTTCCTCCCCTTGCGCTGAAATGGGCCAGGGTGTCAGAATAAATAAACCCGACGCGGCCAGAATGAAGTTAGCCGGAACGAAGTGTGTGTCTGTTTGTGTGTGGAAGCATCTGTTTGAATAAGGGGTGATGTTGTTTAGCGTGTGCGTCATTATTTTTTTTTTATCCCAATGTAAATGAATACAGATGTAGTGTGTTTCTTGTCCAGCGCTCTCCTCATGAATTGAATTAGCCTCTTGTGTAGATAACGTTGCCTTTTCTTTGGGGGGGGGGGGGGGGATATTTTCATGTGGCAATGCTGCTCTTTCGATCTTCCACATCAGGTATTCATGAGGCATCTTGTTCGCTCTGCTAGGAATGGCTCAATTGTTTTTGGTGGTGGTTTCTTCTTTCACACACATAATTACTACACAATGTGTTAATGGCAGCGGTGAACCCCAATTGTCTGGGTGTGTTTCTGTCGTCAGCTGCTCCTCAAACCGTCTCCGCTGTGGATGCAGAGGTCGCAGGAGGCCAGGGGACATCCAGACAGGGTTTTAGTTTCTTATTTAACAGACTACCTTGTTATGATTTTCTGCAGGCACTATGAGCCAATAAGCAGGTGTGCCTTGCTCATGGTCCAATGTGACACCCAACGGC
>NC_136946.1:6555236-6586880 GCF_949987615.1 Pollachius pollachius | reverse complement strand
AATTCAAAGTGCGAGTCTGCCGTTGTCTTTTTCTTTCGACGGCGGAGAGATGAGATAAGTATAGTCCAGACAGAAGCCAGTCGTTTTTCATTCTTCCACTTGGCTCTGAGATGCTTTTTGCTCTGGCTTGCGGTCACTACTGTGTGGTTTCCCAAAGCCAGTTGGGCAGGGAGAGCGATAATATCCCGGGCCCGTTCCAGAGCCTATTAGCCGGGCCGCTCCGTATCTGCTCCCCTGCTCCGAAGGGCATGGGAATGCGCGCAGGCTCGCTGGGGATTTCCGTGAAATAAATCCCCCGTTGTTTTTTTTTTTTGTATTCAATATTATCAACCCTAGCGGTGCAGATCTTCTATTAACAACATATGGAAGACAGAGCCGGAGAATAAAGGCTAGAGAAAATAACAAAGAAATGACATGCTGACAAACTTGGGCTGGGTATTGGTTTTGTGAACGTCCTCTTCCCTAGCTAATAGTGCAACGTATTGTTCACAGACTCCGTTGTAAGTCGCTGTGGATTACATGCTCAGCTTAAAAGACTTAACGTCACATTAATGTAAACGTAGTAGTGGCTCAAAGCATTGTTCATTGTGTGAACGTCGTTCATACAATACAAATATACAGTTGGGTTCTAAGTGTGTGTGTGTGTGTGTGTGTGTGTGTGTGTGTGTGTGTGTGTGTGTGTGTGTCTTCTCCCTTCTGTGGAGTAGCTGCACCGCTGTGGATTCACATTATGCTAGCTCACATTAATGGGGCCCCATTCAGCGGCTCGACATGCCATGTTGCACTATGTACTGCTCTCTCTCTCGCTCGCTTTCTCTGGCTCTCGCTCGCTCTTCCTCTCTCTCTCTCTCGCCTTCGCTCTCTCCCTCCCCTGAGATGTTGAGGTCAACCTTGCGAGGCGACTGGCTCAGTTAAGCACGCACAGAACTGATTAGAAAACCCCTCCCCACAGGGAGAGCCAATCGTATGGTCTTTCAACTGACATCATCTCCCCCCCCCCCCCCCCCCCCAACCTACACCAACTCACCGGCTCCCTTAATTCGCCCTTCAACCTGAACCTCCGTTATTACAAGGCCTCAGCGTGCACCAGGGGCTTGAGTTGTACACCCCAACCCAGCCTGCCTGCCTGCCTGCCTGACTGACTCTAGTTCCCTACCCCCTTCATCACCCAGGATTCCCAAACTGCCCCTCAAATGGGCATTCATGTGTTACAAGCATATGTAAAGCAACCCTCGGGAAGGCGTGTGTGCGTGTGTGTGCGTGTGTGTGTGTACGTTTGAGAGATGCGTGTGTTTGTGTGTGTGTGCATTTGAGCGATGCGTGTGTGTGTGTGTGTGTGTCTGTGTGTGTGTGTGTGTGTGTGATGCGTGTCTGCCAGGTTGTTTGCGATCTGTGGGGACTTAAAGTGTCAATCATATTCAAGTACAATTACTGTTAATTAGCTAATTTATTTTTGCACGCTTGCAAGAAACAAGCCCCATGTGTTAGTCAATTTCGACATGGAACATATTGTTTGGCTTTACTGTCGATAAGATCAGCCTTTTGCTTCTTTTTGTATTCCTTAAATTTAAAACAAACCTTGACAATTGTGAAAATCTGTTCATTGTTTTCTCTTTTTTTTGCCTTTGCCAATAAAAACCTGACATCGGAGGATCTGTTTAGACAAGCACTTGACGGGTTATGTCTTAACACTAACGATTTCAACACTGCTCGGCCAAACCGCCAGCAACAGAGGAGTGGTGGGCGAGTGACTCAGCCCCCGCTCACAGCCTCGGTGTCTCTCGACCGCCAACACCAAAGCACCGCTCGCGGTGCAACGATCCTCACTCTCCACTCAGGAGCTCGTACAGATCTCCGCCCGTACACGCTTTGCGTGTGTCTTAGTGTGCGTGTCGGTGTGCGTGAGCGAACCGTAAAAAAAAAAATGCAAACTGTAATTGTAGGGGATGCCCAAGTAGCATGAAGGCAAAGGGAAAAAATACGTTTTTTTTCTTTTGTTATTTATTTAATGACATGAACTGTCTGGTTGTGTGTTTGCATGTCTGCATCTGTGTTTGTAAAAATCACCGTTTTGTGTGTGTGTGTGTGTCATTTGATTCCTGCTCCTTGACTCACGCTGTATCCTAGCGAGAACGGCGTCTGGGCTTGTAGCCCTGGTTGCTAAGCGGGCTATCACTCAAGCTGCTACTTACCCCCTCCCAGTGCACCACGGTCATTATTATCCTAATTTATTTCCCGTTTGACACCCGCTATTAGAGGTCTGTGGTGCCGGATGACTGATGCATCCTCTGTAAAAAATAAAAAAAAAGAGATGAAAATAAAACCAAAAACTGAACGTCAAAAGGAATTTGGCCGGGCATGTTCTGAAGGCGGGACTTGCGACGAGCCAGGCCCAATCGAAACGTGCCAAGTAGTGGTGAAAGACACGATGTGTGTTCCTCACTCAGTGAGTCATCAGTGTACTGATGAGAGGTCTCTGCCACGCCAGTGTGAGGTCTAGAGTGCAGACAGAAAGGACACTGCAACGTGAGACCATTACCAGACGCATCTCGGGTTACCGCTAGCATAACGCTCTTAGTACTATGTAATCGCTGCTGTTCTGCCGAAAGAAATACATTGTTTAGCGCAGGTTTCACTGCCTGGCTGATAAGCAATGTTTTAAAAGGACAAGATCAGCAAATTGACGGGTGAAGCTTATCTGTCTGTAAAGTTAATTACCTTCTTGACGGAGCTGTGCTGTTTTTATTTTACGAAGTTGAATAACGAAGCCAGAACAGTTTTAGAGCGAGAGCAACGTCCAAACAGAGAGATCTGCGTGTGACGTGTCGGGCTCGTTTGTCTGCGGTTGTTAATTAAATCCGGTGACGGAAAGTTGGCCGGGGTTTTGAGCTCCGTAAGTTGTTCTTTTGAAAACGCGTAGCAGAGGTTCCAGAGCTCCACCGCAGCCCCAAGCCAAACCTGTGATATCTGCCTAATAGTTTGTCTCCCGCAATCATTGTCTCTCTGCGCTCCCGTCCTGACGCTAATTGGAATTCTCCCTGCGTGGGTTGTTGGCTTTTGATTTTTGGGAATCTGACCCAGGCTTATTTTTGCTTGTCTGACTCTGGCTCTCTAAATATTTAATTGTGTCTCGGTCAATTGGGCTTGCCAGAATGTCAAGCAATATCTCTCTGCCTCCGTGTTGCCCTGGGCTAGTCGGGTGGAGGGGGAGACGCAGGAACACGCACTCGAATTAAACACGCACACACACACACACACACACACACACACACACACGCATGAAAACGCACGCACGAAACACACAGACAAAACACGCATGCGCAAAAAACACAAACACACCAGACACACGGGCGCACAAAACACACCTCTACCTCTTATTTTCCGAACCCCCAATGTGTTTCTGATTAGAGCCCAAGTACATTCAAGCAGTGGGGGGGGAGCAGGGGACATGGAAACATAGAAACACAACCAAATAAACTGGCTAGCCTTTCCTGGAGATAAGCAGTAAAGTGAGTCGTTCTTGGCTGAACTATCACCATCAGAGCCGACCATATGACAACGGTAGCCCGACGGTGGGTATTAGTATCACCAAGGCACTCTGATGCGGATCTGCGCTGCTTTATTTAATTCACTTTAGGGATTCTCTGAAAGAGTAACGGTGAACCCAAACCCTGTGCGCACCGTTGAAGCACTGGTACGAGCAGATGCAGAGGAGCTGCGTCTGCTCGTAATGACTTTGAACCTGGACCTTTTCAATCATTGTCCGTCCGCTGAGTGTTACAGTGTGTCCCTAACAAGGGTAGCACACTAGCTGCTCAGATTCTCCGCTGCTGGGGGCCACGGAGGGCCCCTGGAGGGCCCCGGGGGGGGGGGGGGGGGGGTCGACGATGATGTGTGCATCATGCGGTGTAACGTGAACCGCGTGGAGACATGAAACCCCCGCGTCAGCCTCGGTGCCGAGTTCTGCCCTTCCTTACGTAAAGAACACTTTGTTTCAATTTCAGTTCTCTTTTCCGCCATACACAGTCGAAGAAGGTCAAAGCCCTGCTGATTATTTATTTTATTGTCTTCGTTCCCGGTTTCTTGTTGTTTTTTTTCCGGCCCAACGGAGACGGACCAACGCGGTTGTCATTTTGCATCTGGCATCAGCGTGCTTTTGATATTGACTACGTTTTCTTGAGACTTCTTTCCAAAGCGGCTTGCAGTGAGATAGGGGTTATGGACGCCTACAGCTAGACTGCGGTCATCCAGGGTCGAACCCGGATCCTTTCTGCTGGGTGTCCATCACCCATACCACTGACTATCCTGCCCCTTTAATGCCACCTGGTCACTCATCACTGTGGTCTCTCTCTCGCCTTCCCTCTCTCTCTCTAGGTTCCTTGACAAATGGACAGCTGAACGGCTCGGGGTCAAAGGGCAGCCACAAGGAAGAGCGCTCCAAGAGCCTGGATGGGAGCAACAAGTACTCAGAGGACGGCCCCGCGAAGAAGAGGTACGGGCCCCGAGTCTGTGGTGGGACGTGGACGGGCGGGGTGGGGGGGTGCCTGGGGCACTGGACTGGGCTTGTCTGGGTGGAACATTCCCCCCCTGTACTGTGTATCCACCTGGTGTCTAACAGCATGTCTGTGGGAGATGGAAACAGGTGGCATTGCAAGGGAGGAGGATAAAAACAGATAATATGTGGATTTGAAACGGAAAAACCCAGCCGGTTGTTCAGGTTATTATAGAATTCAGAGCGTTGTGCTTTTCCCTCCATCTTGGTCTTTCTCTGTCTGTTTGCCTCCATCTGTTTTCCTCTCTTTCTGTCCCTCGGTCTCCGTCTCTCTACCTCCTATCTTTCTGTTTCGGTCCGTCTGCCTTCATCTGCCTTTCCCTCTTATCTATCTCCCCGTTTCCTTCTCTCTCTCTCTCTCTCTCTCTCTCTCTGTCTACTCTGTCTGTGTCCCCAGGTCATTTCATTGTGTTGGTAAGCTTGAGGAGGTGCACTGTGTCTTTTGCCTCAGTAACGGGAGGAGCCGGTGTCAACAGAGAAATGTAAACAGAATCCCAGCTTAAGGAGCCATGGGGTCGGGTAATCGCCCCCGAACCCCCTCATTATTCCTTTAAATGCCAATAGGATTCCCGTTATTAGCCCCTCGAAGAAATATTGTCATGTATCTCCCCCACATTAATCATTTAGAAAACGCAAGTGGAGCCGCGCGGAAAATAAGCTGTTAATTTCTTGGTAGTGCCGTTGAAATGTGTTTTTAATTAAAGTAAATCCCCACAAAGCGGCGTTTTCTGTTAGGAGACCTTTATTGGAAAATGGAATTAAAATAAAATAGGATTTTATTGTAATTCGCCCTCACCAAGTTACAGTTAGATTCTGTTTAGATATTCCAATCGCACACCAACAATCTCTTTGGTTGATGGGTACAAACGTGTGTGTGTGTGTGTGTGTGTGTGTGCACCTGCTATGCCAAAACTCTGATATCCAAAGGCACACGAATGCATAATTGTGGTAATTGCACACAAATATAATTATGAAGCTGTCTCTGCTCATGATTAGCCAAGTCGTACTGCTCTCAGGCAGAGTGTAATGTACTACCGACACATGGACCCAACCCCTTCAAGGTGTGCGTGATATTGTTTATGAGCTAACACGCACACACTCTCTCGCTCTCACCCTAGAACATTGTTTTACAATTTGGATGTTTCTGAACAAACCCAAACACACTTTGCTGTCGTTCTCTTCGGGTCCTTTTTCATTTGAGGGGATTTTAATGAGGGACGCAAGTGTCCGGTTGTTTTTAATTAGGGCCCCTGACAAAGCTTTCAGTCTGCTGTTAATGAAACACACAAAGCAAAGGCACAACTTGGCTGTGTGTGTGTGTGTGTGTGTGTGTGTGTGTGTGTGTGTGTGTGTGTGTGTGTGTGTGTGTGTGTGTGTGTGTGTGTGTGTGTGTGTGTGTGTGTGTGTGTGTGTGTGTGTGTGCGCTAAAAGACTGGCTCCAGTGCCCCATAGCAAGGACAGCAGGATTGGGTGGGGCGGGGCTGGGACAGTGGCCAATGGCTTCCTTCTCAATGCTAGCCCGATAAGAGAGACGGGGGAGATAATGTGGGGGAGAACGGAGGGAATTGATGAAAAGGGCAGAAATAATGAGAGGGAGAAGGGGAAGGACAGGTGCGAGCGGTCTCCATTGTTGTTGACGTTGGCAGGGAAGTGGCTGCCTCCCGAAGCCTTTGAGACCCATTCTGTGTTTGTCTTCCCATGCTCCTGAGCCAGGCTGGCATCAGCCATAGCCTTGAACCGGAGCTTTGAACGGTAGAGTCTCAAACCCATAGCCTCGCGCCACCGGTGCCTTGAGCGGTATAGCCTCGAGACACCGTAGCCTCGGGACACCGTAGCCTCGACCCTTATTACCATAGCATAAAACAGTGTCGCCCCCAACACCTACACTCAAACCATAGTCTCGAACAAACGTGGCCTTTTACCTCTTAACCGCCAACCAACATAGCCTCGAACAATCATAGCCTTGAAAAAACTAAGCCTCAAACCACCATAGCCACAATCTTTTAAACCATAGCCTTGAACTGTATCGGCGCTAACCACCATTGCCGTGAACCGCCATAGCCTCAAACCACCGCAGCATCAAACCCATAGTCGTGAACCCCCATAGCCTCAAACACTGCGCCTCAAACCGCCACAGCCGCAGACCCTACCCCAAGAACCATAGCCCCCGAAAGTCCTGCTCCCTCACCCCAGCCTCCAACCTCGTTCTTCGTGAGAAAATACCGGTCTCCATAATGCTGGAGCTACGCAGGCTTACACACACCACACACCACACACCACATCAGGAACAAATAGAAATAACCGCAACAACACAAAGCATGCATCTTCTCACACTGCGGCCCCGTCTGTTGTAGTGCCTTCAGCGACGGCATCAAACCACCGCACACATTCTCTTTCCTTCTCTCCCCCCCCCCCCCCCTCCAGCTCTCACTCTTGTTATACATTGATTCGACATTTGTAAAACGTGCTCGAGATAGGTTGGGAAGGATTTGTTTGAAATGACTCACTGAACAAAGAAGACTTTTTTTTTTGTTCTTTTCTCCCTGCGACTGCAGAGTGTGGTCGAGTGGTGTTCAATGGACCACGTGATTTAAAATTAACACCTTTTTAGCCTCGGCGTCCACTTCAGTGCCTCTCTTATTAAGCCACTGATCAGCCCTAATGCCTCAATTGAAAATCAACTAACTTTGGACCAACCACTTTATGTGAAAGTGCTCTGCTTTACCCTGCTGCCTGCCAGTCGGCCCGATGTGTTCCTATCCCAAACCGCATCGAGCCGTACCTTAATGCGTACCTGAACACTTCCTATGGACCCCTGCCCCCGCCGTCAGGCAGTCTGCGGTGGGGCGCCCCCCTCGCGGCCGCCCGGACAGACGCAGGAGTCAGCGGTGGCTAAGCTGATGTGATAACTCACGGCAGGGAGAGCAAGACCCTGATCCATTTGGCTGCGACTCATCTGATTAAAGATTACAAAGGGTTTTCATGGGGATGCCCACAGGGACTTGGCACGCACATCACTTGAAGCGAGTTAAAAAAAAGAGGGAGAGAGACGAGAATAAATTGTGTGTGTGTGTGTGTGTGTGTGTGTGTGTCTGGTGAATCAGGAGTTTAAGGCCCATTGTAGGGCGGATTGGCCTACTTGTGTGCAGAAACCCCCGCCGTCGCCACCACCTCTCATTGAACAGAACAGTTCTGGCTCTCTTTGAATCCATTCTTCCTCTGTTGTGTCAGCCAAGACACACAGTCACACACATGCGCTCAGCTGCTCGGCTTTCTGTCCTGCCCTAATGGATGCCAAGTGTGGGCTAGTGTCTGCACGCGCGCGTGTTAACATGCGCATACATGCATGCACATATGCGCGCACATGCACAAACGCACTCGCACATGCACACTCTGGTCCCTGCTTCTCTCACATAACACTAGGAGCCACAAACACACATGAACTGATTTCACCCGGTTAATGGGGGGGAGGGGTTTTAAACGACTATTGATTGAATTCAAATGGCGGCTTTGAAGTGGCCTACATACAGCGGAACATGGCAGGACCTAGCGGCGCTGGGGCTCTCCCGCCACTCGCATGTATGCGCAGCGCAGTCATCTCGCATAAATCTGGTTTGCTTCACGATGCCCTTGGCACACACACACACACACACACAAGTGGGAGGGGCTTTGCGTTCAATGCTCCACCCCCTTTCCTCAAAGGCCCTCGCCATGTGTTTTCTATAGATTGCTCCTGCTGATAAAGTGCACTTGACTTGGTGTATGTGTGTCTGTGTGTGTGTGTGTGTGTGTGTGTGCGAGCCTGTGTGTGTGTGTGCGAGCCTGTGTGTGTGAGTCTGTGTGTGTCAAACCGGGCCCGCTGAGACAAAGACTTGAGGTGAAGGTGCTGGTCCTGGTGATTCACGAGGCGGTGGGTAAGCAGGTTTAGTAGGCAGCTGGGTTGTAGCAGAGATGGAGGAACTGCTGTAAATATCTCTCGTCTTTCGATCTCTATATCCATCCGTCTGTCTCTCTCTCCCCTTGTTGCGTTCCTTGTCGCACAAATCTCCTTGTCGAACACTAGTTACTGTGGTCAAGCCCAGCGATAAAGAGGGCCCTGATATAGCCATCTGGTTTTTAATGTTAACTCTTTAGAGCCGTGCTCTTCTGTGCACCTGACTCCGTCAACACATGTCTGAAACATCCATGCCTGGACGTCACATTGAAAACTTTGTCTTCTTATGAGTCACCCTGGATGAAAGATCAAGTATTTTACATCCATTGGGCCATGGAGCCTCCCAATCCCAACAATACACACGCACTATTGTACACAAGAAAGATGTGACAGACTGTTGACGATGTCTTTCTTCCATTCTTTGTCCGTAACTTTGCAGTAATCTTTCCCTTTCTTTCTCTTTCCTTCCTGTGGCTGCCGGGAGTCATGTGTTACTGATTTATACGGAGTTCATGTGATGCCATTTCTCAGCGTTTGCAAATCCTTTGTGAGGGCTTCGCAGGATTTCTGGTTTCATTCCTGTGATAGAGCCATGCTTTGTGCTGGATTTGCAGCGTTTAGCGTGCTAGTGTTTAGGGTTTGGCTGCGCCGAACGTCATGGTGATATTAATATTGCTCTTTCACTATTCTCAGAGTTGTTTCAGAAGGGCTCAACTGTTGGAACAGTGTTCCCTCTATCTCCCACGTGCCGGATGTTTTTGTTCATGAGAAGCTCTTTTTCACACTGCATAATACTTCTTCTGCAACGCCCTATCATGGATATTTGGTGCGAATAGGGCCACTCTGTAAAAGATGGCAATCTAACCAGTTTGTGTGTGTGTGTGTGTGTGTGTGTGTGTGTGTCTCGCTCTCGTGAAGGCATTGAAAACATTCTTGGGTCACTCTAGTTCATTCTTCTCCTCGACCAACCTTGCTCACAGAGACGAAAAGAACCTGCTTTTGATTCACTCTCCCCAACCGAGTTTACAGCCACTGCTGCGGCCGCCAACCCGGCTCATTCTGCAACAGTGAACAAATATCTAATAAAGTCATGAATGTCACCACGGTGGTGTTGTTTTGTGCGTGTTTGGAGCGGCGACAGCCTCTTTGTCTCGGCCTCTTTTGTCCACGGTCACAGTCATGCGTTTCTGCCGGGCTAACTCAGTCCCATCTTGATTAGACTAAAGGCCAAACCCAAGCCCTCCCTCTGATGTGTATTGACCCTGCCTGGCCTGCCTTGGGGCAGCCTATCCCAGGGGCCGCTCTCAGGTTGGCTGTGTGGGGGGGGGAGGAGCAGGGTAGGGGGAGGAGGAGGAGTCGGAGGTCAGGAGGTCAGATGGTCAGGAGAGTTGGCCATCTGTGGTGGGGGTTGGGGTGGACATTGACTGCTAACAGAGCATTACGTTTAAGTGTGTGTGTGTGTATGTCGGACGGACTCACAAGATGGCGTCCATCAGTGGTCGAGGCCTGGGAAGACGCTGGGGTGTCCTCTGTGAACTTGACTCGCTCGCGTCTGCCGTTGGCTGTTTGTTTACCTCGCGTTCGACTGGCATAACGTTCGAGCGTAGGGGTTTTCTCCGGCTGGAACTACCTTGACGTTGTTTATTGACACTAGTGTGGCTGTCCTTAGAAGCCTGGGCTTCAGACCGCCGGCGCTCCTCATCGAAAACAGGTGATCCGCCAACGTAGCATTTTCACACTCAAGAAGACGGCCAGCTAGCTTGAGTAACTGCCAATATTTCTTCCCTCTTTAGCTGTCCCTCCATCCGGCCTTCTCCCCTCGGTATAGTAACATTTGAATAGGCCTGAGAATAGCCAAGAATATATTTAAAAACACACACAAAGCCCCTTTGTGTTGTCCTTATCTTGAATGAATATCGGCCCTCGTTTTGTCCGGCTGAAGCGCTCGGACGTTGCGGCTGCGTTTGACACCAGAGATGCTACGGACCACAATGCATTAGCATCAACTGCTGGTATTTTTCCTGTCATCAGCCGGGGCCTTTTATAACTCTATAAACGCTCCCAAAATAAACCCACAAGTATCGCAGGCTAATCGTTGTTATCCAGCACGGTCCCCGGTAAAGTGTGTGTGTGTGTGTGTGTGCTCTTGGTGGGAGCCACAAACTGAGGGCCGAACATAGTGAGGACAAGGTGGGGATCGTGTGTTTCCATTTGTCTTGTCAGCAACCTTGGCTCATTGACGTGTGTGTGTGTGTGTGTGTGTGTGTGTGTGTGTGTGTGTGTGTGTGTGTGTGTGTGTGTGTTTGTGTGTGTGGTTCACGGAGGTCAGCTCGGAGCAAGGCCGTCTCTCGGGTGCATTCAGACAGAAAAGCAATAAACACTGGGACAAAGGGGAGGTTTACACTCACACACACACTGCTGTTTACACTGCACACACACACCATCATTCTTGGTCTTGCGGGAGGGGGGTTTTCGTTTCCTTTTTTTGGACTTTTAAACACTTTTTGTGCTTTTAAACACTTTGTGCATCTCTCGGGTTGGAGTCGAAGCGTGCGGCCGCCCTAATTGTTTTTAATGCTATTCCTTTATCACTGATGGTCCCAAACTCCTAATACGGTTGGCTGCACTCCAACCCTGGGCCTTTTAATTTTCCCATATGGCTCAGTGATTAGCCTTCCTGCAGAGTAGGCGTCTTGAGATTAGACGACCAATAACCAGAACCGGTGTGAACGGACCAATAACCTACTGGGTTACCCGACTCTGCTATGTGTATGAATGATTAAACATCAACGTCAGTGCGGTCGGTGTCATATTTACCGCGATGCCTTCCATTCCGGAGACGAGCACAGAAACGTTAATTTACCTGTCAGACCGTCGACGCGTCTAAAAGACATCGCTGGTCTTGCGGCCACGTAAACCAGAATTTCCAAATGGTGCGTGCACTTTATTGGGACTGTCTTTTGTACATAAATACTTGCAGATCCCCTCGCTGTCGTGCACATAAACACACAATCATGGGTGTAGCCTGGACTCGTACTGGAAAAATATGCCTGCTTCAATACTGCGTGTGTGTGTGTGCGTGTGTGCGTGTGCGTGTGTGAGAAAAATACGCAGCTTGCAAGCTGGACTGCTCACGTGCACACATTAGCAGAAATGTGCCGCTAGACGTGCACACACACACATGCACGGAGACTCTCAAATGGAGCCAGCTGCAGCTGAGGTAGTGGTTCTATTGGGACCATGTGGGCCATCTGGATCCAATGAGAGCCGGCCTGGAGGTATGGGGGAGCCCGGATCAGTGTACTTCTACTGACAGACAAACCCCTACCTCACCAGCGCTGGTGCACCATGCCAAACCGGATGCTCGCTGGACCGTAGCATTACAAGCTATCGGCTGAGATCTTGTCAGGTTCAATGTAGAATGAGTGCGTCCACTTTTCAATTGATTTGTGTTGTGTTTGTGTGGGGGGGGAGCCGGGGCCTTCTGATTGAAGTGGACTTCAGTTTGGAGTGGCGAGGGGTTGTGGGGAAGAGGTTTGCGTCGTGCCCCCCCCCCCCCCCCCCCTTACCTGTGGAGTGACCTCCTGTAGTTTCTGCAGTAGCATACCTACTGCCGTGTAGACTCTTCCTTTACATCAACTGGCCTTCTCCAGTGGGTGACGTCCAAACCTCCATCACTGTGCGCGCACACACAATAGTCACCCTTCTTCTCTTTCGGATGTATCCCTTATCCGTCATATTTCATTCTTCCTTGCATGCTGTCTCCCCCTCCTCTTCTCCTCTGCCCCTCTTTATTATCTATCTGGCTCTTTCCCTCCCCTCTCTCTCTGTCTCTATCTCTCATTGTATCTCTGCCACTTGTAATATCTCTCCCTGTCCCCCTCTCTTCCAATACATGTCTCTGTCTCCGTGCCGGATGTCTTGATAAGTGTGCTGAAGTGTCTGTGGCCTTGGAATGCCTTTGAAGCTGTAAGTGGACCAATGCAAGCCCCCCGATAAGCCCCTATTTCCACCAGCTTTGTCAGGAGAGTGAGGGAGAGTCTGAGGGAGAGGGAGAGAGAGAAGGGGAGAGCCATGGACCCCTGGAGACCAAGGCAAGATAATCTATCGGTGGAGTACAGCCCAGGAGCCCGGGAAAGACAGGAAGCTCTCCTTCCAATAACCCCTACGCCAGAGTGTACACACACACACACGTGCACACGCACACACACAAAGGGGTCAATGTGTTCACGAAAAAAAAAGAAGCAAGATTCGTCTCTTCAATAATTTATACGGGGACCAGACATCGATTAACACAACGGGTCGATCGACTCGTGCGGATGCACTTCATGCCTTCCTTCCCCTCTCTGCCTGCCGCCGCCCTTCGCTGGAGAAAAAACCCGCTTTCCGCTCTAAAACACTTAGAGCTTTATCTCTCTCGCTCTCTCCTTGCTCATGCCTCGACGGTACCGGCGATGAGCTCCGGTTCCCAAAGTAACACGAGCTCACTCCAGAACCGGCACCCACGTTCCGCCAGAGACCAACGCTGTCACCACACAAATGGGAAGGAACCATACCCACCCTCCCTCCCAACCTAACGGGATGCGCCCCAGGAAAACGCTTTTCACATGCGGGTTCCCATCCCGGCCGTGCGCGGTGTTCCCGGCTCCATCTATCACGTTTCAGCCGGGGGGGGGGGGGGGGGTCGGGTTGCCATGTACTTCCTATAGCGGCGCTATATATAGAGCGCGGGGCGTTCTGTTTGCGCGGCGCACATCTGGTGGCTCAGGGTCGGGTTGCGCTGACTCATCTCTTTGGTGTGTTCTTAGAATGACTCCCAGCGCTCGGCGGAACCCGGGTTGGCCGTGTTCACCTCTGTCTCGCCGCGGTCGGCGAGGGCGCGGTGTCACGCAGCTCGTAATTGAAGTTCTGCTGGAGCTGAAGGACGAGGCCAGCCCCCCCCCCCCCCCCCCCCGCTGTCAAACCGGGATGACATCTCGCTCCCGGCATATTAGCATGTCTTTAGTCGGGTTGTGTTACCACTCAGGTTAGACGAAACGGAACCAGAACTGCTGTAACGGGCGTGTTCCTTTTTTTTTTTTTGCATGCGTATCTGTATACATAGGCCTACATGCATGCACATATACAACACACACTCAGTATATATACACAGAAAAACAAAAAACACAATAACAATACTCATAATAATAGTAAAAATAATAAGACGTCGAAATGCTGAACTCTAAACTCGTGTTCGACGGAGCATTGAGCGAACATGTCGATGCTGCAGTGGTGCATGATATCAATATTTATACTGGTGTATCTGTACTGTTATTATATTTCATTACCCGTTAAGGCATGCGTTTACACAGCCAACGGTTGTTAAAAAGCCAAGCAGATAAGCGCAGGCGCTTCACATCACATATGGTTATTGTTATTCCGGGTGATTGTTATTTTCTGATGTTCCCTTCGCTCCGTCTTGCGTTATGCTTCTGCTGAGCTCCAGTCATTAATATTTGATGTGCGTAAAACGCGGGGAAACACAGACAGCAACACACAAATCAGCTCCTCGCGTTCACAACAATCTCTTCTTTCTAATTGCCACTTAAAGTAATTCCCCCCACTGTCGACGGGAAAGACAGGGTTTTCTCCGCAAACGAGGGTAATTTGTGTATGTTTATGATCAGCGTCTGGCCTCCTCCTTAACCACTGTAGAAGACTCATCGCGCTGCCTCTGCGTTTACTCAGCGACACTGCTGATGTCACTCTCTGCGAGACACAGCCAGGCGCTTCCTGCGTCCTCGGGTTTCAGATAGATTTTGTTTTTTTCCGTCCGGGACAGTTTTCTAAGAGTAACGAGCCAAGAGGCAGGGGAATGCTATCTAACACCCAGCGTCCCTCTCTGCTCGTGTGTCCCCCCGCCCAGCGGGTTTGAGAGCTATAGTTGTGCTCAGCGGTTGCTGCCAGGGCATTTCAGGTGACTTCCTGCCTGGAGGCTCCAGGCCAAGTCTGTTGGTTCAGAAGTGGAGGAGGAGGGAGGGATATGGTGACTTTGGACCAGGTGGCTGAGGGATGGAGTTTAAAACCTGCTGATTATGTCCTGAGAGATTCAGGAGAAACGGAGAGACAAACATTGATCAGCAGGAGGTGTGTGTGTGTGTGTGTTGGAGCGGGAGAACAAGAAGCAGAGAGGGCATAAATGTTGTCCCAGCAGAGTTGCCTCACCTTAGGGCCCAGTAGTCTAGATGGTTCCGTCTCTCGCTCTGTCTCCGTCTGTTCAGTTTGAATAGGGTTGTTGTTTTAAGGAACGGGGCACAATACATTAAATACAAATGTTGTTGAATGCACTGCACTTACATTTTTGTGAAATGACCACAATTAAGGTTATGATGAACAGAATGTATGCTGTATTGTACTTAATTCAATGTGTTATGATCCACAAATGAGAAAGAAATACTATCTTTCTCCGGCTCTTACCCCTGATTGTAGGCTGATGGAAACAAAATCTCTTCCTTTTGTTTATTAGATGCCTTCCCTCCAAGTCATCCTCCCTCCCTTCCCCCCTCCCCCTCCTATCTCTCCTATCTCCTCTCCTCAGTGTCCCTGGGGCCCCGGCAGCACAGGAGACAATGGCTGTCTGCCTGGCATTTTGAAGCGTGATGCATGAAGCCACTGGGCGTCTTTTTTCCTGAAGGGGTGGCTGGTGACATCCAGCTGTAATCACCTGCTCTTGTATCCTCCCAGTCGCCCTGTCTCAAGTTGTTTGGTTCCTTCCCTCTCTTTGTCTCGCTATTGCTCTTATTCCCTCGCTCCCTCCCTCAATCTCTTTCTCTCTCATTCCCACACTCACTCCCTCCCTCATTCATCTCTTTACTATTGCCTGTCTGTTTATTTTACCTTCTATTGGGTCATAACTTTATAACGGATGTATCATAACTTGACTTAAATGTGCGGTCAATGCAGCACACCATTAAAGTCCTCTAGCGCCCTGACCCTTCTCTTGACCTCCTCCAATCCCCCCCTCTGACCTGTAATGGCTAACCGATAGCGGTGGGTCAGAGCGGTAAAACTCAGAGAATGCATCACCGTTCAGGGGGACCGTCTAGACAGGATGTCTACTAAGCCCGGCCTACCTTCCACCTCGCCATTTTCTCTCTCAGAGCTCACTCAGCTCTTGCTCTTAGTGTGAGCTCTATCGCTCTTAATGTGAGCTCTCGCTCTTACTGTGAGCGTTCTCTCTCACTATTACTGTGAGCGCTCTCTCTCGCTCTTAATGTGATCGCTCTCTCTCGCTCTTAATGTGATCGCCCTCTCTCGCTCTTACTCTGTCAGCTCTCTCTGAGCCCTCCCTCTCGCTCTCTGAGCCCCCTCTCTCTGAGTTCTCTCTCTCTCTCTCTCTCTCTCTCTCTCTCTCTCTCTCTCTCTCTCTCTCTCTCTCTCTCTCTCTCTCTCTCTCTCTCTCTCTCTCTCTCTCTCTCTCTCTCTCTCTCTCTCTCTCTCTCTCTCTCTCTCTCTCTCTGAGTCCTCTCTCTCTTTCTCTCTCTGTCCTCTCTGTCTCTATGAGTCCTCTCTCTCTCTCTCTGAATCCTCTCTCTCTCTGTCCTCTGTGTCTCTATGAGTCCTCTCCCTCTCCGAGTCCTCTCTCTCTCTCTCTGAATCCTCTCTCTCTCTGTCCTCTGTGTCTCTATGAGTCCTCTCCCTCTCCGAGTCCTCTCTCTCAGAGCTCTTTCTGAGTCCTCTCTCTCTCTCTCTCTCTCTCTCTCTGTCCTCTCTGTCTCTATGAGTCCTCTCTCTCTCTCTCTCTCTCTCTCTCTCTCTCTCTCTCTCTCTCTCTCTGTCCTCTCTGTCTCTATGAGTCCTCTCCCTCTCCGAGTCCTCTCTCTCAGAGCTCTTTCTGAGTCCTCTCTCTCTCTCTCTCTCTGTCCTCTCTGTCTCTGAGTCCTCTCTCTCTCTCTCTCTCTCTGTCCTCTGTGTCTCTGAGTCCTCTCCCTCTCCGAGTCCTCTCTCTCAGAGCTCTTTCTGAGTCCTCTCTCTCTCTCTCTCTCTCTCTCTCTCTCTCTCTGAGTCCTCTCTGTCTCTGAGTCCTCTCTCTCTCTCTCTCTCTCTCTCTCTCTCTTTCTGAGTCCTCTCTCTCTCTCTCTCTCTGTCCTCTGTGTCTCTATGAGTCCTCTCCCTCTCCGAGTCCTCTCTCTCAGAGCTCTTTCTGAGTCCTCTCTCTCTCTCTCTCTCTCTCTCTCTGTCCTCTCTGTCTCTATGAGTCCTCTCTCTCTCCGAGTCCTCTCTCTCAGAGCTCGCGCTCTGTTCTCTCTACTCTTTCTTCCCACCTCTTCCAGCTCTCTATTACTCAACACTGTGTGTAAATACCAGTTCCCTCTTGGCATCCAGGTCCCCTGTGCTGTGAGCTTGCTCTACCAATACAGACATACAGGAGCATACCTTCCTCTGGCAGCTCGTGCTCCACTGCAGAATGTTGCCAGGAATATGTCATTGTCTAATCTTTTGTGTTGCAAAGCCACGTTTGGATCAAAGCATAATAACGCAAGGCCACTCGTTCTCTCCAGTGTTTCCCCCGGCACTGTATGGTTAAGGTGGCCGCCTTTACAACAATAGGGCCCCGCCTTGACTACCAATGTATGCAAAAAAAAAAATATAAAAAATATATTTATATATATATTATTTTCTTTTTTATAAATATTTTTTAATTATTATGCATTAACAAAGTAGAAAACTCTCGTAGGGAAAGAAAACATACTTCCATCAGGCATAAAAAATAAAGATAAACAATGCATCGGTTCACAACAATGGTCATGCCATAAAGCTTTTTGAATGGAATTGAAACGGAGAGACCCCCCCCCCCCCCAAACACCTTGACTAAGACATTTTCTGGGGGAAACACTGCTCTGCCATCGAGCTGTATAGCCTGTTTCAAATTTATACACGGCATTAAAGTTGTTTTTGTTGCTTACCCATATTTGCAGTGTATATTCCATGTACATACCTGCACATACATAATGAATTATAACTCACTGAATGAATATAACATGCAACATGTTGATGTAAAGCACTTAGGATGCGTTATGTCTGAAAGCTGCTCTTTTATTGTGCTATGTAAATACAACCACTTAGTCATTTTAATTACTTACTTAAGCATACATTCATACCAGCCTAGTGTGCATTGGGAGAGGCAGGCTTTTGGTCAATTAAGAAACACGGGACTTAAAGTATTCCGAACGAAAACAAATGCTTTTCAATCACGTCCTTGGCGTGGCTCACTTGATCCACGTGGCTGTGGGCACTACCTGTATCTGAGTGGTTCAGCCAGTTAGCCAGCAAACACGCTCCCCGCCCCATGAAGAGGACTGTATTTGAACAGGGCTCCGACAGCACCCACTGCGGAGGGATTACAAAAGCCCGGCTAGATTGCAGCTCCCCTCCACTAATCTGTTATGACTGCACAACCCATATTCCATTTGCATCAGCATCGGGCGCAGAGACTACCAGCAGACTCTCAATCACAGCTTTCATCAGTCTGACCGGCCCTTATCTCATTCTCTGCCGTCTGCCACCCGCATACTCCCGTGACTCTCCTGTTCTCTTCCGTCTCTCTCTCTTTCTCTCTCTCGCTCTCTTCAAGCCCAGGCGGTTTCTGTCCTGTTTTAGAAGTCACGCGACCTCTCTTCTTGAAATCTCTCGCAGAGAAATTTCTGTTTACCAATCGTGACTTCGCCTCCCTCTCTGTCTCCCTCTGTCTCTCTTTCCCACTCTGTGACTCAGGCTCTCTTTGTCCCTCTCTCACTTCCTCTCTCTCTCTCTCTCTCTCTGGATCTCTTCGTCCCTCCCTCTCTCCTCCGCTCTCTCCCATCTGTGTACGGACCTGTTGAGGTAGCTCAGCTGTTTAACCTTATCATCTCAGGCACACAACATATGTAGGGCACAAGGTAGCCCCCTTTATAAAGCATTATCTTTCTCTCTCAATTCATATCAAGTTTTCTCTGCACTCCTTACATCTAAATGTGTCCTTTCAGTGGTCTTCCGATGAACATGACCCTCCCTTAACTCGTCATCCGATATCCAACTCATCTCCGTGGTGAGGTGTTCCACATTCGAACCCGACGCCATCAGTTAGTGTGTGTGTGTGTGTGTGTGTGTGTGTGTGTGTGTGAGAGTCACGGGTGCAGCACACGGACGGCACCGGCCTGTTCTATCTCCCGCGGCTCCCTGTGTTTGTGTTTGTTTATTCACTGCCCTTTAAGCGTTGACGGGGCTGCGTTCGTTTAGCCTCTCACACACCGGCTCGCCGTACGATCAAGCCCAAGCATGTGTGTGTGTGTAGTGTGTGTGTGTTGTGTGCGTGTGTCATTTTTCAATTTCTCTGCTCGCCGACATTTGGCGGCGCGGCACTCGGAGCGCAATCATCCCGGGGTCTGGGAGCGCCAGGCTCCCCGCCACGACGCTCCGACAAATTGACCCATTGTGATTCCGTCTGCGTTCCCTGATTGAAGCGTAATCGGAGCTCCGGGCTGCCCATGACTGCCCCCCCCCCCCCCCGCAGCAAATTGACGAATAAAGACAGGATATCACATGGTGCCCACACGCACTTATGAACGCAAAGAGCACCCACATGTACACACACTCACACACACATAACCGCAAGCACATACACACTGACGACAGCACACACACACACACACACACACACACACACACACACACACACACACACACACACACACACACACACACACACACACACACACACACACACACACTTGTAAGCACACTCACACCTGGGCTGATCAATTGAGGTCGCAAACTATGACTGTGGCTCCTATTATAGTGTGTCTCTCTCTTTGGCTGCCTGTTCATAGTGTTGAGAGAGATTGAGACCGAGAGAAACATGGAGATGAAGAGACACAGATAGGGAGATGGGGAGACAAACACATTGGCAAGGAGACAAAGAATGCGAGTGACTAACAGAGATTTAGATGGGAGACCTAGGAGGGACAATAGGAACCCATCAAGATGGAGAGATAGTGTAGCCAAATTCGTTGAAGCCGATAACTGCAGGACACTGCTTCTTTGTACTTAGTTTATTATCCCCGGTCTACTGTCACCTGTGTCCTCTCTCTGCCTGCCTCATTACCACTTCGTACTCACCCCTCTCTCTTCTCTTCTCTTCCCTGCCTCAGCAATCCTTATACATTGTTGTATTGATAGCATTCTCGGATACGTCTGTTTTATACCTGTGTGCTAATGTGCTCTCGGAGATGTTTGTTTCTTTAAATGGAGAACATGCAAATATAGATGGTTAAATCTTTTTTTATGTGTTTTGTTACTACGCTCGATGGGAGGGGAGGGGGGGGTCCTATGATTATGGGTTACTTTTATTATTGTAATATGCTCTGTAAATTAACCCTCTCTTGTATCCCCTCCCCTTATTCTCCTCCAATCTCTCTTCTCACTCTCCATTCTCCTCTCCCCCCCTTACTCTTCACTCTCCCCTCCTATCTCTCTTCTCCCCTCCCCTCTCTCCTCTTCCCTCCACTCTCTCCTCTTCTCCCTCCCCTATCCTCCTCCCCTTCCCTCCCATCACCCCTCCCCTCCTCTCCCCCCCCCCCTGGTCCCCAGGCCTCGGCTCCAGGCCCAGAGGAAGTTCGCCCAGTCCCAGCCCAACTCCCCCAGCACCACGCCCGTCAAGGTGGCCACCGAGGTGGGCTCGGCGCCGGCCAGCCTGCCGCTCGCCCCGCCCTCCTCGTCCTCCTCGTCCTCCCTCTCCTCCCTGTCCTCGCTCTGCCTCTCCTCCTGCGCCTCGGCCTCGGCCTCCACGGCCGTCTCCTCTGCCCCCGCCGCGGCCCCGGCCTCCGCCTCCACCTCCGCGGCCTCTGCGGCCGCCTCAATCCAGGAGCTGACCCGGCGCAAGCCCAAGACGGAGGACTTCCTCACGTTCCTCTGCCTGAGAGGTGAGGCGCTTCACTGTTCACTAACGTTCACTACTGTTCACTACTGCTCACTACGGTGTGGTCCGGCGCTTCACTGTTCACTAATGTTCACTACTGTTCACTACTGCTCACTACGGTGTGGTCCGGCGCTTCACTGTTCACTAATGTTCACTACTGTTCACTACTGCTCACTACGGTGTGGTCCGGCGCTTCACTGTTCACTAATGTTCACTACTGCTCACTACTGCTCACTACGGTGTGGTCCTCTGCCTGAGAGGTGAGGGTCTTCACTAACGTTCACTACTGTTCACTACTGCTCACTACGGTGTGGTCCTCTGCCTGGGAGGTGAGGCGCTTCACTGTTCACTACACCGTTCTGCCGGCGATTTGAATTCGCCCTGCATAAGGGTCTGGAGAAGAGCAATACATTTCTTTCTGCTTCCGATACGCTTTTGCGGGAGCCAATCACCAAGCTGGCTTTCCCCCCTGGCGCACTATTGGCTGGTTTAACACAATGACGACGGGGAAGCGACGGCAAGCAGGCAATTGCGTACAGAGGCGTTTGATCGAGGCCCGTTGATCACGCCTCTGGTGCTGAAGAAAATTACAGCAGCGTCCCCAGACCAAGATCAATCGTAGATTGATCTTGGTCTGGCAATAGCCAGGCTAGCTCACTTCTGCTCACTACTGTGTGGTCCAGGGGCTGCCTCGGGGTGGAGACCCCACTTGGGGGTCCCCTGATGTGCATATGGAGTGGCAGGAGATTGCTGACATGAGCTGATGATGTTTGATGATCCATTTGAGCAAACCTTCTCAGGGACACGGGCAAACTACTGCTAGTCACCTGGTGTGTAGTAGAGCGATGTGAATATGTTCACCGGGACATTGAGATCACCTGAAGCTGT
The DNA here is from genome assembly GCF_949987615.1 of Pollachius pollachius. Lineage (NCBI taxonomy): Eukaryota > Metazoa > Chordata > Actinopteri > Gadiformes > Gadidae > Pollachius > Pollachius pollachius. Next base: position 6,565,571 of record NC_136946.1, on the reverse strand, counting down.
TGTTAAAATTGTTGGTGACCCCTCACCATTTCGGCTTGAATTCAAACACTATGAGATTAAAAACAATCTCGTAGTACTAAACTCACAAATGGAGTTCTTCTTCAACCTTCAAAGTTTGTAAATCCCGTTCATACTGAAACGTTTTCTTCCAAATAATTGAATCGTATTTACAGACAGTATATTGAAAGAAAAGATGATAGTCTCTCACTGAAGTAGACACACACAAGGTGTCTTTGTGTCTGTAAGAGAGCAGTGTGACAGTCTGGTCGTGAATAGTGGTTCGTGGATATTTATTTTTTGCCTTTGATGTCACCGGGGTTATTCATCAGCACTCCTAATTAATAGGAACTTCGTCTCCGGCACACAGACACACCGTACCCATGAAGCACAGACGAGTGTTGGTCCTTTGGTTGTAAAGGTTTTTCTTGACAAGCCTTGTTTCTTGTCTTGTCTTAAAGTGGATGTTCAGGGGGGGACATCTCAGGGACAGGCACCCTGTTCGCTTGGTACAATAGACGGTGGGTGGGGGGGGAAATATTCTAGTATTGAAGTGATTCACTTAAGAGTCCCGGTCCTTATCTTCTTTGATTCTTAATCGATTCACAACTCCCAGAATTACAACTTCCCTTTGGTCTTGGGTGTGCCTTTCTGTGTTTACATTATTGCAATGAGCTGATTTAACGCTTTAAAATATGAAAGCTACATAATCTTAAACACTCTGCTCTGCTTTCATGCAATACTTTACTTCAATGCCTTTCTTGGCTCACAGCGGACTGGAGTACACACATAGACACACACACACACAAACGCACACGCCCTCAGACAAACACTCACTCACACACACACACAGTCTCTTTTTATCCTACTGAAGAGATTAATAAAGTGTTTTATGCCGCTATGAAAAAGAGATATGTCCTCTGGAAACGGTTGCCTTTTCATTTATATCCCCAGAGTAACTGGGGGATATATAGTGTGGTCTTTGTTGGAAGAAACGCCAGAGAGCTTTCTGAGCAGGAGGTGGCGCCTGTTCTAAACCGCGGGTGGGAAGACCTTTGCGAGTCCCAGCCGGGTTTTACTACAAAATACTGACCGGTGATTTAGTTACCGTGCATTTTACCACCGTCCAGACGACATTTGCAAGGCCTGGAATACTACATCGAGGGAGGGAAGACTACGTTGTCTTTTCAAACATCCACCCATTTCCTTGCGCCCAAAACCTTGACTTCCCGCTCTGGCGTCCTGATCCTCAGAACGTCCTCGATCTTCCTTAACACGGCGGGAAACCTACTCTCCCGCTTTCGCCCGCAAATGGACCCTTCTCTCTGAACGCGTGGGGGAAAAGAACCCTTTAGCTTGGTTGAATTCCCCCCTTATCATCATTAACCTCTCTAAACTAGGCTAAAGACACTGGGGTGGCAAATTTAGATTTACAATCAGTTTCCCAGCCGACGGCCATACCCCGTTTTCTGGCAGGAAGTCTCCCCTGATTGAATGTCATTCTAATCTAGCGGGGGTCTGCCGCTCACCAGCTCATAATTGCCGCTCTGTGGCTCTTATGCCGAGGGGGGGAGGGGATGGGGATGGTGTTGGTGGTGGTGGTCTCCTTGATGGGTAATATATAGGCCGCCCCGTCACATATAACGGTATATCATATGTGCTTTACGTCCGGCGTGTCCTCGGCTGCACGAGATTGGATGGCTGCCGCCAGCCGCCTGGAACGCCAGCGTTCACTGAGGCCGTGCGCTAGCGAGCGGTCCATCGTATTGATTTCACGCTCGCAGCTTCCACCCAGCGTGGCGTAGCACATCACCGCTAATGAAGCTAATTCCTTTGCCGTTTCGGCTTCTGTAACCGACGTGATCTAGTCGTCGACCGCTCCGGCCACGGAGAGGGGCTCTGCTCGTAACGCGGCGGCTAATGCTAAAGCTAATGCCAATTATAGCGCTAATTTGCCGAGCTAACCACCAATGGGTTTTCCACGGGGCTCCGTTTCCACCCCAGCTACTCCCTGCTTGACCACTGTATTTATAGCCCTAGCTGGCGTGTGTGTGTGTGTGTGTGTGTGTGTGTGTGTGTGTGTGTGTGTGTGTGTGTGTGTGTGCGGCTGCTCTCTGCATGCACGCTGTGCAGATGACATTTTGCGGTGCAGACTGCCTTTGCAGTGTGTTTATCCCCGTGGCCTCGCATGTGACCCACATCCAGAGCGCCCTCACCGGGAGAGGGAGCGGGGAGAAAGTCAGCTCAGACCCCGAGGGTGGATGGTTTGGTGGGTGGATGTGTGTGTATGGGAGAGAATGTATGTCCTGTCATGCAATGTATCGTGTGTGTGGGTGTGTGTGGGTGTGTGTGTATGTGTGTGTGTGTGTGTGTGTGTTCCATCCCCACCTGTACATTCTGTGTATGCGTTTCCCTGTTGATTCTAGTTTATGCGTAACCTGTTCAGACCTCCTTTGTCCACACGCGACAGACCCCCCCCCCCCCCCCCCCCCCCCCCATCCTCTTCACGAGTCTGAGATGCCCCTCAGCACTGTGTTGGTTCCTCCCTCCCTCCCTCCCTTCATTCCTCCCTCCTTTCCTCCCTCCCATCATTCCTTCCTCCCTTGCCTTTATTGTGGACGTTGTGAGTTCAGTCTGAAGACCTAAAAGAAACACACACACACACACACACACACACACACACACACACACACGTATATGTCTACACCTGCACACTGCCTCTCTCACACGGCGCTCCCTCCGTCCCGCCCACTCGCTCACCTCTCACACCTTGAAATGATATTTGCTCATCTTACCGGGCGAGCCCTCCCCCACCCGCCGCACTGCCCTACCATTGGTCAGTCACTCTGACAGCCACATAAAGGCATCTCTCACCACCCGAGGGGCCACAAAGGAGGGCGAAGCGCAACACGGAAACCTCTAGAGAGCCAGAGGAAGAGGCCCGACGCGGCCGGCTTGTGAAATCACTCCTCGTCCCGCCCGCCTCCGTAGCTTACGGTGTACCGCACACACACACTCAGTTAAAGGTATGTGTGTGTGTGTGTGTGTGTGTGTGTGTACACACCAATGCACACATGCAAGTGTGTGTGTGTTTCACGTCATCGGAACGAACGCACTTATGCACACGTGCACGTGTGTGTAATTCATCTCGTCAGTCACATGACGTGAATTCTTCCGGGAGTCGTCGGGAGACGTTTTGCTTGCCAGGCCGTTGTTGCCGGGAAGCGTAATGGGAAGACTGGGGGGGAAGGGGGGGGGGATTATTTTTAATTTGTTATGATGATGTGGGGGGAGGGGGGGGGGGTTATGGATTTATTAATGTGATGCAACGGGGGAGTAACGGCACGGGAGGCAGAGCAGCGTGTCCGTCTGTCAGGGAGACGGGGAACAGGAGGATGGATGGTGTGGGGCCATGTCCGTCCGTCTGTCTGGGAGAACAGCAGGATGCATTGGACGGTGTGGCAACACCTCCCACACCGGCTAGCGTCTGGGAGGGTGAGGACGCACTCCAGCTGGGCACTGGCACACGCACGCACGCACACACACACAAGTAGACGTACGATCAGGTATTTGGATAGCAGGCAGGCATGCAAACATGCACGCTAAGGTATTCAGAGAGCACGCACACACACGCACACTCAGGTATTTAGAGAGCACAAATACGCACGCACGCTTAGATCTTCAGATAGCATGCAGTCGCTTACTCACACAAGTATTTAATCAGTTACCTGGAAACGCACACAACAAACACTGATAGACACGCACACAAACACACTACGATAGACACACACACTGATAGACACACTCTCTGATAGAAGCACACACACTCCGATAGACACACACACACACACACACACACACACACACACTCCGATAGACACATACACATGCTCCGATAGACGAACACACACACACACAGAAACACACACTCACTTATCAAGACGTGCATAAATAGCGAGCCTCACAGACAGCTTGTGTGTGTGTGTGTGTTTGGCGCTGGTTCTCAGATTGATGTTTATGTGTGGTCCGGGCCCACGGCTGAACTGTTTATATCCCCTGAGCCATCTGGGCGGCAGCCAGCCAGTCTGCCTCTGGGAGACCCTCAGGCTGTCACGCCCAGGGGGACAGGCAGGGGGCAGCACTGAGCACAGCAGTGGTGGTGGTGGTGGTGGAGGAGTGTTTGGGCCTGGTTGAACCCAGGCAATGACTTGATCGCTGTGTGATGACACTCTGACCCAAGTGCACAATTCACTGCGAGATGTAGCTCATATCACGCTATTTAAACATTATGAAAGAGTGACCCTCTTAGCAAGGGTAATGGAGTTGTTTTAATTCATCAGGGCTTAGCACTCACAGTAAACACATGCAAGGCATCCAAGCAGACAAAACGACGACTAAACAGAGCAAGCCCTGTCCCGGGTGAGACGCTGTTTATGTAGAGAACATCTCCTCCACGATGGCTCTCAGCTTGCCCATGCAGGCGAGTGTCAGTAGGTCAAGTTATGCAGAGAGCGAGACACTCGTAATAGAGCGAGCGCCAAGGTGCCTCCGCTCAGAGCTCAGCCAGACAAACTGACGTTTCTTCGTTTTTTCCCTTTTCATTCACGCACACCGCACATCTCGTGTCGGTCGGAAAAAAACGCGGATTTTGTTTTCCCCCCCCCTCTCTCTTTAATTGATTCCGATTTCATTTGTCTCTCCTCGGGTTCGGGTCCCCGTGGTCGCTTGTCGCTGTGGCGCCGCTCCGCTGATTGACTGCGGGACTGTAAATTGTCCTCATTGTTTCTGTTCCACTTAAGGGGATCAGCAGAGGGGACGGGGGTTGTAATTACCCCCAGAGTCCTGTTAAAAATGACATTCCTAATAGACGCTTTCAGACCTCGCTCTGATTGGTCTGCGGTCAGAACAAGGCCGCCGTAATTGGGTGGGGGGTGGAGGGGGCACTTGGGGGGGGGGTTTGAACGCTGCTGGAGTTCTGAGATGACGGGGGGGCCCCCCCATGTGTGTGTGAGATTGGGCAACAGAATAGGCTTTGGGTCTCATGTTAGAATCTCTCTGGCAGTGTTTGTGTGTATTGGTAGTTCTCTCTGAATTGCAGGCTTCACTGCAATTTCTGTTCTCTCTTGAGTGACTGCGTCCCTCTCTGTCTCTTTCTTGGTCTCTCTTTTTCTCTCTTTGTCTCTTTAGTTGTCGCTCTTTCTCTCTTTGTCTCTTTGTCTCTCTCTCTCTCTCTCTCTGTCTCTCTCTCTGTCTGTCTGTGTTTGTGTGTCTCTCTCTCTCTGTCTCTCTCTCTGTCTGAGTGTATGTGTCTCTCTCTCTCTGTCTCTGTCTGTGTGTCTCTCTGTGTCTGTCTGTCTCACTGTCTCTCTCTCTTTCTCTAAATTTCTCTAGTTTCCTCCACCATATTTCCTCCCTTTGTGTCTGGCCTCACCTGGCTCCACACTTTCACCTGGTCAGAGTTACTCTGGTATTTTCTCTGGCCCTTGCACAACTTGCAACTCCGTTTTATTTTCAAAACGGTCGAGACGGACCACCAAACTTTCCCTGCACCCCTATCCTGCACCTCTGTGACCCCAGGTGACCCCCCAGGGCCTGGTTTCCATTGACCCTATGACCCCTGGACTGGCCAGTAAATGAGCTCCATTTGGCTAATGAAGCTGGTGAATTGCAGCGGAGTGGGCCAATGTGGCATCGCTCCCTCACGGTTTGTTTGTTCAGAGGGAATAGCATTTACCGTGTCACCCGAGATAGATGTGTGTGTGTGTGTGTGTGTGTGTGTGTGTTTCCTGGGCCGTGTGTGTGTGTGTGTCTCAGACCGTGTGTGTGTGTGTGTGTGGCTTGGGCTGTGTGTGTGTCTCTCAGACGTGTGTGTGTGTGTGTGTGTCAGATCATGCATCCGTGTCTGCGACCTGTGCGTCCATACATCCATCCATACAGACGTGGGAAGCGGCCAAGTCTAGCCGCTGGCTAAAGCCTCCGTCATGTTTGCGGCGCTGCCGTCGCCGCCACCCTTCCACTCAACTCTCCCTCCGCAGAGCTGTCATAACAAGGACTGTGCAGCTGGGAGCGCAGCGCCCAGCGAGCCAGATATGGTCTTGGAGCCTCAGCAGGCGACCGACCGCTGGAAGCACGGAGCTAATCTCAGCCAAGGATCCCGGCCTCCCCGGTGTCCCGACACACACCCTTGGTGTTTTTTACGCAGGTCCCGCCGCACTGTAGCAAAGTGAAACCCTAATCCCGCGTCCCCCACCGAGAGGGTCTTAGATGTAGTTCTGCGCCGGGCTGCTGGTGGTGGATCGCGGCAGCGGAGCACTTGACAATGAGAGGCCCAGAGTGGTGCTTCTGAGCCACGTGTGTGTGTGTGTGTGTGTTTGTGTGTGCATGTGTGTGTGTGTGCGTGCGTGTGCGCGCTTGTGTAATGACATCTCCGTTAGAGCAGCCAAGCTTGGCTACTGTGTCACTGAGGTATCCCTAACACAAGCACATACACGCACACACACACACACACACACCCCACACATACTCACACTTAACTCTGACCAAGCAAGTGTTCCACAATTCTGGTGTGTGTGTGTGTGTGTGTGTGTGTGTGTGTGTGTGTGTGTGTGTGTGTGTGTGTGTGTGTGTGTGTGTGTGTGTGTGTGTGTGTGTGCGCTCACTTGTGAGTCACAAAGCTCAAGTATCTGCCATCTAATTGACAGGCGGTTGTACAGTAATCCTGGCCGGGCTACCCACGCCCAGCCTTCTCCCATCCTCTTTGTTGAAACTTATCAACGCTTCTGTGAGGGCCCCTGCACTTCACCCCCCCCCCCCCTCCCCTCCCCGTGAGTCAGCAGCACGCGGGTCTGCTGACAGACGAGGAGATACCCTGTCTCAGCCTGGTTCTCTATCCGTGTCATCTGGCTCCCTGCGTTTTTCCTTCTCCTCCACGGTGAAAGTATGCTCCCCAGCTCGTTTGAAGGGGTGTTGCGGCATCGAGTTCATGTGAGATCAGAGGTCTGCGATTTCGCCCACCTCCCTCCCCGTGTGTGTGTGGTGTGTGTGTGTGTGTGTGTGTGTGTGTGTTGCATGTGTGTGTGTGTGTGTGTGTGTGTTGCATGTGTGTGTCTTTGCGTGGATGTGTGTGTCTTTGCGCATGTGTGTGTGTCTTTGCGCATGTGTGTGTGTGTGTGTGTGTGTGTGTGTGTGTGTGTGTGTTGCGTGTGTGTGTCTTTGCGTGGGTGTGTGTGTCTTTGCGCATGTGTGTGTGTCTTTGCGCATGTGTGTGTGTGTGTGTATGTGTGTGTGTGTGTGCGCCGTGGCTCCAGGCAGACTAATGCCGGTGATAATTGTATTGACGCCATCAGTCACAACGGGTAAATCGTCCTGGCGTCCCCCTCCCCGGCTGTGTTGCCTTTAATAACAAACATTGTCCCAATGAAAATATAATGAACCGTTGCGTGAGTCGCATTTGCAACGGCATCGATTTAGTAATAAAGCACCCTGGGACATCATAAACTGCCTGTTTCCTCGCTCGTAAAAAAGCTTTGATTAAATAACAATGCCGGGGCAGTGTTGAACGCCGGGCCAGTAGACACAAAGAGGAGATGAAGAGGAGTAACGTTCGGCGGTCTGAGACGAGCAAACGTTTGAGTGGCGTTTGAACATGAGCAGTGGAAACCGCAGGCGTGTCTCAGGTGAACAGTGAGCGAACCTTGGTGGACGTCTCCTTAGTCCCCTCCACGGAGCCTCACGATGCCGGCCGACGAACGCCCCCGCGGCTCCGCCTCCACCCCGGCGAACCGCCCCGCCGCACCGCCGTCCGGTGCAAAACCCCCCCGTCCGAGCCACTCGCACGCCGTCCCTCCCCGCACGCCGATGCTACCGTTTCGGAAGTGGAAAGAAAAAGGTCATGTGGGACACCGGGGCAAGGCTAAGTGCTAGCGCCGTGCGGCCCAGTCGATACAGAGGGGCGTCTTGGGCTAGCTTTAGCCTCTTCTGCTGACCTGGAGGTCAAACAGGTCTGACCTCCCGCCTGGACGAGGGGCCCGGCAACGGGAGGTCAAGGCACAGAGACTGTGACTCGATGCACGAGAGAGAGAGAGAGAGATGAGAGAGAGAGGAGAGAGAGAGAGAGAGAGAGAGAGAGAGAGAGAAGAGAGAGAGATGAGAGAGAGAGAGAGAGAGAGAGAGAGAGAGAGAGAGAGAGAGAGAGAGAGAGAGAGAGAGAGAGAGAGAGAGAGAGAGAGAGAGAGAGAGAGAGAGAGAGCATCGAAGCTACGCTAGGACTCAAGGATTCCTCTACAGCATGCCGCTGAGCGAGCCGTGCTTGTAAATAATGCAGGTTGCGTCGCATGTCCACCGTGGTCATTTATTTTGAGAGGCCGGTGCGCTCTGTGTACGAAATACTGAATAAAGGAGGAAGGAGCGATGGTTGGAGAGAATAAAAAAATGTGTGAGGGAGAGTGAGGGGGAAAATGAGTTTCCGAGTCAGTCCGGCGCGTTTTCAGACCTATGGCCGAGACCGCCGGTCTTACACCTTGGGTTCAACCGTGCGGTTGTTCTTCTTCTGTGGTGTTTGGTCTCACGAGAGGTGGCGGAGCGGTGCATTTCCCACATGATTTACAGCTGGACGTGCGCGCCAGGGGCTCGGGTTTCAATCCAAACAGCGCCGTGTTGTTCGTTCAGGCACAGCCAGGGGCCAACCGCTTGCACGCTGATTTATCAGCACAACATTATGAGCTTTAATAACACTTAACGACCTCTCGTGAGAGTGGTTTTGTGCGTTTGCGGGTGCCTGCGTGCGTGTGCGTGTGCGCGCGTGTGTATTCATGCATGCAAAGGTGCATGAATAATTGCAAAGTGTTTCGCTGTCCATCACAGACCATGGTTAGTGACCGAACACGTGTTCATCTAGGATCCATCTTTCACAAAGTGTGTCAAGTGTTTGAGATCGAATGGCTTACAATGAACTCCAGAGTGTACTGCAGCATGCGTAATGTTATTGTGATGTTCTTGCAACCAGCCATATTTTTCTTGGCCTAGGAAACAGGTTCTGCACAGCAAAAGTTGCCTTCTCAATTATTAATCAAAAAAGGTTGGCGTACGTTTTGTCTCTTTTGATACAGTTCCAAGTTTAAGATCGAGCATTGCTTTTTTTTTGGTTGGAAAACAACAGGGAAATTGTTTAAACTCTTTTCAACTCCTTTATGTTACGGTCGTGGACGACAGAACGCTGTACACGCTGACGTCAGTGGTCTGTTATACGATTCCTCCATGTTTAGCTCTTTGTGGACAGAGTCCTATATATACAGTCTACCCTGGTCTATCATACAAACTCCTCCCTTGCTTTGCTCTTGGAGGACAGCGCTGTGCATACAGACTATAGTGGACTATTAATCAACCCCTCCATGTTGATGTTGTGGGGGACAGAGTAATGAACATACAGTCTGTAGTTGTCTTTTACAAACCCCTCCATGTTTAGCTCTTTGAGGACAGAGTAATCGACATACAGTCTGTAGTTGTCTATTACAAACCCCTCCATGTTTAGCTCTTTGAGGACAGAGTAATCGACATACAGTCTGTAGTTGTCTATTACAAACCCCTCCATGTTTAGCTCTTTGAGGACAGAGTAATGAACATACAGTCTGTAGTTGTCTATTACAAACCCCTCCATGTTTAACTCGTGGAGCACAGAGTGCTGAACGTGCTGACTGAGTTCTCTGTACATCCCCCCCCCCCCCAGGTTCCCCGGCCCTCCCCAGCCACATGGCCTACTTCGGCAGCTCTCAGGACGAGGAGGACCTGGAGGACCACTGCGGGGAGACGCGGGAGGAGCCCGTCAGGAGGAGCCATTACCACGGCAACGGCCCCTACGCCTCCTACACCTCTCCTCCTCCTCCTCTGCCAGTCCACCCCGCGCAAGGGCAAGACCCCGGGCAGACAGCCCCTCAACGGACACGGTAAGGACCCGCCCCACGCCGCCTCGCTTCCTGTCCACGACCCTGCCACTTCCTGTTCTGCGGAGAAACACAAACGACTCCCTGACACACACGACGCAAACACTGTGCGCACACAAACGCTGTGCACACGCGCACACAAGCGTAACATGGCAACTGGAACATTTGAGGGATCCTAAGGACAATTATGGCGTCTGAAGACGAGACAGCTGCTGGATGCTGCTCTGTATTCTCCCAGTAGCTCTCTCGTAGGAGGGAGGAGGGGGGCTGTGCATCTCATCCCAGTACTCTTCCACCCCAATTAACAAGTCTTTTCTGAAGCCTTAACAAGGTGTTTACGCACGCACTGCAACAGCTGGCCCCGCCCCACCGCTGCGCACAACACACACACACACACACA
>NC_136946.1:6410497-6555036 GCF_949987615.1 Pollachius pollachius | reverse complement strand
GTACAGGCGCGCACACGCGCACACAACCACTTAACACTCCCTCCTTTATTCCTTGAATCTTCCGGCGCTCCTTCCCGCAGTCTCCATTACACCCATACATCAACCCCCTCCCCCGCGCCTCACCCCCCTCTTGCTCCCCCGACCTCGCTGACAACCCCCCCCCCCCCCCCCCCCCCCCCGGTGGATGTTCAGCCATAGAAAAGTGGAGGTGTGACCTTGATCCTCAGCTCCCATGTTAAGAGAGGGAACGGGGGAGGGAGAGATAATGGGAGAGAGGGGGAGAACGGGGGAGAGATAATGGGAGAGAGGGGGAGAACAGAGGGGAGAGATAATGGGAGAGAGGTGGAGAACCAGAGGGAGAGATAATGGGAGAGAGGGGGAGAACCGGAGGGAGAGATAATGGGGGAGAACCGGAGGGAGAGATAATGGGAGAGAGGGGGAGAACCGGAGGGAGAGATAATGAGAGAGAGGGGGGAGAACGGGGGGGAGAGATAATGGGAGAGGGGGGAGAAAAGGGGGGAGAGATAATGGGAGAAGAGGGGGGAGAGATAATGGGAGAACAGGGGGGAGGGATAATGAAAGAGGGGGAGAACAGGGGGGAGAGATAATGAAAGAGAGGGGGAGAACAGGGGGGAGAGATAATGAAAGAGAGGGGGAGAACAGGGGGGAGAGATAATGGGAGAGAGGGGGAGAACAGGGGGGAGAGATAATGGGAGAGAGGGGGAGAACCGGAGGGAGAGGTGGAGGGCAGGCTCACCTTGCGCTGAACGCTGAACTCCCGGAGAACTCTTTGACACCCGACACCCATGGAGAAACCTACCACGGGCGCATTGTGTGCCACCGCCGCGCATCAGGCCCGACGCAGGCAGCACTGTGCACAGTCACGCCGGGTTTATGCGCGCGTCTCTTATCAGCGCGTGTTCCTGAGAGCAGGGCTTCTCGTGACAGTGTGTTCATTGAATGGATAAATGGGTGTTGGAACAGGGGAGCTCTTCAGCGCAAAACAGATACCACGCTGCTAGGACACGCCGGCAAAGAGATGCACGCACGGATAGCACACACACACGAGCACGCACACAAACAGACACACAGCGTAAAGTGGCCGGTAGTGTCGCTTGTGGTGGGCCTATAGGGTTGTGTTGGTCATCGAGACGTCCTGCAGTAGCTGTCTGCTCAAGGACAGGCCTGGCTGTGGGAGCAGGAGGACGAGGAGAAAGGACCGCAGAATGAAGTGAAGAGAGGAGGTTAGGGCGGGGAACCGTTCAGAAGGGATGATGTGTTGACGGAGAGAGGAGGAAGGAGAGAGAAGTGGAGATGGAGGAGGGCCTCTAATGTCTCTCTCTCTGGAGCTCTCGCTCTCTCTTTCTCTCGCTCTCCTTTGAGGTCTCTCTCTCCTTGGAGGTCTCTCTCTCTGGAGCTCTCTCTCTTGCTCTCTTTATCTCGCTCTCTATCTTGCTCTCCTTTGAGGTCTCTCTCTATATCTCGCTCTCCTTGGAGGTCTCTCTCTCTCTCTCTCTCGTTCTCTCTCTCCTTTGAGGTCTCTCTCTCTCTCTCGTTCTCTCTCTCCTTTGAGGTCTCTCTCTCTCTCTCTCTCTCTCTCTCTCTCTCTCTCTCGTTTCTCTCTCCTTTGAGGTCTCTCTCTATATCTCGCTCTCCTTGGAGGTCTCGCTCTCGCTCTCGCTCTCTCTCTCTCTCTCTCTCTCTCTCTCTCTCTCTCTCTCTCTCTCTCTCTCTCTCTCTCTCTCTCTCTCTCTCTCTCTCTCTCTCTCTCTCTCGTTCTCTCTCCTTGGAGGTCTCTCTCCCTCTGGAGCTCTGCCATGTTCCATGTTGACACAGCTAAATTAAACCTCTTTTATTGGGCTCTCAGGGTCCTCCCCCCTCGCCCAGCAGCAGGATCGCTCTCCCATTTTTCATTCAGCCAGAGGGCCGAGAGAACCTTGGCCACGCGCTTGTGGTCATGAGTACACACACACACACACACACACACACACACACACACACACACACACACACACACACACACACACACGCATATGGAACAGAGACACACACCCAAACCTACGTGGCCGTACAAGTCAGAAGCCACACACACACGCCCGTGCATATAGAACAAAGACACACTGCCAAACCTACGTGGACGTATCAGACACACACACACACACACACACACACACACACACACACACACACACACACACACACACACACACACACACACACACACACACACACACACACACACACACACACACACACACACACACACACACACACACAAACACAAACACACACAGCGCTTTCTCGCAGACGCCCCTCGCTAAGCTTTTTATAGTGTGTTTCCTAATGCGGGGGCATTAGCTTATGTGCGCGCACGATCCACTTGACCGCTGCGGCCTGGGTCCCCACACAGCCAGCCTATTGACGCTGTGGCTCTAGGGCCAGCGCCCAGCCCTGTCAGCGCTGGGGAGCGAGAGGCGGGGCCCGTTGACCGCGGCGTGTTAATTGGCCTGGCCCAGGGCTCCAGCGCGTCTCTCGTCGGCCCGTCTGGCCGCCGCCGCCGCCGCACGGCTGCTTTTCCATCGCCGGGCGGGCTCAATCGCAGGCATTGAAACGTGGCGAGGTAAAGAGGTCGTAAAGGGGCACGCGCGCGGCCGTGCGCTCACATGCACTGTCCCGGTCGCACACTCTTAATCGCATACACGCACACACACCCTTACACACAGCCGTACACCTATTCCCGCCGAAACGTATTCCCACACAAACACACGCATTCTCATGAAAACATGAACCTACATATTCCCACGCGCACTCTCACACACATACTAACACACACTCTTTCCCATACACACACTCACACACTAACACACACACACACACACACACACACTCCCTTTCCCATTCACACACTTACACTCACACGTACACACAACCACTCTCTTTCCCATACACGCACTTACACACTGACACTCACACATACACACACCAACACACACTCTTTCCCATGCACACACTCACACATACACACACACACACACACACTCACAGTAAATCATGCATACTTGAGTGACGGTTGGAGTCCGCCTCAGCTAGGCAGCCGTCACTCCCTCGCTCGCCCTCTCCCCCTCCCTCTCTCTCTCTCCCGCACTCTCTCTCTGGGCGCGCGCGTGTGTGTGTGTGTGTGTGGCTTGTTCCCGCTCCAACTCGCCACTTGTGTCCGTGCCAGGGGTCTGTGGGAGCCTCGCTGAGCTCCAGGGGCCCGCACTGTGGGACCCCTGTCCTCCCATAGGGGCCCGCCTGGGGGCCCCTTGGGTCAACAGCAGCCTGGAAGAGGTGGATGGACCCCATCCACGGGGCCTTCGCTTTTGTTTGGAGGGCTTTAATTAATTACCCCCCCGAGTGGGCTGGGATCACTCACTGGGGGGGGGGGGGGGGGGGGTTGGAGGTGGTTTATGAGGACGTGCCGGCTCTTGCTGCCCAGAGTTGAAAGCCTCGTCGCTCTAAGCCTTAAAGGTCCCATTCTACTCCACCAGGTGTGATTGTGATTAGGCATTACAAGCTGTTTTTTAAACATGCCTCTTTCTGTGTTGTAGTGAGTCGTCCACCTAGATTTGCAAGGGATAGGCGAGCAACGTTTGCTACAGTCCACTGGGTAGACTGAGCTATCCAGCACACATCTCGGTGGACACGCCCACTCGTGGTGTCACTAAACCATAGGAAGAGGCAGATTATTTAAACAGCTTGTAGCGGCTAATCACACTCACACCTGGCACAATGAACGCTTTCTTTCTACTATTCTGTAGTTTCGCCTGGGAAGCAACTTAGTGAATTTGATGAACATGCCGCGAAGGAACAGGTTGGGATTTGGTCCCTTGCACGAGGGTGCCGGCAGGAAGACTGTGTGGACGCTGGGGGAGCAAACCCGATATCCTTCTGTCTGGGAGTGGAGCAAAGTAGCTGCTACGCTCTAGACGGGTTTGTGGGACACATCGTAGCAGATGGGGTGGACAGCATACCGATAGACAACATTCAAGATGGAGAGGATTTGTCGTGCCATTAACTCCGCTAATCGCCAAAGCCAGGGATAGAAGATGTTTGATGTACCTCGGGGTTCACTATCTTTTAATAAACGCAGGAGGCTGTTATTGATCCTAGTCTTTAAAGGGGCGGCTTGGAGTCATAATCTGATGATTTGTATGCACGTAGGTTTTATTTGAGTTGATACACCAGGCTTTTCGGTCGGATGTGTGTAGGCTATAATATCCTGTGTCGGGCCGTACCACAGTTTGGACCAAGTTTTAAGTAGATACACCAGGCTTTTCTGTCGGATCCATGTAGGCTATAATATCCTGTGTCGGGCCGTACCATAGTTTGGACAACGGCTATCCAATAGCCATTATGTTCTGAAAGAACGGAAGGATCCGGTGTTGTTTCCCCATTAGTGGAACTATTTGGTTTCTGTAATGGGTGTAAAAGGAGGCTTCCCATGTCACTGAAGTCCCCTGCTGGATCCTGCCACATACCAACCCTCCCATTAGGACTATTAAAGTGCATTTATAGATTCATCTATATAAGCTAGAGGAGGTTTGAGGTTCATCTCTTATTAACCCAAAGTTAATGGAAAATCTATAAATACACCAAGACAAATATGGAGGGGATGGGATGTAACAATCGGTTTGGGGGAGTGCACGGTCATGGTTTTTATTATCAAAATGTTACATGGCCAGGTTCACTAATGAACAACTATACCACGTTTTTCGTTCCTTCGATAACTTAAGATGCCCGTCTTAAATGTCCCCGAAGCACAAGAGGGGAAATCTGTCATTTATATATGTTCTCAAATTGTATGATTTTGATTCAGTGATGTCAAGATGTTTATAGTTTATAGTTCCATAACCAGCTTTACAAGGGAAAAGGCAACACAATGCAGTCTATACATTGTTTACAATGCAGTCTATACATTGTTTACAATGCTGTTTATACATTGTTTACAATGCTGTTTATACATTGTTTACAATGCTGTTTATACATTGTTTACAATGCTGTTTATACATTGTTTACAATGCTGTTTATACATTGTTTACAATGCTGCGCTAGCATTGGTTACCAAGCGGTTTGTTGACCCCTGTGTGTACTCTCAGCCAACCTGTCTGTAAGGTCGGGAAGCCCGTCTATAGAACCACATCCAGCGGCAGAAACCCTCCTCCACCCTAACCCTAACCCCTCCACCCTAACCCTAATCCCTCCACCCTAACCCTAACCCCTCCACCCTAACCCTAACCCTCCTCCACCCTAACCCTCCTCCACCCTAACCCCTCCTCCACCCTAACCCCTCCACCCTAACCCCTCCACCCTAACCCCTCCTCCACCCTCTAACCCCTCCTCCACCCTAACCCCTCCACCCTAACCCCTCCACCCTAACCCCTCCACCCTAACCCCTCCTCCACCCTCTAACCCCTCCTCCACCCTAACCCCTCCACCCTAACCCCTCCACCCTAACCCCTCCTCCACCCTAACCCCTCCACCCTAACCCCTCCACCCTAACCCCTCCACCCTAACCCTCCTCCACCCTAACCCCTCCACCCTAACCCCTCCACCCTAACCCTCCTCCACCCTAACCCCTCCTCCTCCCCCTAACCCCTCCACCCTAACCCTAACCCTCCTCCACCCTCTAACCCCTCCACCCTAACCCTCCTCCCCCTAACCCTCCTCCACCCTCTAACCCCTCCTCCACCCTAACCCTCCTCCACCCTAACCCCTCCACCCTAACCCCTCTTCTTCTCCCCCTCAGTGTTCAACGGGCACGGGAAGGCGGGAACCAGGGAGAGCCCGCGGGGGCCCAAGGCCGGGTCCGTCCGCCGCGAGCCGATACGCTCGCCGCCCCCTCCGCCGCCGCCCCCCCTGCTGAGGGAGCGCAGCGAGCGGGCCGAGGCGCGGGAGCAAACCCGGGAGCAGCACGCCCGGGAGCAGCAGGCCCTGGCCAGCGCCCGGAGCGCCAACGGGCTGTCGGCCCGGGGGCGGGCCGCCGAGGAGCTCCGCAAGCAGGTACGTGGCGCCGCCGGTAAAGGGACCGGTTGGTTGGAAACTTTATTGAACAGCAGCAATCAACAGGAGTTGTTCAAAAGGGTGAACACACAGCCACTCCTTAACGTGCCGTCGGTCGACACAAGTGGTCCCGAGTTTTTGATGCAATGGATCAAATAGACCAAGCTTCTGCACTCTTATTCAGGCTCGTGCCACTGTGTGTGTGTGTCTGTGTGGAAACAGACACTTGCTTTGTGGAGCAGGGGAGACGTGGGGCTTGTAGTTCACCTGAACCACAGGGAGAGATGGGGCTTGTAGTTCACCTGAACCACAGGGAGAGATGGGGCTTGTAGTTCACCTGAACCACAGGCAGAGATGGGGCTTGTAGTTCACCTGAACCACAGGGAGACATGGGGCTTGTAGTTCCTGAACCACAGGGAGACATGGGGCTTGTAGTTCACCTGAACCACAGGGAGACATGGGGCTTGTAGTTCAGCTGAACCACAGGGAGAGATGGGGCTTGTAGTTCACCTGAACCACAGGGAGAGATGGGGCTTGTAGTTCACCTGAACCACAGGGAGACATGGGGCTTGTAGTTCCTGAACCACAGGGAGAGATGGGGCTTGTAGTTCACCTGAACCACAGGGAGACATGGGGCTTGTAGTTCACCTGAACCACAAGGAGAGATGGGGCTTGTAGTTCACCTGAACCACAGGGAGAGATTGGGCTTGTAGTTCACCTGAACCACAGGGAGACATGGGGCTTGTAGTTCCTGAACCACAGGGAGAGATGGGGCTTGTAGTTCACCTGAACCACAGGGAGAGATGGGGCTTGTAGTTCATCCTCACCCCAGGGAACGATGTTGCTTGTAGTTTCCAAAGACACGAATGACCCCATTTATTAATCTATTTTATAGTAGCATTATAGTATTAATAGTGTTATGATGAAGCCTCAATAGGTCATGCATATAATAATTACAAATAATGAATTAACAGGTTTGGCTGAACACACACGCGCACACACACTGATGCATGTGTGAGTTCACGCGTGTGGTAGAAAGTAATGATGTGTGTGAACGTATTATCCGCAGTAAACGGGTTATTCCTTCACATGAAGGCTGTGGTGTAATACACACTCGCTGGAGAATACATTCGTGGCAAAAACAATTAGAGCCTGATGTTGTTGTTTTTGTTTTAATTCAGTATGCGTCAGCCCCCTTGTGGTGGTCATAAACCAGATAAACGTTGGTTAAACCTAGGTTAGGGGGAGATAGGAGGCCATCCTCAGTCCTAATTACTTTATACTGTTGTTCATCCACTTTCGTGGGGTTCCCTCTTATCTTCTCCTTTCTACTCTTTCTGTCATCATTTCCTTATCTCCTGCTCCCTTGTCTTCCTCCCCCTCTCCCCTCTCTCTTCCGGGCTCCCCTCCTCTCCCCTCCCTCCTCCCCTGTCTATGGTCTCTGTGTGAGAGCGATGAGTGTGTTTGGGCTCAACACGACTGCTGCGGCTATATTTAGAACTGCTGGCTAGGAACTCTCTGAGGTGGTGCCACTCTATGCTGCTCTGAGCCTCTCAAGGAGTCCTTGTGTGTGTGTGTGTGTGTGTGTGTGTGTGTGTGTGTGTGTGTGTGTGTGTGTGTGTGTGTGTGTGTGTGTGTGTGTGTGTGTGTGTGTGTGTGTGTGTGTGTGTGTGTGTGTGTGTTCGAGGGAGTGGTGAAGTTGGCTCAACTTTGAAAGCTAGTGTTCGACAATCCCATTAGCTAATCAAAAGTCGGTTACTCAAGATATCTACCCTCTCTCTCACACTCTTTGAGAGAGTGTGGGAAAGGGAATTTCTCTCACTCGCTCTCCTTATCTTTCTCCCTTTTCTGTCTCTTGCTCGTCCAAACGGGCCCTCTGTCGTAGGGGATGTTGAGGTGCTAACAGCTAGCTGATGCTACACCGGGCTGCAGGCGTTTGAAGTGTGCTATGCTATCTAATTTAGGCAACATTGCGTCTCCACCCGCCGGCCTGCCAAGACAAACTACTCCCTCGCTCACACATCCTCTTGTACTTGTGCTGTTTTCTTTCTGTTTACCCTCCCCGGTTCTACATGCTCAAAACCCGCCTGCTTGTCTTTGTCTGCCTCTCCTCCTTTGCCTTCTGTCTCATGTCTCTCTGTCTCTCTCTCGTTCTCTTTCTCCGTCTCTGTGTCTCTCTTTCTGTCTCCATCTACACACTCCAGTGTCAAGTAGACCTATCCCAAACAATGTGGCTCCTGTCATTTGAAAGAATAAGTGGATAAGGATTAGTTTGAACTGACACACACACTCACAAACAGACACACTCACAACCACACACTCCCGCCTGGTTAAATAATGACCTAGTCGTTAAGCAACCTTGCGGTGTGCGTAAAGGTTAGCTAGCCAGCCATTAGCGTGGCTCTATTCATTATTGTTCCATTCACTTCAATTAAACGCAGGCTTTTAACAACATAAAACTGCATGTAAACTGGAAGCAAAATAGGTTTTTGCTCCAATTTATTACCAAATAAATTTGACTAAATCACCTGCAAGCTGTCTATGGCTAACCAAATGCTGAAAGCCTGCTGCTTTATAGCTCAATTCTTCCTAATGTATTCTAATTTATATTATTCCACGCTATTTATAATATAATTTTAATGAAAGTATTGTTTCATTGTTCCTTTTTTTTTCCGTCACTGCCCAACTCACAGAGCAGCTAATGGGTGTGCGACAGTCACTTAAAGTGCCACAGCGACATTTCCTCACATTGTCTTAGCAAAGTAAGTGTGTGTGTGTGTGTGTGTGTGTGTGTGTGTGTGTGTGTGTGTGTGTGTGTGTGTGTGTGTGTGTGTGTGTGTGTGTAAGACGTGTGTTTGTGTGTGTGTCCTGAATAAGACAGCAGAAGCTTTATTTATTTGATAAACAAAGCATTGCAATATTCCAAACTCTGACGACTTGTGTCAACAAACAATATGTTTACTTTAAAATTATAAAATTAGTACAATTTGTAATACCCAGATCCCAGCGTCCATAACCTCTGCATTATCCTCTGTTGGGCTGCGTTCTGTGCATCGCAGCATGTCTCAGAGTGGCTGCCTGTCACACCTTGGCTGCCATTATTCCTTAATTCACTAAAATAGTACAAAGGGTGGAACTTCCTGCCTGCCAGCTGTCTTCCTCTGCCTCCCCCTCCTCCCTTCCTCCCTATCTCCTTCTCTCTCTATCTCGCTCTCCTTCTCTCTCTCTCTCGCTCCGTCTCTGTGTCTCTCTATCGTTTGTGCTCTCGTCTGCAGATGTTGTCTGTTAAAATCTTCCTGCCTGGCCCCAGCTGGGCTATAGCAACACGTGATGTCATCTAGGCCCTCCCCCTCCCTCCCTCTCTTCCTTTCTTGCTCTACTCACGTGCAACCAAAATCCTCCTAGTGTGGCGTGTGTGTGTGTGTGTGTGTGTGTGTGGCGTGTGTGTGTGTGTGTGTGTGTGTGTGTGCAGTGTGCCGTGTGTCTGTGTGTCTGTGTGTCTGTGTTTATTTGGACTTAATCTTGTTTCTTGTTCTGTTCATTGTCATTCTGTCTTTTGTTGATTTCCTTTTACTGCTGTTGGGGTTCTGTTCGTCTGCGTACAAACAATGAGAGAGAGAGAGAGGGAGGGAGACGGAGGGAGAGAAATATACAGAACAAGAGAGAGGTGGGGAGAGTGATAGACAGTGAGGGAGAGTGACAGACACAGAGAGAGAGAGAGGGAGTGAGAGGGGCAGGCAGCTGTACAACAGTCATTTGCACACCCCACAGGAGACCTTGGTGGTGGAGCCCCCTTGTGGCAGAGCGGGGCCAGGGCAGCGTGTCTCATCGATCAGTTGCTTTGTCAGCAAACAGCGACCGGACACAGAGAGAACATCATCTGTTCATCATGACATGTTTTGCTATTGGCTGCCGAAACATCAGTCAAACGCCATTGGCTGATCTCCTGTTGAGATGATGTTTCCGAGCACCAGAGAGGTATTGACAGACAGACAGACGGTGGCACTGCGTACATGTGAAGCTGTCGCAGGCCTGCGGTCCCATGTGTGTTATCGATAACTTCACAATGCATCAACGAACACAACGCGTCATTCGGACGCTCGGACACGTCGCCACATCAATCCATCGCCCGGGCCGTCCACAGACACAGCGTTTCCCGCCTTTTGATCCCTGGTCCGGTGCAGTCTTTTCATGTGGCCCACCCCCCCACACCCCCCCACCCCCAACACCTCGGTCCGATCAATCTGCTGCGTCTCACCCCTGTCTCATTGTCCACCGTGGGGGGGTGGAGTAGGAGCAGTGGTGGGGGTGCGGACGAGTGATGGAGGCAGGGTTACGTTTCACCCACCCACACACACACACACACACACACACACACACACACCCCACCTCTTATCTTTTAATGGCCCTGCTCTTTGTGTCCGAAGCCGCCCCCCCCCACCACCACCTGAGACAAACACAATGCAACACACACACACGCACACACACACACACACACACACACACACACACACACACACACACACACACACACACACACACACACACACACACAGGCGGACGCACATAAACACTTGTCGTGACACTAAAGCCTCTTCAAAGGCGGTGTTGTCAGTAGGCCGTCTGTCACCTCCCTCCTACGGCGCCGTGGCCGTGATGGATCACTCCCCCCACCACCCTCCTCCTCACACACACACACACACACACACACACACACACACACACACACACACACACACACACACACACACACACACACACACACACACACACACACACACACACACACACACACACACACACACACACACACACAGACACACACACACACCCTCCTTCCCGCCCTCTATCTTTGCCCGCTGTTGTGCTTTATGTCCAGCTGCTCAGCCGCTAGACAGAGCCGTCTCTCTCTGTGTGTGTGTCTGTCTGGTCTCTCTCTGCTCATGGCTGCCCCCCCCGCTCAGGTGCATAGCTTCCTCTCCTGTGGTTCCCTTCAGAGATGGCCCTTCAAAATGTACATGGAAGTACCTTCTAGAATATTGGCTCTAGGAGCCAGCTTTATGTAGTAGATCGAGTATTTGTGTGTGTGTGTGTGTGTGTGTGTGTGTGTGTGTGCGTGTGTGTGTGTGTGTGTGTGTGTGTGTGTGTTAAGCCTTTCATAATGTCTGTTCATCCAGACTGACCAACCCCCCCCGTTGCCCCAACTCAATCCATTGAGTCTACAGGGACCAAATACCCATGTGTAGCTGGACAAGGCCTACACACACACACACACACACACACACCGCAATCAGGGTCCCAGGTCATTGCATCAAGCCCTAGTTTCAGCCTTTTACTTTCATGGCTGCGGTCTCAATATCACTCCTCAGACACTCTGGGAATATCAGAGAGAGAGTGGGGGAGGAGAGGAAAGGAGGAGGAGCCAGAGGCGGTGTAAAATGGGCCATAGAAACAATAGGGAGGGAGAGAGAGGGAGAGACAGACGAGGAACGGGGGTTGTTCCGTGACAGGGTGGCTAGAAGTGACGGGGGAAAGTCGTCGTGGAGGAGGGAGCCGGATTTGGGCTGAAGGCAGGACTATTGCTGTTCAGGGGAAGTTATCTTTGTATTGTATTGAATTCTCCTGCACCCTCCATAGAAGCTCAGAGACCCTGTATTGTATTGAAGTCTTCTGCACCTTCCATAGGAAGGCGTTCCTTGTTATACACATCCCCCCCACACTCCTCTCATGCACTATTGTAAGTTATACGTCCTGGCACTTAATGTATGTACTTATTGTGTGCTATATGTCCTGGCACTTAAAAATTTAGCTTGTGTACTCAGCATTGTGTAGCATCTTATCCCAGCCATCTCTGTTGTGTACGGGGAATGGGTGAACCTCACAATTTTTAGTGCTCGGTTCTATGAACATACTTACTGTACTCAGAGTGATATAATGTTTCTCTTTCTTATGACAAATGTACTTATTGTAAGTCGCTTTGGATATAAGCGTCTGCGAAATACCCTCAATGTGAATACACATGGGAGTGAGTTTTGCTTCATTGGAAAGGTACAGAGAGGAATCAAGCGGAGGAGGATCTAGATGTGAAGCAACACATGTGGATATCGAGAGAGAGAGAGAGAGAGAGAGAGAGAGAGAGAGAGAGAGAGAGAGAGAGAGAGAGAGAGAGAGAGAGAGAGAGAGAGAGAGAGAGAGAGAGAGAGAGAGAGAGAGAGAGAGAGAGAGAGAGAGAGAGAGAGAGAGAGAGAGACTCTGAGTGGCCCTGGAACCAGACACCACTTCAGTTGTGGGCTACAGAGACGTCCCAAGCATGCATGCCCTCATCCTCACGCATAGGCACCCAAGTTCTGTCACACACACACACCGACACCATGGCGTGCTCGGGTTTCTTATCGAATGCTGTTCCCGTTATGCATGCACTGTGCATTAAGGTGTTACAAACACCTTAATGCACAGGCACGGATTTATTGGAGAGCCCAGGGACAACCATAGCAAACACTGGACTATAGAGTTATACTTTTAATGCCCTGAAATATTATTGTCATGTGTGGATGGGATTTCATCTTAAGCCGCCACATACCGTCTAGCCATCTGCTCAGAGAGGCGGCCGAAGATTCCCCCTATCTCTCTACGTCTGTCCATCTCTGGCCGCGGCTTGTCACCGTAACTCATGTCAACATGGAGGGTTTATCCTCCAACAGTATCGTCTATCTGTGGTTTATGTGTGCAAGACATCCCGAAACACATCTAAACCTTTACGGGTTTAATAGTGGTGGACTGGTATCTCAGCCTTAGAAAGACTTTCATCGCGCAGAGACGTTATAATCTAGATTGTTGATCTGTGATTTTGTTGAAATTGAGGCATATTTTATAGCGCTGAACATTAATTCCCCATAGTTGATCGTCTTTGAATGGTATTGTGCTAGTTTTATTTTCCTTAAATATAAATATTGAGTTAATGTGTCGCCCAGATTTGTCTGAGTGGAAGGCTTTTAGAGATGTGCTGCTTAAATGTTCGAAACATCAGAGCGAGATGCTAATGCCAACCTATGTGTATGCACGCTATACGCACGCTTCCATCTTTAATCTTTGGACTGGTATTTTGAATCCATACGTGTGTCACGTTGAATATCCATATCGATTGTTTAATAGTTTACTACAGTCAGCGGTGAGTGATGTCTGGCCCGGCTGATGGAGTACAGCAGGAGACGACACATGTCTGTAGTCCTCTCATCCATCACGATGTTCCTTTACATTGGGTTCTTTTCATCTGACATGTGGTGGTTTCACCCCTGACCTCCGCGTAGCGGAACCGCGATCTGACCTCCCGTCAGATCGCTTCTCCGTCAGAGCGTCTGGCTTCCATCAGCGAACGCGGTTCCATCGCGCTTAGTGACTTCCACTCCCTCCCTTTTTCCTACTCCTTTTCAGGCTTATAAATGGAGTATATGCAACATGCTTTTTTATTTTTCTTATTTGTGAAATAATTTGAGTTGTTTCCGATTTTTCCGATAGTTTATGGATTTTTTTTGTGCTTTTCATTTTGTTTTATAGACATTTTCGAAATGTTCCTTTTTCAATGATATGCCTGAAATAAATATAATCAATAAAAAAAGAAATATACATATCTCGCTGCCGTCCCGCCCCACCCTGACCGCGCCCCTCTCTGATGTCATTTCCTCCCCTCCCCCCCCCCCCCTCCAGGCCTCCAGAGTGAACGGGCTGACGCGGGGCTCCACGGCGGGCGCCAAGAAGGGGCGGGACTTCCGGCTGCCACCCCGAACTGTGAAGAAGTACACCGCCACGGTGTCCAAGGGCCACGTCACCTACACCAAAGCCAAGCAGAGGGACCTGGGCAAGAAAACCAAACAGCTCAGCAGCAGCAAACACATCAACCGCAGCCACAATCAGCACAGCCAGCCAGCCGCCGGCCCCCAGCCGGCCCACTCAGGGAGAGCTGCGGCGGCGGCGGCGTCGTCGTCGTCCGCGGCGCCGGCCCACCACAGCAATGCAAAAACCCGCAAACAGGTGCTAATGTCCAACGGGGGGCTGCTGCACAAGGTGGCCGCGGGCACCCGCCTTAACGGCCGCCTCAACGGGCAGCGCCACAACTACCAGGCCCAGGCTCAGGCCGACAGCCAGGGCCGCGAGGGCCTGCGCCACTCCAAGAGGCGGCTGGAGTCGTCGGGCGGCGGCGGCGGCGGCGAGGCCAAGAGGCCCGGCGCCGTCGCCGCGGCGACGGCCACCGCCGCCGCCGCCGCCGCTGCCGCCGAGGCCAAGAAGGCCAAGCTCCAGGCCCCTCCCCTGGAGACGCGTAGCAACAGCAGCACGGGCCGGAAGGCGGGCCTGCAGGAGAAGGCCGCCGCCCCGTTCGCGCCGGTGACCAACGGACACGCCCCCGAGCCCACCGCCGCCACGGCGCCCTCCGCGCCGGTCGCCCTGCCCTCCACGCCCCCTCCCCGACAGAGCCCGCCCCCCTCCTCACCAGCAGCCAGCACGGAGCCAATCAACACGCGGCCCAAGCGGGCGTCAGCGGGCAAGCTGATGTTGATCCGACAAGCACAGCAGCAGCAGCAGAGCAGGTCTCACGCTCGCAGCGCCTCCTCCTCCTCCTCCTCCTCCTCGTCCTCCTCGTCCTCCTCCTCGTCCTCCTCCTCCTCCTCCTCCCCCGCCCCGGGCCACAACCCGGGACGCGCCGGCACTACCTCAGACCCCCAGCACCCGGCGGCCGCCGCCTCGCCCTCCCTCTCCACCTCCTCCCCCTCCTCCTCCCGGACGGGCCTGCACGCCGGCCCCCCCGGCCCGGGGGACCGCGAGCGGGAGTGGGAGGAGGAGAAGGAGATGTCCCGGCAGCAGGAGGGCGAGCCGGACCGGGAGCGCCGGCGGAGCCGCCCCGAGGGATGGCCGTCGCTGAGCGCGGCGCCCGTCCTCCGGCCGGGCTCGCGCGAGTTCCAGGACCCCCTGGTGTACCTGGCGGCGGTGCGGGAGCGGGCGGAGGGCGCAGGGCTGTGCCGCGTGGTGCCCCCGCCCGACTGGCGGCCCGAGTGCAAGCTGAGCGAGGAGATGCGCTTCGTGACGCAGGTGCAGCGCGTCCACAAGCTGGGCCGGCGCTGGGGCCCCAACGTGCAGCGGCTGGCCTGCATCCGCAAGCACCTCAAGGCCCAGGGCATCCGCATGGACGAGACCCCCGTCATCGGTGAGGAAGAGCGCGCACACACTGAGAGAGACGCGCACACACTGAGAGAGACGCGCACACACAGAGAGAGACGCGCGCACACTGACGCACGGGTACACACACACACACACAGAGAGACGCGCGCACACTGACACACGGGTACACACACACAGAGAGAGAGACGCACACACTGACGCACGGGTACACACACACACAGAGAGAGACGCACACACTGACGCACGGGTACACACACACAGAGAGACGCACACACTGACGCACGGGTACACACACACACAGAGAGAGACGCACACACTGACGCACGGGTGCACACACACACAGAGAGACGCACACACTGACGCACGGGTACACACACACACACACACACACACACAGAGACGCGCGCACATTGACACACGGGTACACACACAGAGAGAGACACACGGGTACACACACAGAGAGGCACACGCTAACTGACACAAAGGTACACACACACAGAGAGAGAGAGACGCGCGCACACTGACGCACGGGTACACACAGAGAGAGAGACGCGCACACACTGACACACAGGTACACACACACAGAGAGACGCGCACACACACTGACGCACAGGTACACACACAGAGACGTGCACACACTGACGCACGGGTACACACACACACACACACAGAGAGACGCGCACACACTGACGCACGGGTACACACACACACACACACAGAGAGACGCGCACACACTGACGCACGGGTACACACAGAGAGAGACACACGGGTACACACACAGAGGCACACGCACACTGACACAAAGGTACACACACACAGAGAGACACACGCGCACACACAGACACACAGGTACACACACAGACCTATTCAAACGTACGTACGTGTGTGTGTGTGTGTGTGTGTGTGTGTGTGTGTGTGTGTGTGTGTGTGTGTGTGTGTGTGTGTGTGTGTGTGCGTGCGTGCGTATCCACGCAAGCACACACACATAGACATACAGACACACGCACACACATACAGACACACACAGAGACACACGCACACGCAAACTTGGCCACCTGATGAGGTCAACGTGTGGCGCATATTGGTTTGGACGATGAACATTGAGGGCAATCAGGCAACTGGTTCTAGTCTCACGTCGTACCTACAGGACCCAGTTAGCACCTACACCTAGCATGAGTTGTATCCACGTTAGGCCTGGAACGGCAATCAGGCTTTGCGTTTAGTAGAGCACCCCCCCGATCAGGTTCATTAACCCAGGATACGCGCCAGATTTCCCTCCACTAAACCAGCGCCGTTCATACCGTAAGGGCTGATAAAGATGTGGCGTTCAAAGCTCGCTGCTCCGAGCCAAAACTCGCAGAGAGACTTAAAAAGCAGTTGCAGCCGTGCCGGGCGGAGACCCAGTGCAGCCCGGGCC
This sequence comes from Pollachius pollachius, assembly GCF_949987615.1. Classification (NCBI taxonomy): domain Eukaryota; kingdom Metazoa; phylum Chordata; class Actinopteri; order Gadiformes; family Gadidae; genus Pollachius; species Pollachius pollachius. Next base: position 6,538,406 of record NC_136946.1, on the reverse strand, counting down.
AACAGCGGTGGTCATTTGTCTTCGGAGCCCCCGCCCCCCCGCCCCTCTTCAAGGGTAAAGGCAGCCAGACGGGGAGGCAGGGGCTGACAGGTTTGACAAACGACGTGAAGTCTGATATCTGGGGATCGCATTGTAAAAAGCGGAGCCTGGGATCCCAGACAGGCTTTGCGCTTTATTGGTGTACAGAATGGGGTGTTTCGTTCTCCAGTCTGGCCGCGGTGGAGGAGTATCGCTTTACCGTCGCGGTTCGGTGTTGTCGCCACTACGGTAGCACAATGTTTCAGAATAGAGACGGGGGAACAAAAAAAAAATTTTCATCAAAACATTGTTATGCTATTTTCATTATAATGTAGGATGGATACGAAGTGCTTTGTTAATCTCGGATGGGAACATTGGGGACATGATCTAATCGAACAAATAATGGGGTTTGATATTACTGATCTATATCAGTATAGTCTAATCTAATAAATGATGGGGTATGATATTATTGATCGACATCAGTATAGTCTAATCTAATAAATGATGGGGTATGATATTATTGATCGATATCAGGCCAGTCTCACGGGCCCGGGGAGGTGAAACAGCAGCACAGACGAGTTGGCTTCCAGCGTCCGCATCGTGTTCTTATTTCCTCCATTTCCTCTCCGTGCGCGGCTCCCAATAACCTCTATTGTCCCCCGAGGCCCCTCACAGGGGGTGTTGCTCGCAGTGTAGGGGCTATTTATTTATTCTTCTAAAGACCGCACCGGGCAGCTGGAGATGTGAATCAGCACAGGTGTGTGTCTGTGGCGCGGTACCATTGGCGTTTCACCTGCTGCTCCCGCGCCTGGTGATGGTAGATTCCAATATGTGTGAGATAAGGGCCCCCAGGGGCCAAGCAGACAATATCTCCCCCAGATTGGCCCCTGTCACCTCCCCGTTCCTCACTGCGGGGGGAAATGATCTGACTGGGTTTTAAGAGGGGCGTGTGTGCGTGTGTGTGTGTGTGTGTGTGTCTTCCATGCACTTTTCCCAGACAGAGGGCAGAGATATGAAGATGCATCTGTAAATTGGTGTTTGCCTGTCTCAGACATATTCAGCTTAGTTTTATTCCAAAATCATCAATGTGCGTCCGGAAGGGAAATACTGGCTTATTCATAAAGGAGTGCCAGTAACCACACATTGCTTTAGTTTTTTAAACCCCCAAATAATTCAGCCGTAGTTTGAGGCTGTGATTACACTGCTCCCTGTGACGCGGCGCTGACAGGCCACCATACCGGCGGACCCCCCAGCCCGAGGCAGCTCGTGATATCATTAAGCCAGCGGCGCATCACAGGTAGCCTCATAATCACAGCGCCGGAAATAGGGCCCAATTATCGAGGTGTGTTCCATGGACACGGGCGCACTTCTGACCGTGGCCTCTCTCCGCCCTCCCCCGCGTTCTCTCTCTCCTGCTGCTGCTCTTTATCTCCCCCTGACCTCTACCTACTCTCCTCCTCTTTTCCTATTCTTACTTTTCCCACTCCTCTTCCTCATCTTCCTCCTCCTCTTTTCCTATTCTTACTTTATCTTCTCTTCCTCCTCACCCCCCTTCAACCTCCTCTTCCTCTCCTAATACTTTTTTTCCACTTCCTCCTCGTCCCCTTCTTCCGCCTCCTTTTTTATTTTAATGCATTTACTTATTTATTTAAAAGGGACAGTGTGCATTGATCAACACGGCCATTACATCGGACATACAAATGCATCAGATTTAGTTTAAAAAACTATTTTTCATCTGTAGTCCCTGGCAGGTTGATGTTAGATAGAACAAACAAAAGCATAAAAGCAGCACGACATTTAGTTAGACAGATGATTGACATTGACGTACACGGACAAGGATACAAAACTAAGATGACAGAGACGTAACGCATCATGCCCGATTATAAAAAGCGTTGAAAGTGAAGAGAATAACAAACAAAAAACCTAAAATAGTTAAACAGGCAGTTAGTAAACTCCCAATCACTGATCTCCGGCCCCATGCAGGTGGCTGCGAGGTGGACCTGGCCCGCTTCTTCCAGCTGATCAACGACATGGGCGGCATGCAGCAGGTGATGGACCTGAAGAGGTGGAGCAAGCTGGCCGACCTGCTGCGCATCCCGCGCTCGGCCCAGGACCGGCTGGCCAAGCTGCAGGAGGCCTACCTGCAGTACCTGCTCTCCTACGACTCGCTGGGCGCGCCCGAGCGCCTGCGGCTGCACGCCCAGGTGCTGCGCGAGAAGCGCAAGCTGGAGGCGCGCCGGGGCCCCCTGGAGAGCCACGCCGACCCCCTGCTGGCGGGGCCCGGCGGGGGGCTGGTGCTGCTGCCGCGCTACGAGCCCAAGAACGGGCTGGCGTGCGGCCTGGTGGCGGGCGCGGCCGGGCCAGGGCACCGGCGCGGCGGCGGCGGCGGCGGCGGGCCGGCGGCGGCGGCGGCGGCCTGTCGTCGACTGCAGGAGCTGGAGGCGCAGGTGAAGGCGGGAAGGCGCCGGCTCTTCACTCAGGAACAGCAGAGCGGACGGCAGGGGGAGGAAGAGGAGGCCCTGTGTGGGGAGGAGGAGGAGGAGGAGGAGGAGGAGGATGAGGAGGAGGAGGAGGAAGAGGACGCAGGGGTTCTCAGCGACCAGCACAAGTGTATTTACAAGGTCAGTGTGTGGGTCTTTGCTGCTCTAAACGTGTTAGGTTGAGGAGCGTGTAGTCCGTTGTGTATTTATAGTCGTGGATCTTTTCTTTTCAGCAGTGGGTTCCATACGTGAGCACTATTATTTTTAGGACAATGGGATTCACATTTCTCTCTAGAGGGTACAAAAACTCGAGCAAAGTTATTCGGGCATTTAGTAGTCCGCTTGCGGATCCTCTAGCCTCAAATCACCGGTTCAACAATGCATTTATCAACACCTCCACAACTATAAAATCCACTTTCTCCTCCAGAGCCCGCTGGGTAAATCTTATCTCGGGGCCGTGAACTCCCAGGCCTGGAGACGGAGGAGACTCTCTGGTTTGTTATCACTACAGAGGTGTTCAAACACAGACGTACAAATCGTCACCTCGCAGAGTGTCTCTACTATCGCGGGGCGTGGGTGTATGGTGTTAAAGAGTTTTCTACCTCAGGAGATAAGAACAGGATCCTCACCCAACCGAGAGCACTGCTTCCTACGTCACCACCGCTATGTGCCCCTGTGGGGTGGATAAAACAAATTCATTACTCAAAGTTTTTAGTCCCCGGATAAGGATCAAATCCCCCTACAGCGAACCGTCGGTGACTTTAAAGACGGCCTCTGTGTTTAGTTAGTGGTTTTTAACATAAAGCATAATGCGTCTGTTTTGCTGATCCTTGTGTAAAGATTGTAGAACGTAGCGGGGAGGTGGGGTAGTCAAGGGGTTCCGCAAGTGCGTGCATGTGGGCAGCGTTTCGGGAACGAGGTTCCGCGAGGATATGAGCGTGAGAAGCGTTCCGTGCGCCGTGTTCCGTGCACGTGAGGGGGGGCCAGTATGCGGAGGGGTTCCGTGGGCGTGTGCAGTGTTCCGTGCGGGGGGGGGGGGGGGGGGGGGCGTGTTCTGCGCTGCCTTGCCAGCTGTGTTGAATCTAGCGGCGCCGTAATATAGGTCAGCGAGGAACGGGAGGAACGGAGCCCATGGCCGGCCCCGGGCCCCGGTGCTGCGTCTCCCCCCCCCATCCTGCTCAGGGTCCTGGCTGGCTGCCATCTCCCTGCATGTCAGATGTCCTTGTTTTTTACCCCCGGTCGGCCCACGCCCCCTTTCTTCCCCTTGAACCCCTCCAGCCCCCCTGAACCTCCCTGCTCCAACATCTGCCCATTTCCTATTCTGCTATTTCACCAGTAACCCCCCCCACCTTCTCCCACCGGCCCCCCGCCTCAGTAACAGACAGGGGGAACTCCCTGAGAGGTCAAACCCTCGTGTTCACGTCCAGCAGAGAACAGGCTGCACGCAGAAACCCACCTGCACCCTCAACCATCAGAGATTTACAACAGGCACACACGCCCACAAGCACACACACGCGCGCACATACATGCATACGTACACATACATATATATGCACGCATGCACAAACGCATATAAATACATGCATACACATAAACGCACTCACTGGAACGTTACGCGCACACACACACACGCATACACATGTATATACATACATACACACATAAATGCACACACACACACACACACACTCCCCCGCCCCCTGGTGAGTCCCACTCCTGACCTATGGATGTGTGTCTCGGTCGGTTCAGGGAGTTCAGACTCTTGAGACGGAGCGCCGCGGGTAACCACGGTGACGCGCCTGTCACAGCACGGTGACGGACACGGGCGAGTCCGTACGACCCCGGCCCTGCCTGGCTCCAGTCCCCCCACCCTCGCCGTATCGCCGGCTCAGATTGCCGTGTGTTTGTTTCACCCAGACGCCTCCCCCCCCCGAGGGAGGGATGTGTGTCTTTGTCCCCCCCCCAGAGAACAGCGTGCCTGGGAAGAGATAAGCCCGGCTCCGGTGACGGCTGGCCCCCGCTACGGATTAGCTTCTCAGCGCTAGCCGCGGGCAATGCTCCGGCATACACAACCATTGCGTATTCTTATCAAATATCTTCAAAAATGATATATATATACTTATATTCTATTTCAGTTGGGATTTGCTTTTTTGGGGGGGATGTTATGATGAGATCCCTATCTCTCTCCATCGCAGTGGGAGCACAACTGGGAACCCGGGAACGCTCTGAGAGGAACCCGGGAACGCTCTGAGGGGAACCCGGGAACGCTCTGAGAGGAACCCGGGAACGCTCTGAGGGGAACCCGGGAACGCTCTGAGGGGAACCCGGGAACGCTCTGAGGGGAACCCGGGAACGCTCTGAGGGGAACCCGGGAACGCTCTGAGGGGAACCCGGGAACGCTCTGAGGGGAACCCGGGAACGCTCTGAGGGGAACCCGGGAACGCTCTGAGGGGAACCCGGGAACGCTCTGAGGGGAACCCGGGAACGCTCTGAGGGGAACCCGGGAACGCTCTGAGGGGAACCCGGGAACGCTCTGAGGGGAACCCGGGAACGCTCTGAGGGGAACCCGGGAACGCTCTGAGGGGAACCCGGGAACGCTTTGAGGGGAACCCGGTATCTCCATAAAAAGCAGATCAACACCTGAAGCTAACGACGCGCTGAAACCGCTGAGACGGGGGAAAGAGTTTGACATTAGCGCACAATGCTACTCTCCCTGCTCCCGTCGCAGCCCCCGTAGTCACGGCGACGGCGGCCATCTTTCAGGGCCGCTCTTAAGGTCCCGGACCTCGGGGGCCGGTAGATTTATGGGCCCCCCCCCTCTGGTGAGAGGGGACTTAGGGGAGAGGCGGGGGGGGTCGACGGAGGGGCTTTGTCAGAGACGTACGGAGCGTGCAGAGAGGTGAAGGGAGATGGAGACGTATCTGCTCAAACCACCGCCCCCCAACCCTGTTGGACACACGCAACACGTGCACGCCCGCACCACGTGCACGCCCGCCATGTGTGTGAGCGGGTCACCCAAAGGCCGGCGTGGTTGTTCCTGTGTTTTATCGTGAGGTCGTCTCCCTCGCCCCCCGTCCCCCCCCCCCCGTCCCCAAGACATCCTTCTTCCTCCGTGCCGGGGGGAGACAGGTTTAGCGAGTCAAAGCGTCGTCGTGCGTCTCTCCCTGTCCCGTCCGTCCGTCCGTCCCCCCGCCACGGTCGATTCAGATCGTTAGCGAGACAACTGTCCAAACTGAAAAAAAAAGGTGGATTTAAAATGATAACAGTGCAGGACTTTTACCTTGAAGATCCCGTCCGTGTTGATACGCGGACCCCCCATCCCTCCCTTCATCTGGGGGAACCAGAGCACACGCTGTTCTTTTTCCTCAGGTCTAATGGTTCCATCTGTTTTTTTCTGTGTTTTTTTTTTTTTGTTCCTTCCAGGGGAAATCTATGTCTCTGACCAACTTCTTCAGGATAGCTCGGAACACCATGACCATGTGCTTTAACAAGGACCCTGGGGAAGCCGAGGTGGAGGTGAGTCCGGGGACGAGGCAGCCCTGCTTACCCAGCCCTTTAAACCATTCATATTCAACACCACTTCATCTGTCTTACGCTACTGGTAGCACCAGTCTCATTATGCCACTTAGTCTGTCTTATGCTACTGGTAGCATCTGTCTCATAATACCACTTCATTAGTCTTACACTACTGGTAGCACCAGTCTCATTATGCCACTTCGTCTGTCTTATGCTACTGGTAGCATCTGTCTCATAATACCACTTCTTTAGTCTTACGATACTGGTAGCACCAGTTGCATTATACCACTTCATTGGTCTTACGCTACTGGTAACACCAGTGTCTAAAATCCAACTTCTTACCAGGAACCTCTAGACTTTGTGAGAACTAACAGCTAGTAATCATTAACCAATAAGTATGGCCACAGCTCGTACACATTTAACAAGGTGTTCTAGCAGTGTCATAGTGGTGTGAACAGAGTATTGTGTATCGTATTGGGGTTGCTGTTTATATATATTGACTCTGTTCTTCTGTGGCCCCGCGCAGCAAGAGTACTGGAGGATCGTAGAACAGAGGGACTGCCACGTCGCAGTGCATCATGGGAAGGTGGACACCAGTACTCACGGGAGTGGATTCCCAACGGGGAAATCAGAGCCATTTTCAAAGTAAAGACACCCAACACTTCTGTCGATGTAGAGAATATAAATAGTATAACTTCTAAATGTTCCTCTAAAAAGATTATAAGTGAGGACATTCTCTGCACTGCTAAACTTTGAGGACATAAATATGACTTATAAGAAGCACCTTTCGAAAACCGCTTACAAAGTGCTTTACAAGACAATAGAGTAAAACAAGACCGAAATAAATAAGACGGCACATACCGACACGGTCTACCGGTACAAAATCCTAAAGTAATAGGATAAAAACATCCCTCCCGAAAAGCCATCAGGTAAAAATACGGGGAAAATGTGTTGAATTAATGCGCATTTTGTGTTTTCCTCAGACACGGATGGAACCTCACCGTCCTGCCTAACAACTCTGGATCCATTCTGAGGCATCTGGGTGCTGTACCCGGTAAGAACGCTGACCCACGCTGCCTGTCTCCCCCACACAGGGGGGGAGGAATGTGGAGCCGACAGCCTCATCCGTCTTCTTTATTGTCCCGCACCTGAGAGGGCGATATGTTAGGATGTGCACACACTTGTTCCTTCATTTCTAAACGCAATAAATAATGTCCCTCTCTCTCCTCCCCCTCACCTCTTCTGTCTCCCCCTGGCTCCTCCCCCCACTCCTCTCATTCTGCTCCCCTGTCACCTCTTCCCTGCCATCTGTTCCCCCACCCTTTCTTCTCCTCTCCTCTCATTTACCCCCTTCTCTCCTCTACCTCCTCCTCTCCTCTCCTCTATCATCTCCTCATTGTATCTCCCCTCCTCTCCTCTCCTCTCCCTCCTCTCCTCCTCTCTCCTCTCCTCTCCTCTCCCTCCTCTCCTCCTCTCTCCTCTCCTCTCCCTCCTCTCCTCCCCTCTCCTCTCCTCTTCTCTCCTGTCCTCTCCTCTACCTCCTTTCCTCTCCTCTCCTCCCCTCTTGTCTCCTCTAGGGGTGACCATTCCCTGGCTGAACATTGGCATGGTCTTTACTACCTCATGCTGGTCTCGAGACCAAAACCGCCTTCCATACATAGATTACCTACACACTGGTGCTGACTGCATTTGGTGAGTACCGACCAGAGAGAACAGCATCAAACCGGCCCGGCCACTTTCCTCCTCTTGTATAAATATTTTTTATATTTGGTCAATTTGTAAAGTCTCAGTTATGTTTCCACTTCGACCCAAATGAGTACGCAGACGCTTTTGGTTCTGATTCGGGGTTGTGAGCGGACCAATCACAGCCCTTGCTGCTGAGTCGCCTCGGCGCAAGATTACCATTTTTTTTGGAGACGCACGTCAGGCCCTTGCGGTGGTCGCAAGGAGGGTCCACAAGGACGCAAGGGGTCCATAAATCCCCTTGCGTTGCGTCGACGTGGAACCATAACTAAGCCTTAACAGTTAACAACCAAACCCTCCCGAGGCCGCTGGCCGCTGACACGGTTCATCTCGCCCTCAGGTATTCTGTCCCTGCGGAGGACAAGGCCAACCTGGACAAGGTGGTCCACACGCTGCTCCAGGCCAACGGCACGCCCGGCCTGGACATGCTGGAGAAGAACATCATGGTAGGGGGTCCGCTCCAGGCTTAACAGAGAGGGTCTCAAATTGAAGATATTTTATTAGCAGGAAAAAAAAAGAACGCTATTCATGACATTGATAATCGGAGAAACTACAAATATTTCAATAAAACACTCAGCCTCTAGGAAGGGTGGCCAATGACCCTATTTGAGAGTCGTGTGCATCATCAGGCCCTCCGGTGAGCTCACACGTGTCCATTCCATTTCTAAGCGCCTCCTCCTCTGTGTCCCCCCCGCAGATCTCCCCGGAGGTTCTGTGTCGTGAGGGCATCAAGGTGTACCGCACGGTGCAGCGCTGCGGCGAGTTCGTGGTCTGCTTCCCCGGGGCTTTTGTGTCCAAGGTGTGCTGCGGCTACAACGTGTCGGAGACGGTGCACTTCGCCACGCCGCACTGGATGGACCTGGGCTACCAGGCCGCCAAGGTAACGCCGCGAGGGCTACGCTACCCAGAACGCCACACAACAGAGGGTGGAAGTGATGCCCGGCTCGGGTAGTGTTTGATTTGTAGTCCTCCAACTGCCAGCGGAATGGTGCTAGTCATCGTTTATATTGTGCGCTTTGCTTTCTGATTCTGTATAAAGTTGTTTTATCACAGGTTGGTTTTGGGTTTTGTGTCGTCTCATTGCTGCCCCCTAGTGGGCCGCGAGGTTGAAGACTTATCATTTGGAATTCATTAATAAGCATTCAATCACTCCTGACCATTAAATACTACTACTACTGTAGACCACTTACATTTTACAATAACTTATAACTAATACCTCATTATCAACCAGAAACTAAACTTCTGGACAGTCAGAAAATACTTTTTGCAATCTATCCTAAATATATGAAGGCAGATTTTCTCGTTGTACGGCTCGAGACAGGAACCCAAATGCCTGTTTCCTGCTGGTAGCCAGCGTTGAACCCGTCCTGAGCAGGGCCCTGTAGTGGAGTTCCTCATGGCGTCTCTCCCCGGACAGGACCTGAAGTGCCGTCGTATCGCTAAGCCCTTCTCCATGGAGAAGCTGCTGTACCAGATCGCCTCTGCAGAGTCCAAGAGGGACAACGGCCTCCTGCTCACCACCATCGCTGCCCTACTCAAAGACCTCAGGCACGCACGCACTCAGCTACACACACACACACTCAGCTACGCACACACTCAGCTACACACACACACACACACTCAGCTACACACACACACACAAACTCATTTACACACACACACACAAACACAAACTCAGCTACACACACACACAAACACAAACTCAGCTACACACACACAAACTCAGCTACACACACATACACACAAACAACACCCACACACAGTGGGCCACATACATACACTCAGCACCCCACTCACACCATTAACGTACAAATTGTAGTAAAGAACACACATTATTTATCATAGTTAAGAAAAAACTTGATTTGTTGTGTCAAGAACACGGGCTTATGTGTTCTTAACACACTGGTTATGTTGTAGTGAAGAACACACTCGCCCACACGCTTCATGTTATAGTTAAGAACACACAAACCCACATTTTTCTTTCTGAAGCGAAATCAATAGCGTCGACCAATGGGCATCCAGCTTGCTAACGGCCGCGCCCTCTCCTCGTCCAATAGGAACATGGAGATGCGCCAGCGGGAGGAGCTGTTCCAGGCGGGCCTGCTGTCGTCGGCGCGCTACGGCACCCACGACGGCAGCCTGGGGCCCACCGAGAGCCGCAAGAAGCCGCGCGGGAAGTGGCTACCGCTGGAGTCGTCCGAGAGACGCTGCCAGACCTGCCTGCACCTCTGCTACCTGTCCATGGTGAGACCCCCGCCCGGGGCTGGGGGGCCAGAGGGCTGGGGGACCAGAGGGGTTGGGGGGGCCGTTTGGTCGAAGGCCAGCCCGGTCCTATCTCCCACAAGGATGGGGTCCGACAGCTGAGAGGATCTAAAGGGCCCCTCGATCACGGGCCGTTTCAAAATCCCCCCTCTCGTGACATCACAAGTGGAATGGGCCGTCCCAGATGTGTGCTGGAACGGCCTACCTAGTTGGGACATGGGGAGTGCGAGGGAGATTTAACAACGGCATGTCACATAGTCACTCTCACGCCTATTATGTAAATGAAAAAAATACGGGCCCTTTAATAACATTTGGTTTGGAGGAACATGGAAGACCAACTTTGGAGGACCAACGGTGAATCTGTAAGCAGTACGTCCCAGACAGATTCACCTCAACGGGCGTAGTAAGGTTGATTCTCTGAATCGAGTCGACTATTTCTGAGTGCCTGGAATGTTCCATAAAGGACTGGAGGTGGGGGTGTTTCCCTGACAGGAGGGCCTTACCTCCCTGGTCGTTTCAGCTCTGGTGTTGGTGATGTTCGCACGCGTACGCTGGACTGGGTGGAGTTATGGTCTGGGTTACACTAAGGTCTACATTGGCCCACCTCCAGGCCTTGCTGAGCAAGAAGCCCTCAGCCTCCCTGCTGTGATGACATGACTCCACCGGGAGTCTCCTGGGATCAGACGGTCTGCTGGGTGACTGACTAATGTGCGCTCTCTGTCCGTCAGGTGGTCCAGGAGACGGACAACGTGGTCTTCTGTCTGGAGTGTGCCCTGCGCTACGTGGACAAGCACAAGTCCTGCAGAGGCCTCAAGATGATGTATCGATACGACGAGGTGTGTGTGTGTGTGTGTGTGTGGTTTGTCTGTTCACAATGGAACAATACCCCCTCGATCCTGCAGAGGGAGCCATGGGTTTGTTGAATCGTGCAATTTAAGGAGTTTGTTCAACAACATCAAGGAAAACCACGACTTCGTCATTTTTTGCATTGTCTTAATTGAAAACAACACATTAGATTGGTTTGCGGCTCTCTCTGACTTTCTTCACCCTCTCTCTCTCTCTCTCTCTCTCTCTCTCTCTCTCTCTCTCTCTCTCTCTCTCTCTCTCTCTCTCTCTCTCTCTCTCTCTCTCTCTCTCTCTCTCTCTCTCTCTCGCCCACCACAGGAGCAGATCAACAGCTTGGTGAACCAGGTGTGCGGCAAGGCCCTGGGGAAGGGGGGCGTGGGGGTCGGTGGAGCAGGCGGGGGTGGAGGAGGAGGAGGAGGAGGAGGCGGGCTGGTGTTGGTGGGGGGGGCGGACCTCCGCCACAGCCCCAGCCAGGGGGCCAAAGCCTCTCCGGCCAAGCGGGGGCCCCGCAAGCGTGCCACGGTGGAGGTGTCCCTCTCTCGCCTCAGCTCCGCCCACATGCCCAAGGCGGCGGCCGTGTCCTGAGTGACCCCTGACCTCGCCCCATCGCCCCTCGCCCACGCCCTGCATAAGCCCCCCCCCCTCTTGTTTTTTTTGTTTACCTATACTCTGTTCCCATGCCCCCCCCACCCCCCCCCCGAATGCCCACCCATATTCAAAATATGATTGTGAGCTTTAGACGCAAAGATGACCCCGTGATGTCCACCCTCCCCCCTCTTAGTACGACAAGCTTGCTTCTAAGAAAAGGAAAAAAAAACGGAAACAGCGAGATGTCAGTGTTTTTTGCACTAGCGTGAAAGAAGAATTTGTTTTTGTTTGACTTGTTTCTCTTCTTACTTTCTTCGAGTCGTCCATTTTTTTGTTTTTCGCTCCCTAGCATTAAGTGTGAAGTTCACAGGTGGACTTGATGAGCCGGAAAATAAACTCCTCCCCTCCCTACCCCAAACACCAACCGACACACCCAAACATGAAGAGGGTAACCGTGGTTACCCAGCTGCCTCCCCTCCCCACTTTCACTTTCTTTTCCCTCGCAACACAGGCTCCTCATCACGAATCACTTAACTGTGAACGAAAGAACGGACGATAGGGACGTTGGTTTTAACTAAAATCCCCCCCCCGATCCGACCCAGTTTTTAATGTATCGTTTAAGTGACACCAAGTAGTGACCCAAAGTTTGGCTCTGTCCTCGCTTCTCAGGACGAGTGGAGTCCATTTTATTTTGTTGTTTGTTTCTCGGCCTCGAAGCGGCCCCGTTGTGGCTGTTGCCGATTGGAGGGGTCCGGCGAGACGAGGTGAAAACTTGAAAAAGGCGGATAACGGTGTTTTTATTTTCACTGACTTTGTTTAATGTTCCTTTGATTATGATCTGTTGTGGGTTTTAGCTTTTTGTTTTTACTAGCTCATTTTTCTTCCCCCTCGCGAGAAGTCTTCTGCGTGTTTCCTGTCGCCGACCTTGCTTTCTATTTGTGTACATGAGAACGGAAGCTTTACCCTTCCCCTTCCTGTCGGTAGGGAGCTATACCTCCTGCCCTCGCGAGGGGGAACTGTGCCTGATACACTGCGAGGAGGTCCATGTTATTTGGTGCTTTTGGTTAGAATTACTGTATAACAATTCAAAAAGATGAAAGATCCGGACAGGAGGGGGGGAAGCGGGGGGGGGGGGGGGGGGGGTTCGAGTCGGCAGTTGGTCGAGTCCCTTCCCCCGTCCGTCCCGTCACAAAGGGCGGAAAAGCGAGAGAGAGGGAGGGCTTTACCTGCTCCTAAATGATGTGCAATCGTGTTAACATTCCATTCTTCCAGTCGTCTTGTTTCAGCTGTACCGGTAAACATAAGAATTATTATATTATATTATAATTATTTTTGGGTGTTTTTTCTTTTCTTTTTTTGAGATCTTTTTGTTTTCTCTTTTGTTTTTTTTATCTAATGTGCTATTCTGAGTAGAGCCACTAGTCAAAGAGTGTAAAATGTGAAATACAGAGTCCCACGTTGTTTTCGTTTCTTTCCTCTTTACCGCTGAGACTTTTCATTGGATTCCCCCACCTCCCCGCTTGCCCGCCCCAATTTGCAAATGTATTGAGAGTTAAAATGGCAGCGACAACGAAAAACTCCCTTTTTGTGTACATAATCCTGTATATTTCTTTAAAAAAAATACTTGAGCCTTTTTTTCTGGGGTGAAGGAAGAAGGAAGGAAGGAAGGAAGGCAGGGAGAGAGGGGGAGAGAGAGAGAGAGAGAGAGAGAGCGAGAGAGAGAGGGAGAATACTTTCTGGTTAAGGAAGAGGAGGAGGAGGTCGTGCCGATGAAGAAAAAGCCTTACATTATCCTTTCTTCATCCATGTGAGTTGTGACTGGGTTGCTCCATTTTAAAGCGTGTATAAAAACAAAATTAAGTGCTGCTTATATCAGTAAGAAAGGAGACGAGGAGTACTAACCCCACCCCCCACCCCTCTCCCCCACACACACACACACTCGCCCGCCCCCCCCCCCCCCCCCCCCCAACCTAGTTCTGTTTGTTTAGCTTTACTTTTTTAAAGAAAAGGGAAAAAAAATGATAACACAAAAAAATGGGTTTTTACATTTTCATTACTGAAAATTCAAGGAGAATCTAGTAGCTACTCATGTTGCACTGAGCTTGCCAGTGGTGACTGTCAAGAATAAATCCTACTATCCAGTTTGTTGGTTGTCCTTCCTCCCAGAAGAATGAACTGTTTTAGGACTATTTAATGAAACGCCAAGTCGGGCGTTTTCAACATTTAAACTAAATAAAATAAGTGGTTGTCGAGTTTTTATGGCCTTACGATATATTTTATTCAAACCGGTCTTCTTTGCCCCGGACACTCTGGTGCAGTTATGTTTTTTGAGTTGTTCTGCATTTTCTACAGTATAAAGTTCTTTACTCTGGGGTCCATGGGCCACTTAATTTATTAGTACCGTGTCTCCGCCTTTCCCACACGGAAAGAGAGTCCCATGTTGGTTGTATTGACAGTTTTTTACTTTTTGCAGTTTATACCTAAAGGTTTAATAAAAACTTGCTGACAATTCACTGTCATTTCCAACCTGCGTGTCTTTTTAATGATTTAAAGAGAGGAGGGGGGGCACACAGGAGTTTATTAAGACAGACGTAATTTAAAGGGCGAAATGTCTGTATGGGCGGGTGAATTATTGTTACATGAACATGAATCAATAACGAGTTATGGGTTTACCCACATTTCAATTGGACAATCCCACGATATAAACGGGGCAAAAAGAAAAGCTCACCAACTATATCACTAATAGAGTTGGTAGCCTCCTGACTTGGAGTCAATGTTTTTAAAACAGCCCATCAACATATCGCCAACAGTGTATTCATATGACTGCAAAGATTGCTTTATTGAAACGTCTGGAATGTTAACGTTGGAACCAAAGTCGTCATCCTACTTCTTTTCATAATCACTTTATTTAATCCATGCCTCGTTCTCCACCGGGCATCTGAGCTCAATGTGGCATTTAGCCGCTCCGTCGACTCTGAAATTGCATTAGGTTGTTCCATCACAAAGGTCATTAAATATAAATGCTCAACCCAAACACACACCGTTAAAGTATTACGGTTCTCCAAGAGGGGATAAAAAAGACAATTTACTATGCTGTAAATATCACTTCCGTGTCGCACAATATAAATCGGGCCGATGAGCGCACAGAGAGACGGGGACACCGGTTCAATTCCCCTGCCCAGCGCTGTATTTTTCCGCAATCAGTTAGTTGACGTCCCGGGGGGGGGTGAAGAGTTTATTACCATCAAGAAAGCGATTCAGCGTAAAGAAGTCCAGAGATATGGCGGAGAGTGGAGGATGCTGCAGTCACACGCACAAATCAACATTTCTCCACCAAAGAGGAGTTTGAGACGGTAATGGCCAACACCACAGGTATGTAAGTTAATTATGGGTCCGGGCGGTTCCGTTGCTGTGTACTGGGTCAAGTCTTGTGGGTCACCCGCAGAGGTCCTCCCCACTGTTCTGATCTGGGAAGCAAAGAATTCTGGGAGATGGTGTTTGTGTGGGATGGTTATAAATGTAGTTCACCGAAGCAATTGCAGTTTATTTCTTAATTGTAATCATATAATGTATTAATATCAATGCAAGAATACGTTTATAATTTGTATGCTTTATATTTATTAATTCGGCTTTATATAAGGCCGTTCATTATGATGGCTAGTTGAACTCAAAACAGGTGCTTTCTTCATTTAAAGCTTGAAAAAGAATATATAAAGACTTCAACCCCAAATAAATAAACTTGTCTCAAACAAGTTCATACCACGGTATTCTCAAATATTTACGTATTTCCCAGTTCCTTTATTTGGTTGTAAACATCAGGATAAAACGCCATTGGATATTGTAAAAGGATCTATCTTTTTCTCCTTCTCGCAAAACTATTTTGATGTGTCTGTTCAATGCGAGTGTGTCATTTTTGTGTTACGATACAGAGACGTCATTGACTCCCTGTCAGAAGGTACCGGGTTCGATTTCCAATGTCCGTAGTCTAACCTGTAAGCACCCTTAGAGCAAGACGCTCAACATCCTGCCAGCTCCTAAATATTCAGTCTCTTTGGATTAAACCGCTAAATAATCAATATAATTAAAATCAAGATGGGATATTGGCCCCTGAATTAACATGAAATCATGAGAACAACCACAAGTGGAGAAAAAGCTTTCAAACTGTCCAATATGCAAAGAAAAGTCACGTCCTTCAATGTGTGTGTGTGTGTGTGTGTCTCTCTCTCTCTCTCTCTCTACTCCACCCAAAAGAGTCTTGAAGCTCCACCTTCCTCTTCAGTTGTTCCCCAGTGGACCCCCCACCGGCTTCTTACTGGCCCTCCCCTGCCCCCCCACCTCCTTGGGCCTCCACCTACTACTACTACTACTGCTACTGCTCCTCCCGCTGTGTCCTCCACCTCCCCCCTGCTCCTCCACCTCTCCGTCCTCCTCCTCCTCTCCTCCTCCATCGGTGTCCTGGCTGCCGGTGCAGGTGGGGGAGATGGAGGAGAGCTTGTGACGTAGCTCCGCCTGGGTCGGCACCTTCAGGCTGATCTCTGTGGTGTAGGACTCGATGTCTGGGCCTGGGGGGACGGACGGACGGACAGACGAGAGATGGACAGACAGGTACAGGTTAGGTTTCAGTTGGACGCTTTTATCCAAAGCATTATATTTGCATTATATCCTTGCATTAAGTACATTTGTCAGAAGAAAGGGAAACGACAATAAATCGCTGTCTGTACAGTAAGGATATTCATAGAAACCGGTGCCAAGCACTTACAATTGCTAGATTAACCCATTCCCTGAATACAACAAAGATAGCTAGGATGAGATGCTACCCAATGCTAAGTACTATTTTCAAGTGGCAGTTAAATGATCATCATTTCCGTTCAAAGGACCAGGTGTTGGTGGAGGTGTTAGTGTCTCGCATGTGTTCTCATGTTACGTGTCATCCTATATCCGCACCATAACACTGAATGGTACACGAGGGGGAGGTGTTTTTTTGACTGTGAGTGTGATCCTGCCTTCCCTAATCTTATGCCCACAGTGACCTGGAAACCCCTGCCTGGTCTAGGATCAGCTGGTAAGGAACATGGATAATGAATAATCAATGGAAACTTTTTGAAATAAGTCTGCCAAACAGCTGTGTCTTCCCACCCAGTTTAAACTAGTTCTAGGGGATGAGTTATAACCTTTGATTGTGTGTGTGTGTGTGTGTGTGTGTGTGTGTGTGTGTGTGTGTGTGTGTGTATGTGTCGGCAGAAAGCTGTACAGTCTTCCCAACCAGTGTTAACCAGTCCTAGGGGAGGAGTTATAACCTCTATGTATCCCTACCTGTGACAGGGGAGGAGTTATAACCTTTATGTATCCCTACCTGTGACAGGGGAGGAGTAATAACCTTTATGTATCCCTACCTGTGATAGGGGAGGAGTTATAACCTCTATGTATCCCTACCTGTGACAGGGGAGGAGTTATAACCTTTATGTATCCCTACCTGTGACAGGGGAGGAGTTATAACCTTTATGTATCCCTACCTGTGACAGGGGAGGAGTTATAACCTCTATGTATCCCTACCTGTGACAGGGGAGGAGTTATAACCTCTATGTTTCCCTACCTGTGACAGGGGAGGAGTTATAACCTCTATGTATCCCTACCTGTGACAGGGGAGGAGTTATAACCTCTATGTATCCCTACCTGTGACAGGGGAGGAGTTATAACCTCTATGTATCCCTACCTGTGACAGGGGAGGAGTTATAACCTCTATGTTTCCCTACCTGTGACAGGGGAGGAGTTATAACCTCTATGTATCCCTACCTGTGACAGGGGAGGAGTTATAACCTCTATGTATCCCTACCTGTGACAGGGGAGGAGTTATAACCTCTATGTATCCCTACCTGTGACAGGGGAGGAGTTATAACCTCTATGTATCCCTACCTGTGACAGGGGAGGAGTTATAACCTCTATGTATCCCTACCTGTGACAGGGGAGGAGTTATAACCTCTATGTATCCCTACCTGTGACAGGGGAGGAGTTATAACCTCTATGTTTCCCTACCTGTGACAGGGGAGGAGTTATAACCTCTATGTATCCCTACCTGTGACAGGGGAGGAGTTATAACCTCTATGTTTCCCTACCTGTGACAGGGGAGGAGTTATAACCTCTATGTATCCCTACCTGTGACAGGGGAGGAGTTATAACCTCTATGTATCCCTACCTGTGATAGGGGAGGAGTTATAACCTCTATGTATCCCTACCTGTGACAGGGGAGGAGTTATAACCTCTATGTATCCCTACCTGTGACAGGGGAGGAGTTATAACCTCTATGTATCCCTACCTGTGACAGGGGAGGAGTTATAACCTCTATGTATCCCTACCTGTGACAGGGGAGGAGTTATAACCTCTATGTATCCCTACCTGTGACAGGGGAGGAGTTATAACCTCTATGTATCCCTACCTGTGACAGGGGAGGAGTTATAACCTCTATGTATCCCTACCTGTGACAGGGGAGGAGTTATAACCTCTATGTTTCCCTACCTGTGACAGGGGAGGAGTTATAACCTCTATGTATCCCTACCTGTGACAGGGGAGGAGTTATAACCTTTATGTATCCCTACCTGTGACAGGGGAGGAGTTATAACCTCTATGTTTCCCTACCTGTGACAGGGGAGGAGTTATAACCTCTATGTTTCCCTACCTGTGACAGGGGAGGAGTTATAACCTCTATGTTTCCCTACCTGTGACAGGGGAGGAGTTATAACCTCTATGTATCCCTACCTGTGACAGGGGAGGAGTTATAACCTCTATGTATCCCTACCTGTGACAGGGGAGGAGTTATAACCTCTATGTATCCCTACCTGTGACAGGGGAGGAGTTATAACCTCTATGTATCCCTACCTGTGACAGGGGAGGAGTTATAACCTCTATGTATCCCTACCTGTGACAGGGGAGGAGTTATAACCTCTATGTATCCCTACCTGTGACAGGGGAGGAGTTATAACCTCTATGTATCCCTACCTGTGACAGGGGAGGAGTTATAACCTTTATGTATCCCTACCTGTGACAGGGGAGGAGTTATAACCTCTATGTATCCCTACCTGTGACAGGGGAGGAGTTATAACCTCTATGTATCCCTACCTGTGACAGGGGAGGAGTTATAACCTCTATGTATCCCTACCTGTGACAGGGGAGGAGTTATAACCTCTATGTATCCCTACCTGTGACAGGGGAGGAGTTATAACCTCTATGTATCCCTACCTGTGACAGGGGAGGAGTTATAACCTCTATGTATCCCTACCTGTGACAGGGGAGGAGTTATAACCTCTATGTATCCCTACCTGTGACAGGGGAGGAGTTATAACCTCTATGTATCCCTACCTGTGACAGGGGAGGAGTTATAACCTCTATGTATCCCTACCTGTGACAGGGGAGGAGTTATAACCTCTATGTATCCCTACCTGTGACAGGGGAGGAGTTATAACCTCTATGTATCCCTACCTGTGACAGGGGAGGAGTTATAACCTCTATGTATCCCTACCTGTGACAGGGGAGGAGTTATAACCTCTATGTATCCCTACCTGTGACGAGGAGGAGTTATAACCTCTATGTTTCCCTACCTGTGACAGGGGAGGAGTTATAACCTCTATGTATCCCTACCTGTGACAGGGGAGGAGTTATAACCTCTATGTATCCCTACCTGTGATAGGGGAGGAGTTATAACCTCTATGTATCCCTACCTGTGACAGGGGAGGAGTTATAACCTCTATGTATCCCTACCTGTGACAGGGGAGGAGTTATAACCTCTACGTATCCCTACCTGTGATAGGGGAGGAGTTATAACCTCTACGTATCCCTACCTGTGATAGGGGAGGAGTTATAACCTCTATGTATCCCTACCTGTGATAGGGGAGGAGTTATAACCTCTATGTATCCCTACCTGTGATAGGGGAGGCGGCGCTGTTGTCGTCCCCGCCGGTGTGCAGGAACACGTCCATGGCCTCGTGGTCGGACATGTCCATGAGGTCCATCTGCTCCAGCATGTCCACGTTCACCTCCATGGACGACATGCTGCCTATCGGCGCTGCACACGGACAGGAGACATGTTGGTTTGACCTCCCCGGGACTACAACTCCCAGGGTGCAACAGGGACGCAAGACGCTGCAATCATTCGTCAGGTGGGATGTGAAAGCTTAATGGAGGTTTGATGGTGTTTTTTTAGATGGCATAAGCACTTTATTCCTCTTTTAGGCAGTGCTTGTGGAGATCAAGATGGCACAGCACGCTATGAGTCTGAATCACATGGCCGGGGTGGTTATGAAGTGGCTCAACATCTACGTCACATGAGGGATGCAGGGGGTGGGGTCATGCCTGTTTCACACTGCAGGTGGGGCTCATCGCCAACCCACCCAGAGCACACGTTTAAAGGGGTGAGTGTGATTAGCCATTACAAGTCGTTTGAAAATCTGCCTTTTCCCTGTGTTTTAGTGACATCACACGTGGGCGTGTACGCCTAGATGTACGCTGGATAGATCAGTCTACCAGCCTACCCAGTAGAGTGTAGCAAACGTTGCTCATCTACCCATCATAAATCTAGGTGGACACTCCCACTTGTGATATCACCAAAACACAGGAAAAAAGGCAGATTTTCAAAAGGCTTGTAATGGTCTATCCTACTCTCAGCTGGTGGCATCACATCACCCCCTTTTATAGCGGGGTCTGAGATGTGTGGTCGCTGCAGGGTTGAAGAGGTCCGATCCCAAACACCGGACACCCGGCCTGCAGCACGACTGGGGATACCAGGGTCTGAGCAGGACCTCTCCAGATGCGTGATCAACCCAGCGTTTGAGTAAAGACCTCTGAAGAATAAGTCCCGCCTCCGAGGCTCCTGGTTCCATCAGTCAAATGAAAAGTGGAAACAACCTGGGGTTTATGAACGATCTTACATAAAGAACTCTGTAGGTGGCGGAGAAGTAAAAGCTGCTCCCGTTTTGAGCTACACACTCTTTCCATCTAGATTCCACTTGGGTTTTGGATTGCCGGAGCCGTTAAAGTAGTAAACGATTATAAATGCTACTTTAACGGCGCCGACAATCCAAAACCCAAGTGGAATCTAGATGGAAAGAGTGTGTGGCTCAAAACGGGAGCAGCTTTTACTTCTCCGCCACCTACAGAGTTTGTTATGTACGATCGTTCATAAACCCCGTGTTGTTTCCCATAGACATTTGACCGGTGGAACCAGGAGCCTCGGAGGCGGGACCTATTCTTCAGAGGTCTGCTGGGGTTGCATTGGAAACACAGGCATGATGTTCAATGTTAAGACTATACCTATATCTGTTCAGAGTGTGGTGTTAGGGTGCCATGGTCAGACTAGAGACACACGGTGCTGGACTGAGCACTGTGGACGGGCCAGGCTCACACCCAGGGTTACTATGACAACGTGGCTCATGCATCACATGCAGCCAGTCGACGTGGTGTGCTGGGGTGGGAGGGATTGTGGGCAGCAAGGAGCGAGGTGATTGGTGGGCGGGCGGCAGTGACAGGCGATGCCATTGGCTACTTTACCTCAGGGAAACGAGGAGGGCATAGAAGAGTAGGGCAGCGCGGGAGAGAGAGAGAGAAGAACCATAAGGAGAGAGAGAAAGAGATACAGAGAGAGAGTGAGAGAGAGAGAGAGAGAGAGAGAGAGAGAGAGAGAGAGAGAGAGAAGAACCATAAGGAGAGTGAAAAAAGATTTTTTTTATTTGCTATCTTGATTGACTGTGTGTGTGTGCGCGTGTGTGTGAGGGTCAGGAGAAGGCTGTACAGTTTTATGACAGTTTTATGAGTATTATTGCTCTCCAAAAGTTGTCTCTCATTGTTTGCTTGGTATCAATAGAGTTCATCTCTCTGGGACTCTTTCACGGTCATCATCGGGTTTTGTTCCTTGCTTTATTCCTTTTTCTCATTCAATACATCCTCCCAGCAGCCTTATTCTCAGTCCCTTCCTCCCCTGAATAGCAACAGAAGCTACTCCGAAGCTTTATCGACACAATATATCATGACATCACACATTATTAGCATGGCTTAGAAGACTTAGGTTATTAGGCTGACTTTGAATGCATAAACAAGCCGGGAGACAAATGTTGCAGATAAAGAATATGGAAGTCCTTTTTTACACGCTCAGTCCTACGGTTTATCCTATTTTATTTGTCCTCTAAGAAGTTTCATTAAAACCGCACCCATATCTTTTTAACACTCTTCCTCTCTCCCATTCTGTCCTCATGTCACGCTTCCTCGCTCCCTCTCTCTCTCTCTTCCCTTCTCTTTCCCGTCAATCGATCCCCTATTTTATCTTTAGGTCTTTCCTCTCTCTCTCTCTCTCTCTCTCTCTCTCTCTCTCTCCCCCCCTCTCTCCCTCTCCCCCCTCTCTCTCTCCCCCCCTCTCTCCCTCTCCCTCTCTCTCTCTCTCTCTCTCTCTCTCTCCATCCTCCCCTCTCATGCGTGCCCCCTGCCGCCCGCTCCTCCCCATCAAGCTGTTTTTCAGTGGCTTATGGGCTGAGGAGGAGGAGGGATGGAGAGATGCTGGATCTCCCCGCTCCCTCCCTCTCTCTCTCCATGCTCTCTCTCTCTCTCTCTCTCTCTCCACACTCTCTCTCTCTCTTTCTCTCTCTCTCTCTCTCGGTCTCTCTCTCTCTCTCTTTCTCTCTCTCTCTCTCTCTCTCTCTCTCTTTCTCTCTCTCTCTCTCTCCCTCTCTCGGTCTCTCCCTCTCTCTCTCTCTCCAGGAGGGATGAAGAACCCTCTCCTCCTCCCCCGCTCCGCCCCCGGCCCCGCCCTGCTCCACCGGGGGCGTTCCGTTGGCAGCGCCGCTAATGCGCCGTGCCCACCACCACACTGCTCTGTGCACGCTCATCCCATTACCCCAGCTGGGAGATTACGGCTTTTCAAAGTAATGGTCGCTACGTGCACGTTTTTTTAAACGCGTGACGGGAGAGGGAACGCTCTGGAAGGTTCTGGTCTAGGAGGAGGAGGAGGCAGAGGGTTCATGGGGGTCGTCCGATTGAGGTGCTGATAGGGTTCGCTCGCCCTTTCCATGACCCCCCCCCCCCCCCCCCCCCCCCCCCCAAGCCCTACATAACCACCCACCTGCTGCCTCACCTCTCCCTCCCCCCAACACACCTCCCCCACCGTAGGCTGCCCTCTCCCTCCCCCATACCCCTTCACCCTCCCTCCCCCATGCCACCTCCCTCTCCCTCCACTAAACCCACCCCCTCCCCCATCCCTCCCCCCCTCACCCCGCTCTCACCTCTCCTCTCGGCGATCTGCAGGTACCCCGTGGAGAGGTACTGCTCCATGTCATGGTGGAAGTTGTCCTCTAGGTTGTACCGCTTCAGCTTCACCTGGCCCCCCAACGCGGGCTGCTCCGCAGGGGGCCCCCGCTGGCCCTGCTCCCCGTCCAGCTCCACTGGGGCACGGAAACACAGGGGGAAACAAGAGACAGACATTAGATCTGCTGTTGTCGAATGTTCTTGTCGTCGCCGTGGTTACGAAAGTAGAACGTGGCCCAGGGTGGTTCACTTGAGATCATGTCCGGTGTGTGTGTGTGTGCGTGTGTGTGTGTGTGTGTGTGTGTGTGAGAAAGAATATGTGTACATCCCATCCTAAGGCCATCGTGAATCCTTACTGAACTGGAATGATGCATGGTTCATTGTATAACCCCCAACACACACACGCACACACACACACACACATGCACACAGCCTCTCAAATGAACAAAAACATACACACAACCCCCCTTATGTCAGGGATACAATAACCAGCCAACGGTAGATAACATTATACACGCACAAGCCTTTCAAATACACACTCACATAAACACACACACAGAAACCTCTTAAATTCCCACAAGAATATACACAAAAGAATCATCCCCCACTACATACGCTCCAGTTCTGATACCTTTCCTCGTCTCAGGCTGCTTGTTCCCTCTCAGAAAGGACTGAGTGGAGGCCTCAGTTATAGTTCAGAGGCCTTGGAGGTGAACTGCTGAACTTTCTACAAGATGTGCCTTTAGTGTATTGTCACTACCTCACGTGGAATGTAGCATGACATCCCTTCATTCAAATGAACAGCATGTGATGGGTTTGGTTCGAAGATAAGCGAAGACACGATTTTGGAGACCAAAATCTTGACTAGGGCTGCTCGATTATTGGAAAAATCATAATCCCGATTACTTGGTCAATATTGAAGTAACGATTATTCAAACGATTGTTTTTGAGTTTGAAAACATGATGTATTTATTCAGCATGTCTCTCCCAAAAAAAACTTTGTAACTGAGAACTTTGAATTTTCGCCCTAAAAAGAATACACAAAATGGTCAAAAAGAAAATGTTCCAATCAAATATAATGTACAGATATGTATCCAGCTGTTCTGCCCTTTCTATAAAACATGAAAAAAAAAAACAAGAACGATTTGTTCGAAATCGCGATCAAAATTCAATTCATCGCCCAGCCCTACCCTTGACCCACCGCCCCAGACCGACTTCCCTGAACCTGGCTAAATGAGAGTATCATAAGAGAGGAACCAGGCAGACTAAGACCACAGGAGCCGGGGTCTAGCAGATGGCTTGTTATGTGTGTGGTTGTCCTTGTGTTTTCCTCTGTGTCTCCCCTCTCGTTCTCTGTGTAGGTGACGCTCTGCCATTGGCTAACCCCGTGTCGAACCTGGGAGCTGTCCGTCGGCCAATTGACCTGTCGCTAAGTCACGCACCCTGTCGTTACCATGACGAACTCGGACAAACAAACCAGACTCGATAACAAAAACATATGGAAAAATGTCAGGTGACTATCAAAGCAGGTTTTGGAGAAATTTTGGGCGGGGATCAATCGAATCCTTCCTCCAGGATCAATCGAAAGGGACTACATTACGCTATGGAGGGGTATTCAAAACTTTAAAATACATACAGAAGGTAACAAGCTTAAATTCAGTTGGTATTCTGGCCTGCCACACAGCCTGATCCACATTACACACTTTTTCTTGTCCCGTTGTGGCTTGGGAAAAGGGATGAAACATACCCCATTCTGCAGCCTCTCAGGAGACTGTCCGAGACGTGTCCGTTTGTTTTATCGTCAGGTTAGAAGCGGGGCCGCCCTTTGCATGTATTATCTTATGTTGTGTGCACACACACAACATAATGTTGTGTGTGCGCACACACAACATAAGATAATACATACAAAGGGCGGCTTATGTTACGTGTGCTCTCACGCAACATAAGCTTTTCCCCTTGACGTATTTTCATATTATACTTCTCTAATAAATACACCTGCGTGTTAGTTCTCTGTTTGCGGAATGTAGTAATGTGATATGGTTCCCCTAGGAGGTGAATACGACGTGAAACGACACAGACAATGCGAGACTCACAACAAACGTGTTGCTCCAAAGGAGGCTTCCCAGTCTATACATACAGGATAGTTGCATTTAAATAAGATATATTTGTTTGCAGGCTGTTATGTGCTACTGAATAAACCAGATGGCAAAGTATAGTAATGTTATAAGCAAAGGGGCAGAATAGAAATGTTTATTTTTTTTAAGTTCTTTTACACTACCTTGCATTGGTATCCCACATTGTCCCACACAAACGTAGTCTTTGTCCCACATCTGGTGAATTGGGATCTAGTCACCCTAGTCCCACGATGCAGGCTACCTCCCTACGGCAATCCATGTTTGACTAAGAAAACACAATTTTCGGGATAAAGTCATGGTGGCTCTAGTAATATAGTATTATATTATTATTATGGGTTGTTATTATGGGCTGCACGCTATATAGGCTATATGATGAATGAAAAGGTTTTGATATAAGCAGAAAATCTGTGTATAGCATTGTAACATTGCCCCTTGCCAAGTGCTTGATAAGGTATTGATGATTAAGGAGCCCTCGTTATCTGGTTCCCATCATTATCAGGTTCAGCTGTGTCTATTCTGCTTTCAAGAGACAGAGAGAGAGAGACAGAGAGAGAGAGACAGAGACAGAGAGAGAGAGGAGATGTCAACTCTGATACTGTAAAACAGTTATTTTAATGGTGAATGAGCACCCGCCCTCATTATCTGGTTACCAGCATTGTCAGTTTTAGCAGTGTCACTTAAGCTTTTAAGGGAGAGAGTGCGAGAGGAAGAGAGAGGGCGAGGCAGATCAGAACAGAAGGAGGGAGGAGATAGTCATGTCATCCCTGATCCTTTAATAGGGTTTGTTGTCTAACTGTTTGATGCCACATTGTCTGTGTGCCGTCTATGACTGGCTAGTTCATGTGGTGTGTGGCCTCGTATGGTTCCGCTGAATTTTTGGGTTTTTTTCTCTGTCCGACCCGTCTGTTTTTATTCCAATTCTGTTATCATCCCGGGCCTCTCCCACAGGAGGCTGTTGCCTCAGGGCGTGGTGGTAAGTAAGAGTTTGTTATTATTTCACTTTCTCGGTAAAATAATGGTTGGTGACGATAATCCTGAGAACAGGAACTAAGAGAGAGAGAGGTTGCGATCGTGATGATTTAATAAAGACCGCGCCGGCTGCGCCTTTTATTTCTCTTTAGACCGTCTTCTGAATCAACAGCCTTCATAAAACATGACATGGTTTGCTAATCAACGTTACGTTAATAATTCAAAAAGTAGTCATGTGTTGAGAGGGAAACATCATTACCGATGTGTCTCACGTTTCGTAACAACAATTGCAACAACCACAACAACTGCATGCTCACTGCCCAGGCTAGGGACTGCTTCCAGTTTGAGTGGCTGCCTGGAAGCTGCTCTTTAATTATTTACAGTGGTCAATGTATCGCGCTCACAAAGACGTCTGCCTGTTGAGCATTGTGCTAATGCTGCCCCCTAAAGAAAGCAGAGGAGATGGAACTCACCTGATAACTACAGGAGACCTAGATGTGTGCCAACTGCCTAGAACCGAGGTGCTACCGGGCTCTTTACTCACTGGGACTGAAGGAAAGCTAGAAACTGAATTTAGAAGGGCATCCGGAGTGTGTTTTACCTCTTGATAACCTGAGTTATACATTTATTGACATACGTTTTGAACATTTATTCATTGCAGGGGTTCAGCATCCTGGCATGACTCTACGTACTTTTAAATGACTGCAAATACTTGTAAAGACATTACTGTAAATACAGGATTGCATTTTCTCTATTGTAGATACATGTATGTAAATACATGATTTTGAATAATCAAGTGCAGCCGTTGCCCCCGACAAATGCCACCTTTCGGCACCAGTGTAACCAGTGTAGTAATTTTCTGGGGATGTTTTTTTAGGGAAGTGGTTTGAAGTTCCATGGCACCAGCCTATAGCTGTCCTACTTGAATAATGGAGTACACTCCTAAAGCATGACATTCACATGTCTGACACGTTTCCAATCACTTTCACACTGACCTTTTCTCAGATCAATAGCAAATAGATTGTTTGCGTATGTGTCCTTCTCTTTGCCCGTGTGTGTGTATGAGTGTACATCGAGGTGCTTGCGTGTGTGTGTGTGTGTGTGTTTTAGTGTGTGTGTCTGTGGTAGGCGGAGAGACGGGGAAGAGGAAGGGGTGGGCTTGAGAAGAGATTCAGATTTGCCAAAAACAACTACTACTACTACTACTATTACTACTAATACTACTACTAATACCACTCCTAATACCTTTGGCTTTGGGTTTGGTTCCTCCGAGCTGAAGGCATCCCTGAGCAATATGCCATGACCCCTCCCTGCTTATGAAGGGCATTTATAACAACATTAATTTCAAGTGTCTTTGGATGAAAACGACTACTGAAATGACTTAATAGTGCATATAGACCTAGGGAGGACTAGAGTACTGGCATTGTTTATCCGCCAAATGAAAACACCTGTTGGGTGGCATGATATTAAAGATGATTAGAATTTTTGTGGGTCTACTTAGAGATAAGCTATGATGAATGACATTTACATTTACATTTAGCATACGCTTTTATCCAAAGCGACTTACAATAAGTGCATTTATAATAATAAGTGAAAATAGGCCCAGAATGAGTGTGTATGTATTTATGTATGTATAACAGTGGAGGCTTCTCCATTGAGGAGAGGGAGGAAGATCCTTCTTAACATTGTTGAGAATAAAAAATGTAGTTTGCCCTGACTACTGTAATGAATTAATGCCCTTAAATATGACTACTTTAATGCCTTTGAATATATAATGTTCGTTTCACTGGGTAAAGGGACATTAGCACCCCCTATCGCCTATTGACAATTACAGGGAGGAAGGTCCTCCCTCAGCCTCCGTTGACTCCCATTCATTTCCCTGAGTACTGGCGGCCGGTTAATAACATTGGTTTCAATGGGAGAGAGGAGGAAAGTCCTCCTCTGAGTGGGTGGGACCTTAAGGCGTCTGATTCGCGCAAAAATCTAGTCGCGCTGCGCTATGAACCAATAAGCAGGATCCCTGGCTCGTGAGCAGTGTTGCCATATTGGGCAGATGTTTAATTACACAAAGCATTCCATCCATTGAGTTACAATGCTAAGTTAGCGACCAAAGAAAAAGGTAGACCACTTCGCAAAATCGAGATCACCAAAAGTAATGGCAACGTCAGTGTTGTGGGTGCTACATGGTTTGCTAGGTACTCATGGCTTACTGGTAGCATTACTAGCAATCAACTGTATTGCTGGCCCTGTTTGCTAATGAATAATGGCAAATCTCCAACGTGGGCTGTTCATGGATTCACTGATGTGAATAGTCTTGATAGGGCAACCAAACGCCACGACAAGTGTCAAGTTCACGTTGGTGCTGCTATGCGACTTTCCTTGCTAGGCACCATGCCTATAGATCAGGTTGTTTGAAATACTCTTCTCGTTCTTTTACTAGTTTGTTACTCTGACCGTTCGGTTAGATATTGTGGAAAAGGTTTGGAAAGTGTGAATGATTCAGAGCATGATGCATGTTAAATGGCATCACTTGGAGTCTTTTCTTAAAGCAATTGTAATTGAAAATAAACATAGCTAAATTACAACCAATAACTTCAGTCATTGAGGGCGAAAATAGGCCCCGATTTTTTCATTACTTTTACAAATCAAGAGTAGGCCTGATTTGACTAATGGGCTTTGCATCCTTTCCTTCTGCCCTTGTAGTCCATTTCAAAGACATGCTGCCCGCCAGCTTTCAAATTACAGTGATGCAACTGGTGGCTTTGTATCAATTTTATTCACATAACTATCCCTCCCTACTATTTTGTAGTTCACCAAAACACCCTGAAACAACTTGAGCCTCACATTCTTATGACACCATACACCAACAGTGCAAGCAGGCCAATGGCAACCAAGCGCGCAGTCCTTCCTCCCTCACTTTAAAAACCACTAGCCGCCACTGATATATATATATATATACGGTATATATATATATATATGTAGTCATATATATATATATATGTAGCCATATATATATAACCGAGTGCTTCCTTGGAGTCAGGTCAAAATGTCAAAATCAGCCAATTAGTTCTGTGAAACAAAGACAGTAGTGAGAAATGTATCCCTTTGTCCGTCTGCCTTGGTCTTTTTTTTCCTGGTTTCTCCTTCCAACGCCCTCATTGTCTACGAAATGCTGAAGAGTGTGTTTGTGTGTGCATATTGTATTCATGTGTAAGTGTGTGTGTGTGTGTGTGTGTGTGTGTGTGTGCATGTGAAACTGTATTTGCGTGTGCATGTGCGTGCGTACGTGGACGACTGCGTGTGTGCTCTTGGCTCCAGACCAACTTGAAAGCTGACTCTCTGTTTTGGCCGCGCCCACCTCTCCATCTGTCAGTTAGCATCAGCCGCCCTCTACACCACCCTCCTGAGTGTGGGCCGGCTCCCAGCGCCCAAACCACTCTGAGGCTCCAGCCACGGAGAGGACAGGGACTCAAAGTGGTTCGTGATTAGAATCACAAAGGCCATATTTTCATTTCCTCTCCGGGTTCGGTTAATGCATTGGTCCAGGATTTAAACAGATTTGTTTGAGGGCTGCTGTAAATACCTGTGGACGCTTATTAAAACATTTTGCTTGGAATATATATATATATATATTTACATTAGGGGTGGGAATCACAGGGAACCTCACGATATGATACGCGACAAATGGCCCGCGGTACCGAT
Source organism: Pollachius pollachius (assembly GCF_949987615.1). Taxonomy (NCBI): domain Eukaryota; kingdom Metazoa; phylum Chordata; class Actinopteri; order Gadiformes; family Gadidae; genus Pollachius; species Pollachius pollachius. The sequence goes on along the minus strand of NC_136946.1, from coordinate 6,508,867 downwards.
ACTATTGCGATACAGTGATTCTGCAATAATCCATCCATTAGACAATCCTATAAAGATACATCACGATATATGCCCAACAATGAATAGAAAGTAACTGAAAAGGTAAAGTGCTTAGTCTTCGGGCCATTTTTGGCCATTTCTTAGGTTTTGCGCTGCGCCTACTCTAGAGACCACTGCTCCTTCGTAGTATGACCTCTAATCACATGCTTGGTCCCTTTGGAAAGCTGAGAACCTGTAGAACTGTATGACATTATCAGAATAACTGTATCATGTACTGACACAGTGCTGGGAAGGCTACAATATTGTTTTTCCTTCCAGCCGGTTACAAACACCTCTAAAACTAAGAAGATTGTAGTAGCCCAGGTAACTCCATATCCCTTGGGAATACTACTGAGCCCTAGGCCTAGGTCTTGTGATGCTGTGTGTAAAAGCAGATCAACAAAGCATAAAAGATGACGTCTCCAGCTCCTTTTATGTAATGATATGCCAATCCGTTTTGGTCAGGGTCCTTTTGGAGACTCCAAAAAAGACCTTTGGCGACCCAAAATGCATACTGTAAACAAAAGGTTTACTACACATGAACCCAAACATGTTTTCTCACCCACACGTGAGAAGTTGTTTGACATGCTGGATATCGTCAGAAAGGTCTCTTCATTGGCTATTATGATATCTAAGGCCCGTCCCCGACACTTGCTGTTTGCTGGTGTAGCTGTCAATCAAAGTATACATGCCCCGTTTTGATAGTGATCGCCATAGGCGTCGATTACGGGGGGGACGGGGGGGACATGTCCCCCCCACTTTCTAAAATACGAATTTTGTCCCCCCCACTTTTGCGACCGAAAAAAAAAAAAAATAATCTCCCCACATACTCAACCGAAATCGTCGAGTCTAAATCATGCGATAGGCGCGCACGAAGACATCCTCACAAGTCACAGCATGCACAACAGCTGGCTGTGAGTGGAGCAAATGAGGGGGCGGGATTCTGATCATCAGTATCTCTCATTCAGTGCCGCGCCGCGCGAGCTCCTGTGGTTAGTCATTCCAGCAGGCCTACAACTACACTTGGCAGTTGGAAGGCAGCCTAATAGTTGTTTTACAGACGCTTTCCACACACTTCGCAGCAGCATTGAAGACGACAAGCGTCAAGAAAGTCGACTCCTCAAAAATGTACAAGGTAACTATTCCTAACAGTTCGTTTATAATGTTTCCTCCGAGCATATGCTAGCTAGGCAAGACCACGTTGTAGCTAATTGTTTGCGGTTACAGTGTTAACTAATTTGGAGTGAGCGAAAGTGAATAATATTAGCTGCTATCAGTTTTAGGGCTGGCCCGAATTATTCGAATACTCGTTCGGAAAAATAGTATTCGAAGCTTGAATCAGTATTCGGAGCTTTGTTTATTTTTTTTCCACGTGAGGTAGGCCTACGTGACGTTACCAGAGCGAGGGAGGCAAACTATACCCGACACCAAGCAGAGAAGCGAGAGAGGTGGAGGAAGAATAGGTATCTTGTTGTTTCCCTTTACTTTATAACACAACATTAGCGGGATCTCGGGAGGAAAAGTAATGCTTAGCGAAATGCTAACCTTAGCTTAGTTGTTTGTTGACTGATGACCAAAGACGGGTTAACTATTTTATGAATTGTAAAGAATCAGGAAAACAAGTATTTGAAATGGATTATGGATTATTTATTAATTATTCTGAACCACACTGAACTGTTTGATTAGCCTACTACATTATTACAACATTACCAAGAGTATTGTAATCCAAAATTAAGAATGTGGCAGCACTGAACTTGGGCCGTGTGTGTGTGTGTGTGTGTGTGTGTGTGTGTGTGTGTGTGTGTGTAGGTTGGAGAGTTAAAATTGGCCAAAAACATGCACCCGCCTCTCAGATGTGCCAATGAAAGCTGTCGCTATTTCCCTTTTGTCCAAGGCCTTCAGTGTATCCCTGTGGATATGGCAGACTGCAGTGCTGTTGAGCCTCAACTGGGTCATTGTTGTCCTCAGCCAATTCTTCAGCCGTCGCAGAGCACTGAAGCTCCTTTCTGCCTCACAGGATGAAACTGGGACCACGAGTAGCAGTCTCACCAGAGTCTCCACCTGTGAGAAGAGCCCTCTGACTTCTGGTGGCATGCCTCTGAGAATTTGGACAGCTTCTTTGCATGAAGTGTAGGTGTTATTTGCTTTAAACATGGCCAATTGAATTTGTAGTGCCTGTAGGTCCAGTTCTGGGTACAAGCTCACCACCATATTTTTGTTTCCGGTAATCAGCAGCTCCTCCAGCTTGACCAGATTTCCCAGGCTCACCTGATCAAAACGCTCATGAAGCTGGGTGGTCGCCATGTACGAACGCCCCCCTACCCTTCTTCCAGTTCCTGAACCCCAAGGAAATGAAGGTTTGTTCTGTATTTCTGGCCATTGTTGGAATATTATGTTTAAAGGCCTTTACACAGTAGAAACACAAAACTCCTTTAATTTCAGAACTGTAATGTAGCCAGGGGTAGTCTTTGAACCAGCTCTCCTGGAATCGGAGAGTGCGGTTGGGCAGAGTTTGTGGCTCAATTAGCTGTGCATCTGGTTGGTATGGGGAAACTAAAATATCCTCAGGGGTATTGAGCTCTTCCTCTGTTTGGGAAGGGTTATCCTGTTGTCCCTCCTGCTGAGGCACCTCCTCCTGTAATGTAGTCAGTGACATGGATGATAATTTGGTAGTATTTCTTTAAATAGTTCCCTGAAATGTTTTATTTATGTTTTTTGTTCATAATTGCACTTAATATTTGTTGTAGTTGTAGCCCTGCCCACTTCACTATAATTGTCTGTAGTGTATGTTTTAAATTGTGCAATAGCATATATATTTTTTTAGAAACCTCACCTGCTGCACCTCTACATTCTCAACCCCCTGTTCCTGAGCTTCTTTGTTTAGTTCTGTTCCACTCAGTTCCGGTTCCTTATGAAAATGTTAAACTTTGTTAGTAATGTTTCATGTTATAGTTTCTGAATGTTCAAGTTTTCCTTATGTGACCCTCACCTCCACAGCTCCCGGTCCCTGCACTTCTTTGTTTTGTTCTGTTGCACTTGGTTCCTTTTCCTGATGACAGATGGTTCATAAATAAAACAAACATTTATTGGCACTTGTGTTTGGTTTTTATTTAACGTTTTAGCATAGATTTGGGGTAAATCGTACTTGTTTTTTGCATAGTTTTAGGGTATATTCTGTTTTTTCTTATGAATAGTATGGATAATCATATAGGGACATCTAGTGGTAAATCCGCAGATTTCAAACGTGTGAAAAACGCAATTTGGTATCTAGTCGTTTGATTTGTCGACTGTCAGCCACTGTAGAAACATGGCGTTGTAAAATGACATGAGTCTGCATTCCCATGGTGGCGCATACAGATCGAACATTGTGAAATGAGAGAACGTGAACTTGGAAGGTTAGCTTTTATGACTTCTAGTACTTGCGAAGGCTAACGCAATATCATGGAATTAACTTGAGATATATATTTAACAGGAACACTAGAAACAATCGCTACTGTACAAAAGGTATTCCACGTGACTCAACCAATAAAAGTGGAAGACAAATTTGTAGTAGGCAAAGCATAGACTAGCTAAAGCCGGTATGTAGCTAACTGCAGTGTAACTGCTAGCTGACCGTTAACGTTAGCAGTAGATGAGAACTAGCAGTTAACCGAGTTAATATCAAACATCGTAAAACAAGTTGATTTGTAGATTTCTCTAAACTTACAGCGCATTTTTGCTTGCTGAAAAAGGATCTTATATCGCTTCCCGCTTTTCTCTTAGACATTATGGATCCACTTGAATAGCCTTATAATAGCGAATGTTTGTTGTTTTTATATCATCGCGAGGGGGAGGGGGCAGGCGGCTACGTGGGCTGTCTGTACACACAGCGTTATAATAAAGAAGTTTCAAGACAGCCAGCCAAAATTGAAATTTTTATTCAGAAAATAGGCGGTCCTTTTGCTTCCTGTAAAAAGCATGTTTGTGACACTGGATAACGTGGAATATGGATACATCAACTAGCCTGCATGTGGAGGGCCACATAAGGTAAGAAATTGGTTTACGTAAACTTTGCTGCTGGTTTTGTTTGCTCGTGATGACCTGGCTAGGTTACCCACGCCACGGTCCTAAGCGATTGTGATCATCTGATTCTGGTTGGTGCTCAAGATATAGATTGCAGCTAGTAGCAGCTACACACGGTTCGATTGCTATGCCAATGTGGTTAGAGTTGTTTTGTCTGATTGAAATATTTGACGTTGTACTTGGAGCCAGTGGTAGGCTCAGGCCTATCCTGACATAAATATCGTATAACCTGCTGTGTGATTATCTAAACTCTAGGGGATTTTATTTGCGGGCAATTTGCTCATGATGTAACGAGTGAAGTGTGAATTGCTCCTTCGCGAGTGTTTACTGGTGGTCAGGATTTGGCAGATCATGCAATTCTCCTCTGGGTGCTTGTTTTTTTAATTTTTTAATGCAGCATAACATTATGCGACCAGCAACCCTTGCTCTTCTTCAAAAGGCTGATGCTCAGTAGTACCTCGTTTCATTTCGTAGCCTACCCCCTTTACAGTCTGCAATTGATTGTCTGGTAAACTTTGTTGATGTCAAGATAAGTGTTAAATTGCCAACACTTTTCTTTGTCCTGTGTGTATTAGTATTACATATCCGAAATCCCGAGTGCCAATACCCTGGTGTTTCCAACGTCGTTTTGCAAAACAAGCCAAAACACAAACTGGTTTTTCAACACCTGACAATACACTGCAGAGCATATTTTAATGCAGCGTTGAATGGATGAATAGCTTACATAAGGGTACCCACCACTTTTCAAACCACACTCAAGCTTATGGTTATTGTCCCCACCACTTCTAAAAACAAACTGACGCCCTTGGTGATCGCCTCATTGGCTTGTAAGGCTCGTTTACAAGGAAGTATTCGGTTTCTGTGTCAACTCATTGCTAAGGATTTCCTCAACGACATAAAGTAAGAATGCACCAAGGGAGGGGGAGGGTGAGTGGGGCTATTTTGACCTAAGACACTGGGATATATTTGATCTATATTCGCTAAACATATTTATTCCACCGAATGGTTGACATTGGTTGATATTCCTGAGATTCTAAGCTTTCAAACGGTGTATGACATGACTTTATCACTCAACCTTATGATGCAGAAAATTGACCCATTGCCCGCCGGCGGGTGGTTAACTTCCGTTCAATTTTCCTTCATTCATGTGTTGAACGCAACCTCGAGGAGCAGGGAAATCTGTTTAGAGCACCTTATTTTATTAATTAAAATATCGATATTTAGGGCAATAGATCCTCTCTAACTCCTCAGGAATAAAGCATAAAAATGCAAAAGCAATTCTTATGAAAAAAAGTCAGTCTTCTTAAAATACAAAAATATATCGATATTTCACGCCAGTGTATCGATTATCGTATTGTACGAAGATGGGCGACGATATATCACTGTATCGATATTTTGTCCCTCCTCTAATATATATATATATATATTTATATATATATTATTCTTCGTGAGGGCGTCATGAAGTGGTTCTGCACAGATGAAGCCCGGCAGGACTGTTAATTACAGTTCGTATGGTGTAGCTGTGATGACAGCTGGCTCACTTTGTTTCAGTTCTTTTCTTGGCTTCCTCACCCTCCGTACATACAGACCAGACCACTGTTCACCAGCCCTTTCAAAACACTGGAAAGGGACAGCACAGAGCGTAGTCACTGAGTAACTGTAAGAAAATATGGTGCACAGCAAGATACAATATCAGATATTCTCCGCCCTGCAAAGTTTAAGAATACAATCTATTTTGGTGAAGAGCGAATACCTAGTTGAGTAAGTTGTTACAGGTGACTTTACCATCGCCACGATAAAGTCTGCGGCTATCGATTATTTGTGTCGTAATCCATTCTGAAATGTAGCATTTATTTGTATTGCTAAAGGACTGGTCACAATAAACTCCTGAACCAGCGCTCCACATCCTCCATCAACATGATAAACATGTCAGAATAATAAACAGTGTTAAACTCTCGGCAGTACATGACCTATAGATGTGATTCATCTTCTATTGAAGTATGTGCTGATTATAGGTCGATTTAGATATAAATCATCACGATGTTCCTACCTGTGAAATGCACACAGTAATGTATTGCTTCTTGTGCATGTGACAGATTGGCTTTGATAAATGGACCTTTATGGTTCTTAATGTAAATGATGCATGCACAGTGTATGTGTGTGCGTGCGTGTGTGTGTGTGTGTGTGTGCATGTGTGTGTGCAGCATATGTGTGTGTGTGTGTGTGTGTGTGTGTGCGTGCACACTTCACGGTGGAAACCTTGAAAGAGAGTTTTGACTCATGCTATTGAAGACATCATCACCAAGGGATTATTCCACTCTGGCTAAAGAAAAAGCTAGCTCTAAAAATAGCCTTTGACGCTAATATGCTTAGAGGGACGTGGTTGTCTAGAGAAGGAGGATGAGGATGATGAAGGGAACTGGGGGGAGTGTGGGAGGGGTTGGATTAGTTGGGGAAGGGGGTTTCAGCTAGAAGTCAAATTCATTAGAGCGACAAGCTGTTTTTGGGCTATAATGACTTGAGTCCAATGACCAAAATCCTGTCATTAAATGTTGAAATTAGCCTTCGTGTCAGCCTGCATGAAATCCAACATTTAACCCGACTCAGCATTCCTCTAATCCCGACTTTCCTATGATCAGGAAATGGGCTTCCACATGGGGAGCTCTCCCATGTCCGCAGGAAACACTGGCAACCGGCAGGTTGTCAGTGTGTAGTCCAGGGCCTCGTTTCCCGATAACGATGGATCTTCGCTCGTACGATCATTCTCACGATGGATCTTGCGAACCATCGTGAATTTCTTTGGAGCGTTTCCCGAAACTCCTCTTAACAGGAACGCGCGTTCACTGTCTGCACTGACGACGTTCGTAGGATTGTAACTGTCCACTGACACGGTGCTAAAACGGAAAATGGGGTTAAAAAGGGTTCAAATATCTCCCCATCAAGGCCAACAGCAGAGTAGCCTACGAAAAGAATAGACTGCAATAATATGAATGCTAAAGATACTAAAACACAATTGATTAGGCCTAGGCCGACGTTTCCTGTGTAAAACCGAGGGGGTCAAATCCCCCGTTCGTCAAGGCGCGGGCTTTCTTGGTTCACTGGGGAAGGCGGGGCTGCGCACGGAGTCTAGACCTCTTTAGAATAATTTGTATTATTGCATAGCCTACTCCCGAATGTTTTAATTTCTTTATGAATGAAGACACCTGCATGCAATAATGAGTTCACGTCTGATTGTAGACTACAAACGCGATTAACTATGTTCAGGGATCTTCGTTACTGTCTAGACAGGGTCCAATAAATAGTGAACTTCATCACAGCTTCACCGAAGCACCTACAGTGCTTAATGCAAACAATCGCAAAAAAAAATGCCTGCAGAAATTCTCCGACACCCGCTGGTCTCAGCATGATGCATGTCTACAGTAGCCTATGTCTTCTGTCATTGATCAATATGAGGACATTTGGACCACGATGGTTAAATTAAAATCAGAGGGAGACAGCAAGTGCAGCTCGAAAGCGACCTCCCACGATGCATTTCGGCTGTGCATGTATTTTTGGAATTTTAAATTGGTGCAATAAATTATGTTGTTGTTGACTTCTAACATGTCTCTATCTTTGCTGTTTAAATCCAACAGTAGTCTATGAGTTATATATCGGTGGTAACCACTGTTTTTGGTTGCGACATTGCGCCAGCTGGGCATTCCGTGGTATTGGATGTGTTTCAATAAAACGCATCCAATACACGGTATGTCTGCTGGTGACGCCACTGAGGCTATAGTAGCTACAACATTGTTTTCATCCAAACGAGCCGTCTTTAGCGAACGGTGAATTGCATTGGCTTCTATGAGCTGTCGGCTTTCAGCCCGAGTTTAGGGACCGTCTGCAAAGTGCAAAACTGAAAACGACCACAATGGTCAAATTTAAATAGCGTCGCCATTATTGACTCTAGAGCCCCAAAACTTGTTCAATAGAGGCATGGCCTCTTTATGGTCCTACCTTTGTGGTGGGGAGAGGGGAGGGAGTGGGAAGATGCATTGGTTGGAGGCACAGACCTTTTCGGTTGTTGTAGTATTTGTGTTATGTAATTTTACTGTATAGGGTGGTTGTTGATATAATATATTTTTTGTTAAAGAAATGTAAATAATGGTTTTAAAGATTATACTTGTAATACTTTCAATCTCTACATATTTCCCCTGCTCATTACTGTGCACAAATGTACTGTACCGTATTTCCCGCACTATAACGCGCACCGGATTATAAAGCGCACCTTCAATGAATGACCTATTTTAGAACTTTTTTCATAAATAGTGCGCACCGGATTATAAGGCGCATAGCATAGAAGATACTGCAGTCAAACGTTAGACTGGGGATGCGTTATGCATCCACTAGATGGAGCTGTGCTAATTGTATAGCTCGTCACGCGCAACGCAACTGTGAGGACGAGTTGCTGCATTTAGCAGATATAAAACTGGAACCTTTATGACAAAAAAGTAAAACACAATTACGCAGTTCCAAATCTTAGATTTTTTAAATATCTTGCAAACGTGAATGATACAAAGTAGAGCATCGCACCCTCGAATCTTGTAGTGTGTCTTCCGCCCGATTTCCTGGCTCTGTGATCGTATAGTGTGACCTTCCGTGAGTAAGCCCAGTAAAATGCTGTGTGCACTGACTACAATAGCCGTAATGCTGCAAGCGGTGTGGCTTTATCGTAGTCGTAGTGAAACATTTTATTATTATTATTAAATTGTTTTTATTGGTTTTTCATACTGAAACATTTTGACAGAGCGCCGTTTACAACCAGTATGGATCAACCAATTAACCAATTGATCCATATATAAGGCGCTCCGGATTATAAGGCGCACTGTCGTTTTTTGAGAATATTACCAGCTATTAAGTGCGCCTTATAGTGCGGAAAATACGGTATATGTACACCCTTCTGTTGCCGGCAGACACATGGAAACCTCCCGGCAGGGTGCGCTTTGCGAGCACACAAAGAAATTTGCGAGCAGAAAAAAGAACATTCCACTTCCCCTGCTGCTAGGGGAAACACTGGGCGTACATGATAGCCTATCTCCCTTATCTTATGGTTTGAGTTCCAGCCGCTGAGAAATGTGCTATGTATGTGTTATGTTTGAATAACGGAGACTGAAGCCAGAGCTTACTTGGAGCGTGCTCGCCGTTTATTCACCAAAACGCAACTCGCGGAAAACAGGTACGGTCACGTGAATCGCACGTTACCGTAAAACACATTGCACTGACGCAGCAGTGCCAGATGTAACAATTCCCCCCCCCTCACAAAACTAGGAGTGATACTCAGTCACAAAGTCACGCAGGTGCTGGGGCCTGCCGCGTGCCCGAGCTGGACGGGGTTCAGGTGCAGCAACAACCACTGGCCCGTCGGGCTGGGCCGGAGGAGCTGGGATTGGTGCAGCCTCTAACCATGCAGCCGGCAGAACTCTAGCAGCGGGCACCACCAGGTCTGGGCTCGGGGGGGCGTGTACCTTGCCCAGGCGGTTAGCATGCCAGCGTGTGCCGTCGGCGAGCCTGAATGTAGCCGGGCCAAGCTGTTGGCTGACCTGGACCGGGTCCGACCAAAACGACTGGAGCTTGTTGTCCCGATGAGGTCGACGAATCCTGACCCAGTCCAAAACAGCGATGGCAGGTGGCTTAGCACGTCGGGCCCTGTCGAAACGGTCCTTCATCCGACGCTAGCGTGTGTCGACGGCGGCTCGAACCGGGTGGGCTGGGGCCCAAACTGCTGTAGGGCGGAGCCTATCCAGAGGCAGCTGGAGCTCCCGCCCCAGCATAAGGGAGGCTGGGGAGACTCCTGTGGTGGCGTGTCGGGTGGCCCGGTAATGCAGCAGCGTTTGGAGGAGGCTGGTGGTGAGTGTGCACCCTTGTGCCAGATGGGCCCTGACGCCATTTTTCAATGACTGGTTCAGCCGTTCCACCCCCCCATTCGCAGCCGGGTTGTAGAATGCTGTGCGAATGTGGCGTATTCCTTTCCCCTCCAGATAAGAGGACAGTTCGTGGGAGACCATCTGGGGACCATTGTCGGTCGTGATCCTCTCGGGCAGGCCCTACCGCGCGAACAGAGAGTCGAGAATGTCAACCAACACCTTGGCTGTGACCGAGCCCACAGGCGCTACCTCTGGCCACTTAGAGTGGAGGTCGTAGACAACGACGAGGAACCTCTGGTGATGCGGTACTCCATGCAGCTCACCGCAGATGTCAAGTTGTAGGTGCTCCCAGGGTTTGGATGGCCAGTCCAGTGGTTGCATGGGCGGGGGTGGGGCTGGGGCCCTGGTCTTACCACTAAGAAGGCAAGCAGTGCAGTCCTTGACCAGGGTCTCGATTTCCCTATCGATGCCTGGCCACCACACCACGTCGCGACACCGCTGTTTGAGCTTGACTATGCCCAAGTGGCCCTCGTGCTCCATAGCAAGGGCACGCGCCCGAAGGGCACTCGGGACCACAGTGCAGAGCCCACGAGCGATGCAAGTGTGGTTCCAACATGACAGTTCGTCCCTGACCCTGGAGTAGGGGAGCATCTCATCTGGTACCCTCACCGGCCAGCCCTGTCTGATGTAGGTCGAGAGTGTAGAGAGGGTGGGCTCGTCAGCTGAGGCGTCCTGGATCTCCCTCAGTGACACTGTCTCCTGGAGGGGTGTGTGGAGGAGCTGGACGAGGTCGTGCTCGGCCTGGTCCTGACCGGGGGCCAAATATGGATCTGGGGGTGAGTTGGGGATTGCACGTTACAGCAGGTCAGCCACCACGTTGTCCCGACCCGGCGTGAAATGCAGGCGGAAGTTGTACTGCTGCAGGCGGTCAGCCCAACGATGGAGACGGAGTGGTTTGTGGCCGGTGCCAGACGTGGCTAGGAGGGTGGTGAGGGCCTGATGGTCCGTCCTCAGTGTGAATGCGCATCCGTAGAGGTATATGTGCCAGCGCTCACATGCCCAGAGGCACGCTAGGGCTTCCCGCTCCCCTACCGAGTACCTCTGTTTCGTGGGGCTGAGAGCCCGTGAGGCGAAGGCGATCGGCCTCTCCACACCCCCTTGCAGCTGGGACATCACAGCACCGATGGCCATGGCGGAGGCATCACATGTGACGAGGGTGGGGCTGGCTGGGTCAAAGTGCGCCAGGACCGGTGGTGTGGTGAGCTGGGACTTCAGGAGGCGCACAGCGTCCGAGCAGGCAGACGACCAGAACCAGGGCTCACCATGTTTCAGCAGCTGTCGCAGTGGTGCAGTCGTGGCCGAGTACTGTGGCAGGAAACGTAGGTAGAATGCTGTCATACCCAGGAAGGAGGCCAACTGAGTGGCTGAGGTGGGCTCCGGGACACGGTGGATGGCCTCTGTGTTCGAGTGGAGAGGGTATATGCCATCAGCCGAGAGACGGAACCCCACAAACTCAATGGCCGGGGCAGCGAAGACACACTTCTCGCCGTTGAGTGTGAGGTGGTGCTTGGCCAGTGCACTGAACACTCTGTGGAGGCGCTCGTCGTGGCTCTCGACAGTGGCCCCGTGAACCACGATATCGTCCAGGTAGATGGCCACACCCGGGATCCCAGCGAAGATGGAGGCCATTATCTTTTGGAAGCAGCTGGGGGCAGAGCTTAGACCAAAAGCCATGCGTTTGTAACGGAAGACCCCTTTGTGGGTGATAAACGCGGTGAGGTTGCGGCTCTCAGGGTGTAGTGGCACCTGGAGGTAACCCTGGCGGAGGTCTAATTTGGAGAAAGTGGTGGACCCGTGGAACTGGGCGGTGAGCTCCTCTATCGTTGGCAAAGGGTATTTGTCTGGGATGATGGCCTTGTTTACCGCTCTTAGATCCACGCAGAGTCGCAGCCCCCCAGACTTCTTCTTTGCCACCACAATGTTGGAGATCCAGGGCGATGCATTCACCTGCTCGATGATGTCGCCATCGAGCATGCTCCGTAGCTCAGAGGAGATGTCATTGCGGAGGGCCAGAGGAGAGCGGCGGAGGGGCTGGATGACAGGCGTCACCTGTGGGTCTAACAAGGGCTGGTGGGCGAAAACATCGAGGAAGCCCACACCGCTGAACAGCATGGGCCACTGTTGCTGCCAGGGGATGGTAACAGTGTGAATCTCTGAGCCAGCGGTGTCTAGCAGAGTAAAACCGAGGCTGTTGAAAAGGTCGAGGCCAAGGAGGTTGGTCCCGTGGCGTGCAATATTGAACCTGAAGAGTGGCAGTGTCTTCTCTCCGTATTTCACAGGCAGCTGAAGGGAGCCCACGATGTCAATCTTTGAGTTGGCATAGCCACGCAGGGTGGTGGTGGGCTGCCCCAGTGGCTCGTGGGAGAAAAACTGTGTGTAAGTCGCCAAGTTCAGGAGGGACACCGTGGCTCCAGTGTCTAGGAGGAGCGGTAGAGTAACATCACCAACCATCAACGAGCATGTTTTAAATGGCGCTCGTCCTGAGCTAACGTTGTGGATGATTGTGGTAGGTGGCTGGGAGGCTCTAGCTGGGGCAGACCTACAGACTTTGTGAAAGTGGTTGAGTTTCCCGCAGTTGGAGCAGGTTTTACCACGGGCAGGACAGATCTGAGCTCTTGAATTGTGCGCAGAAGAGCCACAATTCCCACATGGCTGGTGTGGGCGGTCACGTGACTGAGAGGCTAGTAATATGTTCTCCTCGCTGCTGTCTACACTCACGTGGAGGAGGGGCACCCGTGACTCGAGTGGGCCCGCTGCCTTGGCCAGTGCTAGAGAGTTGGAAGAGGTGGATAAACTAGCTGCACATTCCAGAGCAGATTCAACCTGAACTGCAAGGTGTAGAGCTCCTGCTAATGTTAAATCATCATTTTCCAGTAGGAGTCTTTCCCTTATTTTGTCACAGTTCGTGTGCAGTATCAGGTGGTCCCTTATCATTTCGTCCTGTAAGGCCCCGAACTTGCACAAGCTAGCTAAACCTCGTAAATCCGCCACAAACTGCGTCACTGACTCACCCGACCGTTGGTGCCTCCGTCGGAATATGACGCGACGGAGCAGAGCACTTTGTGGGGCTGCGAAATGTGCTTTTAGCAGCTCCACGGCATCTGTGTAAGTTGTTGCGTTGCCGAGAGTTCCAAACACGTGCTGTCCCTCCGCTCCTAGGCAGTGCAGCAAGAGTGCGCGTTTCCGTACTGTCGAAACATCTTCTAAGCCGGCAGCTAGAATATATGTTTCGAACGAGGAAATCCAGCGAGGCCACGGCACCGGTGGTTCTCCCGGTAGGGCCAGGAAGGGGGAGGGTGGTGGTAGGGAGCAATCAGCCATCTCTCGTCGCCAATGTTATGTTTGAATAACGGAGACTGAAGCCAGAGCTTACTTGGAGCGTGCTCTCCGTTTATTCACCAAAACGCAACTCGCGGAAAACAGGTACGGTCACGTGAATCGCACGTTACCGTAAAACACATTGCACTGACGCAGCAGTGCCAGATGTAACAGTATGTACTCAAAAAGAGACTCTTCTCATCGACTAACGTTTGGTCGACTAAGGGGGCAGCCCTAGAAACGACCATTGGTCGAATAGACTTTTGTTTGGCCTGACATGGACCAATGTTAAAAATAATTAGCCTTTGCCGAGCTGATAAAAGCCAGTTGTATATTTTACAATGCATTACCCTTTCCAAACCGACCAATGGGTTTACAGGTTAAGCTAATATGATACCACCTGTGGGTAATGGTTTTCAAGATCTTGCCGTATGTGATAGTAGCGCCTACCTTTATTTTGAAAAGGCACGGTTGATAGAAGACCACAGGGGGGTCGGGGGGGTCAAGTGTGAGACCTTGAAGGAACATTAGCTCTTAATGAAACCCCTCAGTTAGGTGGATTGTTGTAACACTCAGAACCGGATCAACCCCCTGCCTGGAACCGGGTCAGCAAAGGCTCCATTAGTCTCAATGGGATCACAAAACACTCGCGCGCGCGCGCGCGCGCGCGCGCACACACACACACACACACACACACACACACACACACACACACACACACACACACACACACACACACACACACACACACACACACACACACACACACACACACACACACACACACAGAAACGTACTTTACTTGAGACAGGACAATTGATTTAGTTTTTATTGGATCCTTGACCTAGAATTCGTAATTTACATAAATGCACACTCATTGAAGCACACACACGGCCGCACGCACACACACACACACAGTCACATTACATGAGACAGTACTATTCTTTTAGTTTTTACTGGACAAGATCCTTGAGATCAGTATTTATTATTTCCTTAATGCACACTCGTTCACACAGACAGCCAGCAAGACAAACACAGAGAAGAAGGTGCTGATGTATTTCATCATTTCGACTTAATGTTATCTTAAATATCAAAACATGTCAAGTGAAAGAGCTGTGACTTTAAATATATGGAGGGCAGCGTATGCCAGAGGTGTTGGATCCTGCTAGCGTTAGAGGCTATTGCTCTTTAAGTGTAGGTTTTCCTGCTTGCTGCTTGATGTTCGCTGATGCTACATATTTCCCTCTGGCCTTTAATACCGGGTCGTGGTGCAGACATGTTATCATGCTGACATACAACAGATTTAACACACACACACACACACACACACACACACACACACGTTGCTGAAGTGAACACACATACACACATGGACTAGCATACATACACATTGTCCTACACACACGGACACACAAACACAAATACACACACACACACACACACACACACACACACACAGCTAAGAAAGGTCATTGAAACAGAGCCTACAGAACACACATTCTGTATATAAATAGGTGGACAACTACAAAATGTAGACTGGATGCATAGCTGAAGAATATATAAACTTCTTAACTACACAAACACTGCTCTCTGTAAAGACCAATCGTAATACAATTAGGACTAACGAATTGGCGAATGATTTGGTAATCAACTACATTCCCAAATAACAAAACAGATTCTTTAGCAAATGAAAATGTACGTTTCCCATTCCCACTCCGGAATGGAGTCATTGAAAATGTCGGGAAGAATAACGACATTTTTAATTTCCAGGGAGATAAAATACGCCGGACTGAGAACCTACGCCAGGCACTGCAGAGTAAATCTGCTCCGCCGGAACCGCTAAGTAATTGAACTCATGACTTCATTACCTTGACAATAGTCTGCGCCACACGCACATAAAACCCCACCACGGAGAGAGATATAAGATGATCCCCTACCTCTCCAACACCTCCACCTTGCCTGAGGAGACTATTATAGATGCCTACCTCACCCTAAGCCACGTAAAGCGCTAATAGAGATGGAGGAATGAGGGTGGGAGGAATTGTGAGGGGGTTGAAGGGAGATAACCAGGGTTGTGCAGCAGGTTAATTGCCTGCCTTGAAGGAAGTGGTATTTATCCAGTAATTAAAGGCGAGTGTCGCTTTTATTCCTTTCCTTTTTCCGGTGGTGCCGGAATATTTGTTTTGTGTATGTGTTTGTGTTTGTGTGTGTGCGTGCGTGTGCGCTAGGGGCCGGAAGAGAAGAAAATCGATTCACATAAGAATCACAAATCTTATCTTCTATGGTTCTGAATCGATTCACAACTTCCCCCTTCTATGTATATGAATATGGACGTATACAAAATAGATGCTAAGATACACAATGTGTACATATTGCACTTCATCTGAGGACATTACACTCTAGAGGGTTAAGGGCTTGATTAATTCACTATAGAACATTCAGACATGCTTTGTTGTGTCAAGTACGTTTTTTGGCTCTCCCTCACCAACAGTCAATTGTTATTTCATTAAATGAGCCTTTTCACTTCGAGCCCAGGAACTTGGTCAAACGCTCTCCATCCCTTAGACCAGTGGTTCTCAAACTTTTTCTACTAATGTCCCCCCTCTAAGATATTTTTTCAGCTGAGTACCGCCACCACTGGCACAAAACAGAAGCTTTCAGAATTGAAACTTGCTCAGGGTGAAAAGAAAGCTTAGCTTGTTTTTGAATTTCTAATTATTTAAAAATAGATCTGAGTACCCCTTACAATACTGCAAAGTAGACTATCCGGCTTCCTCTTCCACAACCACGACTGTGCTTCACCTTCCTGGGCATAAATATTCTATGGCAGAATAGTTACATGTATTGGTGCCTGTTTGAATCCAAACAGATCCTCTCAGCCAGTGCATAACAGACCAGTCTGACATGCTGCCATGGATCAATCATTCAAGCTAACTGCGGTTCACCGTATTGAAGTGGATGAAGGATGGATACCCCGAGACCTGCCCCCTTCTCTGAGGCTTCATTCATGGTCTGGATGATGTCACACACACACAAATAGACTGAACAGGTGTCTGGAAATCTGGTTCAAATCTGCAGTCTGCTGCTTCATTTTTTGTGTCCATTCCTTTTAAGGCAATTAGAGTTGTGAGATAGAGATGAGACGCAGGTGTTATTGCTGGTGCTGTCCCGTGTTAGAGGTTGGCTGGGTAAACACGTGGTGGCTTTTACCAAGTGGTAGACCGAAGTGTACCGCAGTTTGTCTGTGCTTTTTTAACAAGAAATGTATGGATTTGTGAACGCCTATGGATGGATAGATAGATAGATAGATAGATAGATAGATAGATAGATAGATAGATAGATAGATCACATGCTAAAACCCAATAGTAATAATACAAATAATAAAGAGTGACAATGGAATAACAAAAGCCTAAAGTGTTAAATGCGCAAATATACAGTGACATGTAATTAAATATGATTGATACTTAAATGTACAGTAGGAAGGACCACACGTTGGCATCCCCCAGTCTGACTCTGATGGCCCCGATCCAGAGCATGTCATTCAACACTGTGAATGAGTGCACTCCGAGCAGGCAACTTGCTTCCCATCCCTGCAGGGGATGGGAAGGGGGGCTTGTACATCACAATGCATCATGGGACTTCTTTGTTGGCCGTCCTCCATCATATTGAGAGGACCCGCGAGAGAGCTGTGGTGTTTTAAACTTCCAAACTAACGTAAATACACCATAACTTAGGCTTATGGAATGCTGTAGCAAGTTCCAAACGCTACAACGTCTCCCCATGACGACAAATCATCTCACAAAAAATATGTGTTGATTCAGCGCACAGTACACTTTCCCACCCTGACACCACTATGCTTTAAATAGCATGGCTGTGACCGTGTTTAGTGTCCAGCCGGCCGCGACCACAACAGGTCCGGTCCCAGGGTTAGAGGCACTAAGGAGGCCTCGGCGTACAGACGAGGGGTTAAATGCGAGTGAGCGAGATGATGGTGGAAGCACTGTGCATCCACGGTGACTCCCCAGAGCACTCTGTCCTACTATCACTATGCGCCGATGTGGTGAATACATAAGTGAGAAATAAGTGATGTACTGAAGACATTAGAGGGGGAGACATGAAGTGAGAGAGAGAGAGAGAGAGAGAGATGGAAACCGAGAGTAGGAGAGATCGTGAGAAGAGAGGAAATGGTTAGAGCGAGAGAAACACAAACCACCACAGAGGCAGAGACAGACGCACAAACTAACATCAAGACATTCGAATCGGGTTGCTCCCTACTGCAAACTCAACGGGGACTTTCATTGTCGTGTGTTCCCTCCCCAGGGCACCCAAAGCGCTCAGCGTCTTCGCAGGCCTAAACTCCGCATGACACCACACATTACCTCCACGCACCACTCAGCTGTAATGTCCCCCTCTCGCGGTTCCCTCTATTCTTCCCATCTCATGCCTCTCCCCATGATTCACAGTCAGGCGCCAGCCCACCCCCCCCCCCCCCCACCCCCCCCCCCCCCCACCCACCCCCCCCCCCCCCCCCCACCTCACCCCACCCCCCGGCCTGTGAGTGTTAACAGAACGTGGAGGAGACACAGGCAGGAAGAAATATGTATCTCTGGTTCTTTATCTTTTAATGTGCATTGTAGCACTTTGAGGCCATTGAGTTGATGTAAAGTGCGTTATAAATAAAATTTATTATTATCATTATTATAAAACCTAATGCTGTGTTATGTATATCAACTTAATACTCCTTCCATTGCCCTTGGCCAATTATATCTGAACCCTTCAAGAAGCCTTTAAATTAGTGAGAATGAAATGTAATGTAATTATTTACCGTATCCTAAGTCAGGATATGGTAAATAATTACATTACATTTCTCCCTGTTCCGTCAACCATATTTGTGTCAGGATTCCTGACTCACATATGGTTGACGGAACAGAGAGAGGGGAAAGATAAGCAACACGGAGAGCAACGGTTAGCCTATACGTACTTATAGCGAGCTATAAAGGAGCTGGTTAGTGTACTGGTCTACCGCAGTGTACATGTTTATATAAGGCAGCACCACCAGTGTGTTGGGAAGGGAGTGGGCAGTGATTTGGAACGGAGACAGGAAAAGTGTGGACAGTGATGGAGTAGTATATTAGAATATAACCCATCACTAACACACATACACTCAAGACATTACACAGAAATAACCAATAGCGTATACACACGTCACACGCACACACAGATTCCAACATAACACACAACGCGCCCCTTAATTAAACACACACCCACACACACACATTCCAAACATTACACGCAATTCTCCCTTAATTACACGCAAGCACACGCACACACTACAAAGATTACACAGAATAACCCCCTGGCTTACACACACACCCACACACATTCCAAACAAATAAACCCGTCACTTAAACACACATTATAACATTTGCCTGCATGCATACAATCATGCATATGTATACACACACAAACAAGTTATCCGTCATAGCTTATCTTGTATTCGCCTCCATCAATCACACACACACACACACACACACACACACACACAGATTGTGTAAACACTGTGTGAAAGGCCGCAAACCTAATTCGAAGAACTCCCTGGCACAGTTTTCACTCTGCCATTGCTTATCTCTATTCCTTCCTATCTCCCCCATCCACTGAGGAGGGGGCACTGAAAGGGTTGGAGAGAGAGGAAGAGAGGATACAAGGAGCAGAAGACAATCTCAAAACCTATGAGCCCAGACCAGCCTGATAAATTCTTCATTATGTTTTTCCCAAAAAAGTCGGTAGTTTTCATTCCCCCTTGATAATGTTGCTTACAAACAGTGATCAAGCACTTATATAACCGATACAGACATGCGGCTCGTGTCTGTCTTGCATTATGCATCAGTGTCTGTGTTCTATATTTCTATGTTGTGTTGTTTTACTCGTGTGTGTGCGAGTCCCCTCTGAGTCTGGAGCGTTCGTATGCGCGAGTGTGCGTACGTGTGCACGCGTCCCATTTTGTTCACATGAGTATGTGCATTTGAGTGCGTCATCCGTCAACATAAATCCCACTCCTACGTCTCTCCTCAACCCGAAGCGAAACCTCCCTAAAACAAACCAACTGCCATGCGGCTGTGTGTACTATTCAGGTAACACTCACTGTTGGTTATCCTCATCTGCCTCCTTTCGCCCCTCTGTGTACACGCGTACATCAGACTGTTTTACACGCAACCAGCCTCGACCATCGTTGGAGCTATAGTGGATGATTGGAACCATGATGCAGAACAGAGGGTCGCATGCAGCCCACTCTGGAAGAGAATCAAACAGCATTCTGCATGAGTGATCCCAGACCACTAGCTAGCAGAACTCGTAGCGTTAATTGTTTAATCGGCTGGCGCTGCGTTCAGCAACAACTACCGTCTCTCCGCAGTGGAGATGGTAGAATGTAGTTCAGTGAAGCTGGGGTTTATCTTCATATGGGGAAATCAATGACAGTATGCCACGAAATACTGCCAAGGTTGAATCCACTGAACCACAGTACTGTATTGATTTAAAGTACGCTCCTGAATGATGTTTCTTTGAATTTATTCTGGATTACAGGAAGACAGAGCCTCATAAGTGCCTACCTTAGATTAGAGAGGAAAGTGATTAGGCTGCACAATGATGCAATACATTGGTTCATTGAGAGACAGGAGAAGGCTTATTGTGCGAGGGAACTGTTAAAGTGGTTTAGCCAACTTGACTACATATGTAACTTTAAAATTTTATACTGTTATAAACTCACCATTTAAAATGCTAAGAAATGCAAAGAAATGCCCTCAGAAACCTGTGTGTTCAAAGCCTGACATCAACAAACCAACTCACAAATGCGTAAAAGGCCTCAACAGCGCCCCAGTAGGCCGTGGGTCTTAATTGTCCCTTTCTCTCATTGATGAATAACCAGTTTGTTGACAGATCTAGGGAAGTTTTACTTAAAATATGTCCACAGACATATTCTTGTTGCTTAGCAAACAGGGAAACGACTGTTTCAGTTTCACAAAATTTTGTCACATGCTCACGTTAATAGAACCATCAATACTCGCAGTGAGGTTAATTTGGCTGGAATCAGTTCGATCTCTGCCGCTGCTCGGTTACTCTGTTCCCATAGATTATTATTATTTTCTTCATTTAACATTTATTTAACCAGGTGAGTCCCATTGCGACCGTTAGCCTCTTTTTCAAGGGAGCCCTGACATACAGACATATAGATATTGCACAAAAAAACATGATGAAACTTAGAAACCGAGCACGCAGACATTGCACAAAATTTGACGAAAGACAAAAAACGAAATATCAAAATACAGGTAAGACAAAGCAAGACAGATGACGCATAAAAACACTGGAAGGTTTGTTAGTGAAAGCATTTACAACTGTCAATTCTGAGGTGTTTGAGTATTTTTTTTAAATGGTTAAGAGGAATAGCAACAGATAACTTAAGATTTTATTAGATGTCATTCAGGCCCACTTCAATCCCCAGACTCTAATTCTGCTGTCACCATAACCCCCTGAGATCTAGATTACAGCATCTGGTGTCTGAGCCTATCTCTATGGCTCTCTCTCTCGCTTGAGGGCTATCGGCATCTCTTATTGGCTCTCTCCCTCTCTCACACCGTCTCTCCCTCTGTCTCTCTCTCCAACTCTGATTCAATGTCTAGTCTCCCCCCTCCCCCCCCTTGTTCCCTCGCGCATGCCTGCCCCCCTGTCGTTATTTCTTTCCCTTCATCACCCATTTCCAAATGTTTTTCTTTCCTCCTCACGATCCGTATCTCTCCATCTCTGTCCCTCTCGCTCTCTCTCTTTTGATCGTGCCGCAGACTCCCTCCCCTCTCTGCATCCATCGCTACTCAGCAAGCATCACTGTGGATCTCACTATGCCTTGCACAGAATAACTCTCTTTCCTTTCTTTCTAGATCCTTCCTTACTCAACACCTGCCCCTCCTTCCTCTTCCTCTCGCCTCCTCCTCTCCGCCTCCTCTTCCCTGGTCGTGACCATGATTCATAGTGTGTGGCTGGACCCATGTAGCTTGCAGCCATCTGTGACCTGACACCTGGTGCATTATGGGATGTAATGAAAACAGGGATGATACAGAGAGGAACCAGGTAATGCACACCTTAAAGCTGAGCCGATAATGAGCCTGTCTTATGAGGGACGGAGCCCGGCCAAACACACATGTTGAGACCCTGAGAGTGATAAAGAGAAACACAAAGTTCGAAATCCATCGCTCTTCTGCTATCGTCGATACTTATTGTTACTATGGCGATTCCTTCCTTACCCGAAAAGCGGTGTGCATGGCCATATGCATTGTTTTGTGTGCAAAAATGACTTCTCCTGTGCACTCCTATAGGAATTATACGCCTATATACCGGATGCTACATATCTTCAGCAGAACAAAACCCACATCTATTCCTTGGAGGTCCACATCCGATTGCTTTTTTTTATGTCCAAGCCCGTAAGGAAGACCACATCCGCCATACAGCCCTTAACAGTAGTAAAAAAACCCTGCTGGTTCCTATAGAGATCAAGCCATGACCGTTGTCTTGACCCCGGCCTTTTATCTGTTGATTAAAAGCCCCCATTGGAGGTAATTAATCCCAAGAATGGCTTCAAAGGGGAGGCAACCCTGTCTTGCTTGGGGGGGCCCTCCTCTGTGAGCACCCTGCTGTTTACATGCAGGGGAGATAGCGTTTACAAGCCTTTGATTTGACTAATTAACGCACTTGTTTCTCGGTGGTGGAGACGGTGGGGTTGGGCACCGAGGCCCACAGAGAGGAGTGCGGCTTCCACCAGAGACGCAGCATACAGGAGGCTCCCGGCGAGCAATGACAGAGGGTTTCTTGAGTAAAAAGAGCACTTGGCAAATGATAGAGAGACACTTTGGCTTTGTTGTGGAACGTCGCGATCAGTTCATTCCGATAACAATCCCGATGTTATTACCTTGGGATGCGGGAAGTTGCTTTCTTTAGTCATCAGATTCAAGCGTTTCTAAACCGACAGAGATTTGTTAATTCACTCTCAATGAACTCAACCAGAATAGACATACAGCTACAACAAGGCTAAACAAATGTACACATACACATTTAACCACAATGTACAGGACCTTACAAAAAGTCATTTTCTCTGGAAATTTACAACAGAGACACATGTACGAATACAGCAAGGCTAAACCGTCTTAAGACGCCGTTTCTCAAATCACACAAATTGGACGGAAGCTGAGTCAAAGTTGGTATTTCATTTCTCCGCCATGCAGCCACGCGATATTCATGAGCTTCAATGTGGGATGATTAACGTTTGTCTGACGGTGACGGTACGGGCGCCCGCTGAGCGGAGCGTACTCATGCAGGCCAGAGGAAAGTCATTAAAGCGACACAAAGGGCTAATCGCATATGCTGTGGGTTGATATACATGCAATTAAAGTTTCATGGCAAGTCAGAGAAGGGAGGGACAGAGAGAGGAGGAGAGGAGGGGGAGGAGAGTAGTGGAGAGGGAGGAGAGGGGGGGAGAAGAGAGACGACGTAGGGGAGAGAGGAGTGGAGGGATGGAGAGACATGTGGAGGAGATGAGGGGAGAGGCAAGGACTAAAAGGGAGAGTGAATGAGAGAAGATGAGAGAAGAGAATTAAATGGAGAGGAGAGAGATAGGGGTAGAGAAGAGAATAAAGATAGAGGGTCTAGAGGAAGGAGGTGAGGACAAGGGAGGATAAGGAGAGCAGTGATTAGGGGAGGAGAGGAAGAAAGGAGAGAGGGTGAAAGAGAGAGGTGTAGGGCCGTAGAGTAGAGGTTGTGGAGTAAAGACATGAAAGTGCACCCATCTCTCTGTCAGGTGCCTGCTGTTTCCCCTCAGTTCATAGAGGACACATCCAGAGCGAGGGAGAGAGAGAGAGAGAGAGAGAGAGAGCTCGCATTTTGAACCCTTTGCATTCGATAATAGCTTCCATTTATTTAGGAAATGTCTTTTAAAAAGACTGTTATTTGAAAACACATAATAATGGGATGGTGAATACACTTCTGCGACACCCCATTTGTATTCCTTCCGCCATTCATTCTGCATTCTGCATTCATGTGTTTTAATCCACTCCCTGTTTGTTTACAGCTGTTGCTGTTGGCAGACAAACATTGGCCCCTTGCCAGGCCTTTGTGGGCTGTTCCGGTTGTGGCACTGGTTACGTAACGTCACGGTTGGAGGATCAGTGATTGTAGCCGCCGGGGCCTCGTTGTGGCGCTGCGCTTACCAAGACGCTAATGTGTTGTAACACTAACAAAAAATGCTTCACCTAGCACCCCCTGTGTTTGTGTGTGTGTGTGTGTGTGTGTGTGTCTGTGTGTGTGTGCGTGCGTGCGTGCGTGCGTGTGTGAAAGTAGGGAAAGTACCATTACTTTCCTCATATGATAAAAGATGGAGGGATGGGCTAAGAAGAAATAAATAGGGAAATAAGGGAGGGAGGGAGGGAGAAGAGAGTATGGGTGGAGGTGGGAGAGAGGATGGTGTGCGGTGATAATGAAAGCAATAAAATCGAGTCTAGATCATGTTTCTTAAATAAAACACACACACACACACACAGAGCAATATAAAGTTGAAAGAAAAATAAAACAGGTATTTGTTGGTGTGTTATGCTTGCATGTGTGCGGCCCTGCGTGTGGGAACTCTGTATCCTCCACTGAGCTGCCAGCGTCACAGTGAGTCATGACAGTCCATCACCCACATCGTCACACTATACATCCCCAGGGGCTGGACAGTTGTATCTCGAGGGTGTGTGTGTGTGTGTGTGTGTGTGTGTGTGTGTGTGTGTGTGTGTGTGTGTGTGTGTGTGTGTGTGTGTGTGCATGCGTGTGCGTGCGTGCGTGCGTGTGTGTGTGTGTGTGTGTGTGTGTGTGTGTGTGTGTGTGTGTGTGTGCGTGCGTGCGTACACACTTGCATGGTGTGCGTGTGTGCGCACACATGTGCATGGTGTGTGTGTGTGTGTGTTGCACAATAACTATTCTGCAAAACCAAAAGTATGAGGGCACGACATACCTTTGTGTGACAGTAATATTAGACAGTGCACAGTGTAAAACTTGCAAAAACACCCTTCCTCGCTTGCACCCACACACAATAACTCACCACATAGCCTTGTTGTTGCTCTCCAACTCACACTCTGTGCCTGCACCCCCCCCCCTCCCACCGCCAACATCAACCCCATACACCCACACAAACACGACCGAGTTTCAAACAGGATGTATTTTACGGTTAGACACAAACACACAAAGTCATGCACGATATTTCCACCCAGTCAGGCCCACTTTTCAAAAACCATGTCTAATACCTGATACATGCAGGCCTATTGTTTTTACAGCATTGTGTCACATGACGAAGCTATCCACATCATCATAGTATCTCAAATAAACCGTGACACATCAACGCCGACACATGCCCAAATAAAAATAATTAACCATATCGATCCATATGGCCAGGGTTTATATGGATTATTTACATCTATCCAGCAACAAAAAAATGAACAATAATATTATTCCAAAAAAAAATGCTAGAAACAAAAATTTGGACTCACGAGAGTTTCTTTGGCTCCCGTCCGTTGAACCTCCAGAAGAAGACATCCCGGCAGCAGGCTAATCGAGCCGGTCCGGCCGTCGTCCAGAGAAACGCTACAAGTATAACACGACTCACACGACAACACACTTACTACATCTGCCCACCACGCATCCTCACTCTTTCTTTCAAGTCGGCACACATGCTCACACCTCTTTCACTCATGCAGGCACCCGACGACGACAACAACCGCAACACGGGGGGGGGGGGGAGCCACGCACGCACGCCGTCGCCGATTCAAACACGTAGGAGCGTTAGCTTTAGCGATGCGGGGTTAGCCTCTGATGCTGCGAGGAATGAGGTGGTTTTCCTGCTTGTTGTTGCCGCGCGAGAGAGAGGGACGGGGTGCAGGATGAGAGCGCGAGGGAAGCGGGGGGGAGAGGAGCTCGAGCGACTGGCAGCAGCTGATCGAGCCGGGGTGTGTGCGTCTGCGTGTGTGGTGGCGGGGTTAAGACAGGATGAGCGGGAGAGAGAGAGGGAACGGGGGGGGTGAAAAGGACTGCTGTGAGATGAATGATGGTGATTGAGGGAGCACGTGTCTCGGGGGACCAAAAGGCGGAGGATAAAAGAAAGAGGAGGCAGAGAAGAGGAGAATAAAATGTTCCTGTCATCCTGTAATGTGATGAAAGTCTGTGATCGAATGTGTTCTCACATTTATCACAGGCTGTCATCTGCGGCATTCGAGTCTGCAAATTGTGTTTGTCTATTTATTTTATTTTATTTATTGTTTATTTATTACGTACCACATTTATCAGTACACTTCAGTGTAGGTTCCACGTCTTTGTGCGCAGACGCATGTGTAAACGAACACACACGGACACACACTCTCAACAATACACACACACACACACACCCAAACCGGCACTCCTTCTCTCTGGGGAGTGATGATGAAATGTGCACACACTCTCAGACACACACACACCTACCCCCATTTTTTTAAGTTTTTGAGTATGGTCTTTCCGTCATAAAAAACGATAGTAACGTATGTAACTACTGTTCTATGAATTCCGGATGAAATTAAGCATGTATGAAATAGAACAACCATGGCTGCAAAATGGGAAAAGCTAATAAAATAGGATTATCATCATTATGGTACGACTTTTCGTGGCATGTGACTCGACAAAAGGACCATGCTAGCGTTGCGTATAGTTGTTCACTTTTTTGTACTGTAATCTCCTCAAACACAGTAGAGAAGCTGAGACAGTGTCTCGCTTCCAAATCCAGCCCCCCTCCCTCTCTTTAATCTACCTTTGGATCTGTCCAACGTTGGCCACTGACTATCGATAGCGCCTGGGAGCAGCCTCTCATGCGAATGCTAGCCAGCCAGTGGTCATCATCACCAGCATCCTCCCATAGCCAGACAGGAAATGAATGGCTCATTAACCATGGGACCCCCGGCAGGTTCCTTGAACCATGACCCATGCTACCGCTAGTCCGGATAGCTTCGCATGCAAAACCCATTTGGATGTATTGTGCGATTCGTGGCATTGCTTTCGTTCCAGCGCATCGTGTTGAGTGGCGCTTTTGGTGTGCAATCACACTGGCGGTGACTAGCCCTGATGGGAATGTGATGTAAATGGATAGCGGATCATTGCGGTTGGTACAGCAGAGGTGTACTACTACTCCAATGTGCACACATGGATATGAATCACCTCTGCTGCGTCTGACAGTTATCAGGGAGGAGCAAAGTTAATTTCCCTAGAGACACCCCCTCCCACCAATTCATAATTGCTAATTTGCTAGCAGGAGACAGAGGAAAGAGTTCAAGAACATTTGGGAACATTAATTGTGCCACGTGAGGGCATAGGTTTGTGACCCTGGGTGCCTGCACTCTGTGTGTGTAATTGGTCCATTGAGGCCAAGGCAAGTAAGTATTGATGAGGTCATACATTTAGTGTAACTATAGTCACGCAGAAAAAGGGCTTGATTGTGAGTAATCAGGTCTTTGTATGATCACACAAACAGATTCAGTTGTTGACAGACTCGGGTATAGGATTACATGAATATATATATATATATGTATATATATATATATATATACACATATACCAACAGGCTCTTACTTGCCGGATGCAACACTTAGCCTAATATCGAAAAGAATTTTGAAGTACTCCAATTCATCCTGTTGGGATAGAGGCAAAGAAGTACTCCAATTCATGTGTCGGGACAGATGCAAAATAATTGTTTGCACAATATGATTCTATTTACTTAGTTGGGGTCCATTTGGCCAACAAATATAAAGCAAAACACACTCTGTGTTCAGCGGCTTTCAGGAGACTAATGGGGGCCAAAGCTTAATGTCAAATGTGAAACAAAATCAAAGGAGAAATAAGTGAAGGAATCCAATTGCCCCCTTAGAATACTACTGGATTGGATATGAATTATTGACGTCTGCAAGAGTGAAAGTCAGAGAGCGGGGTTTTCACTTGGCTAAAGTGAAACTGCACCAAACCATTCTGCCCCTCCATCTCTTTTCCCTTCTTTCTGTTTGTTCTCCCCCTCCCTTAAAAACACATTTTGAATCTTCAATCATTATTATTCTGTGTTGACATTTTCTGATAATAAAATCCCTGATTAGTCCGGAGAGTGACATGTTTTTATAGAGCACAGTCGTAGCTCATCATCTGAACGAGGTTGTTGAGAGCAGGGACAGCCTGCATTTCTATTACTATTCACAGTTTAGCCTTGAGGCAACTTAGATGGAATCAAGATACAGGTCATTGCAACTTGCTCAATGAACATCTTCCTGACATAAGCGCTCAAACCCAGTACATTCCGGCTGGGAGTTGACGTCCCATTGGCGGTACATCATTGGTTCCCAACCTTTGGGTCGGGTTCAAACTTGGGGTCCCCTGATTTGCATATTGGGTCCTAGGAGATGGCTGACACAAGCTATGGATATTTGATGATCCACTATAGCAACCATTTATCTTTTAAAAAGACTCATAGACGTCCTATAAATACAAAGTCACTGCCTAAAGATAAATAGCAACAAGCAAACTACTACTAATCACCAAGTGTGTAGAAGAGTGAGGTGATGTTGATTGGGTAAAGACTATTTTTGTTGAAGCAGTTTCACAAAAGGTTAATGTTGGAATCACAAACATTTCACAAACTAGAAATGGGGTCACGGGCAAAAAAGGTTGGGAACCACTATCAACATAATACGCCTTATTTGAAGATGTATGAGTGCTCGATAACTCAAATCACAAAGACTGCTCCAATAGTAGAAACAGGTGCAACGTTAGTAAAACTAACAGTGATGCGGTTGCCGTGGAAACTAACAATTAGTGACCCATTGCAGAGTAGGTGTGATTGTATCCCACAGATTTTACTCACTGAATCAAACAGAATCATGACACTGACTGTCTTTTCTTTAGCTGCATATTTCAGGGCTAGTCATCTCAATGCATGAACCACTATATTCCTCTTTTATATTACTCCACTATATGTTTGCTTTGTTCGGTTGAATTAATTGGTATTAATTTAAACTCTTCCTATATTTACTCTGAATACATTTGAAATTAGGTTTTCCTAAGAAACTAACTGGACGCTTATGACAGAACCATCTGGTAAGTATCCTCAGGAACTGTTTGGATAGGGGAAGTCACTTTCAAAAAATACTTAGCGGGTGATTTGATGAACCGTCTGTCTTTCAGGTATCATGTAGATCATGTTGTTCCTCATCGGACACAGATTGGTCCGAAACACTGGTGGTTTGGGCTCAAACACATAACTTAAAGCCTGGCAAGATGGATTCTATCAGGATGGCCAGCGGCCGCACATAGTTAACAAAAGGAAATGATGTGAGTCATATTCCTTGTAGCTGCCACAGATTTTTTTGATATCAACAATAATAAAACAGTAACAAAACAAACAAAATCATTAGCAATGACATCATCACCATCCTCATCATCCCCATCACCATCATCATCTTCATCATCAGCGGCATCACTATCCTAATCTCCATCATCATCGTCACCATTATCTTTATCACCACAATCATCGCCTCCCTGAATCAGCCGCAGCCAGGTGTCATGTCCGCCTACATCTCCCCAGATGGCACTCCTTGACATCTTCAAGCTACTGACTCCTGAACTAAATGGTCGGGTGTGTGTTCCCTTCAGTCCTTCAGACCCGTGCTGGATAATTGCGCAGCAGCTCCACTGTGAGTGTGTGTGTGTGTGTGTGTGTGTGTGCGTGTGCGTGTGTGTGTGTGTGTGTGTGTGTGTGTGTGTGTGTGTGTGTGTGTGTGTGGTGTCGGAAGCGATGAACACGATAATCATAATTACCACGCTTCAGACATTTCCTACCCACAATTTGAGGGAACCAAAGTGTTCTCTGTACGAAACAAAATGGCTAACTTTGGGACGTAGTAAAAAAGCAACACAGCCGTAGCACAGCTGTTTGGCTATTCAGATGGCGGCGTCCTCTTTTTGAAATTTAATCACAGGCAGTGGTTGGCAGGTTGTGTCATGATAGTGGCTATTATATTCACTATATATTATAGTTTGTCGCCAATGCAAACCAAACCAACTGTCTAATAGTTTGAATGGTACCAGTTCAGTGTATCACTTTGTAAAACAGAGTAGTTGTTGAAAAGCGAGTGCAATAGTTGTTGATGCTAGTACCACTATGTAGGCCTATGTACTTTATGGCACCCACTCCTAGAAGAAGTACTTTATGGCACCTCCCTTTGGGAGGCTGTAATGTTTGGTTTAGTGCCAGGAAATGTGGCCCTTTGAGAGTGAAGCCCTTTGAGAGTGTAACTGTGATTAAGGACTATACAGCTGTAATTCACAAGAACATTTAAGAGATGGATGAACGAGTTGTATTAACCGTTTGCTTATTCCTTAACTATTACCTCAAACATCACACACCTCTTCTCCACTTGGTTTTAGAGTTCTCTCTTTCCGTTCCTCCCTCTCTGTCCAGTGCCATGTCTAGATAGAGAACTTAGACTATATCATTTCAAACTGAAATGACATGAAGGCTAACCTCACACTGAATGTGGGAAGTGGTTGCCAGGCAACTCAAGCCTTGGGGCGCTTCTCTTTATCACATTAAACAGTTTGCTACCTGCATCACAGGATCAAGGCGCCCGCCTTTGTGCCGCCACACAGTAATGTCTGTGAATTCAAATGGGAATAATCATCTGGCCTCACACTTAAGACATCCTTGAGGGAAATCAAGGGAACTCTGTGTTGAGGTAGCTAAATCCAATGGGGGGCAGTGTCGTAGTAGTAGTAGTAGCATGTTGTGTTTTCATGTAGAACCAAACCACCCACTTGCTGGGATCTAAGCCCAGTACATCACCACGGCAACCACTCTAAAAACTAATACTGCTGCTATGGTTCTGTTTCCCAAGAGTGTCTCTGAGGAAGGAGTGCAAAGAGAGACTGATAGATAACATACCTGCCATCTGACGAGCACTCCAGATGAATCGTCATCCGTACCGATGACTACCAGATGCAGGCCTTGTATCAAAACACTGCATTATTCATGTGTAAACAGGTGGAGCAATGGAATCATGTGCGTGCACGACAATGTTAAATTGTCTGTTCCCAGGTCTCTCTCTCTCTCTCTCTCTCTCTCTCTCTCTCTCTGCTGCTGCAAGTGGGTGGGGTCAGGGGTAATCTCACAGCTTCTCCAGCAGGTAGTATGTCTCACCTGTCAAAGTTAACTGTGAGATAGGCAATACGTTTCTGAAGTTTCGATTCCATGAGCTCCTTTTTATTTTTGACACCCCTAGAAAATGAAAACTACACCAGGCAGCAGTGTAATTGTGCCCCCTTCAAATTGCTTCATACCTGGTTAATCATAGTTTGGGATTTTGCATTTGTTTTTCTTTCTTCATTTTAACTTCCAAAGCTTCTAATACACAGCTGCTTTCAAGCCTTTAAATTAGATTATGTCGCTATTGACTGGTCCACTCTGTTATGCTAGCAAGACTCCTCTTGAGAAGATATCTGTTTGGAAAAGGGTTATGATTGTGGTTCACAAAACCCCATTTGTTTCGTAGCTGTAGGCCTATCCGTAAATCTAGTAATCCCCAGTGTTTTTTAAGGCGCACATTTCTAGCTAACTTAACCAACTGAAATGTGGTTGACTTTTGCTTGTCCTGTTAACTTTGAGGTACATTTTTCCCCAACATCGCGCGAGGAACTAACAACCCACTGAGTTGTGGGCATATTTGTGGTATTATAATTACCCTATTTAAATGCTACAATACTTGGAATTAGTGGGTGTAGCAAAGCACTAAATACAATCAGCTGGGGGAGAAGGCAGCTCAACCGGAGCAGTAAATCTTGTTATCATATATATTTATGACCAGAATATAATATTTTGCTTTGATTTTTTTGCCAGGTATGTCTTTGCAGAGTTGCATATTGTATATAAACCCCCAGACCGGGATTAAACAAAAGTGGATGAGATTTGGAAAAAAAATGCTTCCGTTATCCCTTTGGTTGTTGGTTTAATCAGGGTTTATTTGGAGCTCTCTCCAGTGGAAGGTTTCTGTTGTTGCACAGGACCAATAGGTTCAGCTAACGGTGAAAAGGCCTTCCGATTGCGTCTCGTCCTTTCTTTCAAAAGCAATCTGAACAGACACACACACACACACACACACACACACACACACACACACACACACACACACACACACACACACACACACACACACACACACACACACACACACACACACACACACACACACACACACACACACACACGCACGCACACACAAACACCGTTCCCACTTCTTCGAACATTAATTTATTTGTATTAAATTAAAAATATATATGTTGATAGTATTTTTTACAATTTTAATATTAAAACGACGTTATTGCCAACGGTAAAAACGAGTGCACACACGCAAACCTCTCCAATAATTGCGGGGTCGCCAGAATCATTTAGAGAATACGCCGAACGATTTTGGAGGGGCGGCAAATAGGTGAACTTTGCAAATGATTCAGGCTGCCAACTGTGCAGTGTGTAATTAATGATTCAGGGACTTTATAGAGAGCACTGGGGATGCCATACACCTGTTGAGCTCAGGCTTTTAATGTATTGCACTTCAGTCACCCCGAGTCGCGGATTCAGCCAGAAGAATCCAATAATCACCCCGGCACACGCAAAGTTTATAATTGAAGGGAATGCCTCCTTGCTGGTAGTCGATCTGCAAGAAACTCCTCTGGAGCACTACCGGAGATGTGGCGACTTTCTCATCCGATGCCGAGAGAACGAGACCTGCTGCCACCGAATCACCTCGAACGGTGCCCCCTCACACAGTGTGACGATTTCTTTGGCAGTCTTTGGAGAGCAGGTCCTGTGGTCAAAGTCAAGACATCTAAAGTGAGTCACACTTATTTTCACTTGTTTTATCGAGGGAGCGCCGCCTGCTGTGCTTGGTATGTTTTAGGGATGACAAACTAAACTTCACATTTAGAAATGTATGTTTTTTAATGTAAAAATATGTTAAATGTAATGTGGAATAATAATAAGCATCGGCAAAGTTATGAAGCCCCAACCTAGAGCTTACCTCGCGGATCCTGGCTTTGCTATGAATTGGCATGATTAGTGAGTGGATAAATTAGGCCTAAGCGGTGACTTGACGAATGTGGCTGATGATGTTAGTTTTTTGTATTACAGTAAGCAGAAGTATTACTTATGGGTGTGTGCGTGTGTGTGTGTGTGTGTGTGTGTGTGTGTGTGTGTGTGTGTGTGTGTGTGTGTGTGTGTGTGTGTGTGTGTGTCACTGGTAAATACGAAATCGAAAGTAACGGAACTTTGGCAGCTACTTAATACTTACAATTTTGGTTGTTATTGAGTCAGCTGTTGTGTATAAAGAGCTTACTCTACTGGATTACTACCATACAAAGACTCTGTATTCCTCATTCTGTTGGCGGCGCTCATTTTGGTTCTGGTCTCATGTTTTTCAAACACGGGTAGCTCCAACGGTTTGCAAAGACCTCTTCGTCACAGAAACCCACTTGTGGAAGGTTTCAAAAAGATTTATAACTAATCTAAGATCAATGGGCGTGTGCTATTGGGGTATTTCAGGAGTTAAACTATCTAGCTGAGCTTATTTCAGGATCTAAAAAGTGGTTGCACTCCGATAGGGACTATGGTTAATTTGAGTGGATGGCGCCATCTTCTGGCCAGATGCTGTAATATGATGTTGGTCGCGCAAAATATTGTACATGACATGATGAAGGAAAAATGTATAGAACAAATAAAAGAGAAGCAAACGATACAGGGATGACTAAATTAATTTATTCATGAATTAGAATTATTTAACCTGAACTATTTTAAAAAGGTGTATATTCAACAGCATCAAGTAGAAGATTCTTGGTCAACTTTGCCCTGATTATGGCAGCAACATGTCTATTCTCCTCGCCTCTTCTATTGGAAAGAGCTCAGGCGATGACAGCATAACATGATGAACTATTCAGATAACGTATTGCAGTCTAAATTAAGGTTAACAAATTCATTCAACAATCTGAACTCACTCACTCGCCTACTCAATGAAATCATATCATGTGAGATACAACGCGACACGATTCTTATTACGTTCTCGAACCGAATCCAAAGTCTCAGAAAGGCTGTTCAGTGTGGTGTACTACCGTCCACCCACACACACGAACCTGACCACACAAAGTAGAACCAAAGTAGTTCAGGCGTTAGCTTGAGTATCTACCTACCTATGCGTATCTCCTTTCCTCCAAAAAAATTGAGAAACACAAAAGTATGACATATGTGCCCGTATACCTTTTTTTGCAGAATATGTATGTATTGTGCAACACACCATGCACAAAGATACACTCGAGATACAGCTCTCCAGTACCTTGAGTTGTATAGTGTGACGACATGGGTGATGGTATGTCATGACTAGGGGTGTAACGGTACACTGAAGTCACGGTTCGGCTTATACCTCGGTTCAGACATCATGGTTCGGTACGAGTTCGGTAGAATGAAGGGAAAAGGAAAAACAAAAATGCAGAAGGCAATTCTTTTTTATTGTGCATGTCTCAGGTTGTACCACCTAGTGTCATACAGTCTCTCCCCTGAGCTAGCTGCAACAGCCTGAACTGTGTCATCTAAGATGTAAACAATAAGTACACCACATCATCTCCAGTCTCCTTCCGTAACTTGTGAACAAAATAAGACAATCAGTTATAAAACTGAAAATGCAGCATGTCTTATTTATGAAAGTGCAAAGTACACAGAATTACAGCCACTACGAGCCACTCCTCCAACAGTGTTGGTCAAGTTACTTGGAAAAAGTAATTCGTTACTGATTACTTATCCAAGAAAGTAATCCAGATACTTTACTGATTACTTATTTTTTAAAAGTAATTAGTTACTTTACCAATTACTTTACTTAGTTACTTTTCAAAAACACACTAGCTATACACAACCTGAATACGCTTTTTTAAAACTTGTTTTTATTAGTCTCAATCTTTTTAACTATGCACATTGCAAACAAAAAAATATTAAATGCAACAGTCTCTCATTTAAAGAAAATCGTTTTGGTGGGTATACACACCTTCATTCGAATAGATGTAAATAAAATACAGCAATAAGATAATTAAAACCAAAGTCTCTATTAACATTAACATCTTTAACAGTTGCAGTGCAGAGAGGAGTAATGCGTTTACCAAAACAGAAAATGCTGTTGCATGCCACACTTAGGCTGTTCTAATGTCAAAGAAGTGTATGTGTTTGAACTGTGTGTGTGTGAAAGGATGTGTTTCTCTGAGTGTGTGGATGTGAATGTCAGTGTGTGTGTGTATGGAGGGGACTGCCTCTATGTTTGTGTGGGATTGAGGTTTGCTTCTACGTGTATGTGATGTGTGTGTATGTATGAGGAGGGATTTGTTACTGTGTGTGTGTGTGTGTGTGTGTGTGTGTGTGTGTGTGTGTGTGTGTGTGTGTGTGTGTGTGTGTGTGGAGGGTAGTGCTTCTGTATGGGTGTGTGTGTGGAGGGGAGTGCTTCTGTATAGGAGTGTGTGTGTGTGGAGGGGATCTGACCCCTGTCATATGTCTGCAGGTTCAGGCAAGCGGAAAAGTGTGTGTGTTATTCAAGTCTCATTTTATGACAAGGCCCTATGTTTTTTTGTTTTCTTTCGGAGAGGAACAGTGGTTATACTGCATCAGCAGAAGCTTTTCAAACCTCCCAGCAGAGAGCCTGTTCCTTTTCGGAGAAAGCATCAATCCACCCAAACTGAACAGCCGTTCAACTGGTGCACTGGATGGAGTTGGAGAGTTGTATTTCATGTACATCTTTTTGAGGTTTGGGAACTGATTTAGAATCTCAAGCTTAGATTCTAAATCAGAATCTCAAGCCCAGACCTTAAATAGTCAGTTACTTCTTTTTCTGCTGAGAAGCTTTCTGTGGTTTGGTTCTCAAAATCAAAAAAGTCCATTTCAGCTGGGCTTGCTGGCAGTTGGGACACATTAACATTGTCCGCTGCAGGAGCAACTTTACGACACTCTCTTATCAGAAGCTCCTTCACATGCTCTCTCCTACGCTCATCTCTCAGCCATCTAAGTTTGAACTTGGGACAAGTGGCCACTGCAAGAAGTCCCTCTTGGCTATCCAGTACAGGATCAAAACGAATCTTGATGGCCTGTAAAATACAATACGATATGAATAAGAATATATTTATTTTTCTATATAATCTGCTATTTTATTTATTCTGTGATCTTAACTGACCTAAACCATCTCATGCCCTATCAATACTGTATGAGATTTAATTATCGTTGAGGTTATTTTGACCTCTTTATTTTAATCTTCTGTTGATGCTATGATTAATATTCATGATTAATGATGATCAATATCCCTGATATTGAACTGATATTGAACTTTTATCATTTTAGTAATAGTACTCACTGCTTAAAACAAACAAAGTGTAACATCTGCCCACCATGAATGGTATAATAAATTTAACAAAACCACCCAAATCAATTATTAAATAATAATCTTCCCTTTACAATGGCATCTGGAAGGCTGGCTGTCATTCTGGAGAGGTCATCTTTCAGGGCAAGTGTCTTTGACATCAGGCTTGTGAGCGTTGGTAGTAAAGTCCCATAGGTCCACTCATCCCCTTGTAAGATGTCGAGTGCTACTGTCAAGGGCTTCATCACAGTGCAGTATTCTTGCAAAAATAGGTACTCCCTTTCATTAAGGCACTTGATTCCCAGTTTTACACACAGGGGATTCAGCTCGTTCATTGGAATTGTGATGATTCTGGAAACGGCCTCATACAGGGAATTCCACCTTACGGATGTGGGTACCATTAGCTTCCTGCGGCTGACTTCCTCCACCTGTTGAGAGGCCACTGTTGATCGACTTGCTTTAGTCCAGAGAGCGGTGCATTTTGCAATACTACTCCTATTTACAGCCTTGGTGTCTGCACAGGAATTTAGATGTTTGTCAACATCGCTTGTTGAAATCAGATTAATTGTGTGTGATGCAGATCTGTAGTGTGGAGGGAGGCTAAACTGTCCATCACCAGATGAAAGAACTTCTACTACATCTGTAAAAGTCGGTTCCTCGTCATCACCTGCTTCATCATTTTCAGATTCAGACTCCAAATTACAGGGCTGACATACTCTGAATGCTTTGGCAAAATTTGATGAATTATCCGTTACAGTGGCAACAACTTTGCTATGCAGTTGATATGATGAATGAATTTCTTCGATCTCTGCTCCAATTACATCATAGGTGTGCCTGCCTCTAATTCTCTTACATGCTAGCGCGGCCTTGTTGCGTTGTAAAGTTGAATTAATCCAGTGAACCGTCACTCCCATAAAACTTTTATTATTCTTCGTCCAAATGTCAGCAGTAGTGGAAACAAAGTCTACATCTCCGAGTGCAGCCTTCAAATTACCTTCCATTATGTCGTATTCTCTCTCAAGGTATCCTGCAAATGACTTTCTCTGCGGCAGCTTGACACCGCTTTTGGTTGGTATTTTTTCTACGATGCGTCGGAATGAATCAGAGTCTACAGTGGAAATGGGCAACATGTCCTCGACAATATAGCCAGCGACAAGCTTCTTCAGTTCAGCGGCACTAAGTCCTGTCGCCAGGGCCGGCGCTCGCCCTAGGCGACCTAGACGATCGCCTAGGGCGGCAAATGCGTTGGGGGTGCCCTCTGGTGGCGCCATTAATTAGTCAATTAAAATATACGAAACAAACGGAGAAGGGAGGCGGGAGCAATTGCTAGGGCGCCCCTAAACCGTCACCGTAGTACACAGGACAATGCAACAAGCCGCCCCCCCCCCCCCCCCCCCCCCCCCGCTCGGAAGACCTGTCCAGGGCGCAAGTTGATGACGAGTCGCCTAGGGCGCCAAAACGGCCAGCGCCGGCTCTGCCTGTCGCTGACGCTCTTAAGTCTATTTTCACCTGTTTAGCAGGAGAGGGTCCCTCTGTTGCTGCAGCGGTCATGTCGGGATTTCGGGGTGTCGCAGTGAGTTTCACATTCTTGTGCCGGCTTGCTAGGTGCTTGCTCAGATTTGAGGTGGAATTTTCGCTGTAGACAAAATCTTTCTTCCCACGCAGAGTGTACAGCGGACTTTAATGTTTTTTACATCTTTTACAGAGTCAAACTCAAAGTAATGTCTGAACTTCCATGAATTAAATGCTCCATGTTCGCTCTCTCTCCCGCACACCATGTCTTGCACACTCGTGTCTGTTGTTTACTTCTTGACGTCGCGCCGCTATAGGTGAGGTCATTGTCACGAGACTCACAAAGAAAATACTGCAAAATCCCAAATTCTTTTACTGTCTATGGCAAAAATAAATCACGGTTTAGTAACGCAGTTACGCAGGCTGCTTGCAGGAAAGTAAAAGTAATCGAATTTCTATTTTTGCAATTGTAATCCCTTACTTTACTCGTTATTTGAAAAAAGTAATTGGATTTCAGTAATGCCTTACTTCTAATGCGTTACTGCCCATCACTGTCCCCCAATGAGCTTTCCAGCTTGCGGCCACGGTACCATGCGCTCGTGTTTACAGTGGATGTATCGCAATGGCGAGGCGCACAAAGCTTTTGGCCGTGTTCTGTAAATATTCTAAAACACTACGGGTGCTCCAGTGGAAGTCCTGGAGCTCTATATCTAAATAATATCATATTATACATGGATATCTATATCATATAATATATATTATCACGGCCAAAGCTGTGTGCGCTTCCAGACGATATTATGAATCTCAAACGGCGTTGGGTTCTCCGACGTCTCTGGTTCTTCCACTTCCAAAACAATCTGAAGTAGACTGAACCGCGACATGGAGGAGAAAGGGATTGTTGCCCGCGATTTTTGACCTCGATTGTCTCCCGCCGGAGCCCAGCAGCGGGCAGCGCCGAGGCGTTGATGCCTCGGAAGTGGGCAGCGGGCTCCGGCGGGAGACAATCGAGGGTAACAATCTTCTCCATGTCGCGGTTCATGTACTTCAGGGAGACAAAGCCAAAGTTCCTTTCCCCCAATTCCTTCTCAACAATGGCTGAGATGACCCCCACTACGAGTTTTGTTGTGGAAATACCAGAGACGTCAGAGAACCCGACGTGTTATGCGCCATAACACGCTCGGCTACCTAGGCGTCAATCAGGGCTGCAGTTTAGTTGTCCCTAAAGAACTCGCGTATCTAAAATTAGTTCCACATTACATTTATTAATTTGCACGCCAGTTTTATTTAATTGTATACAGTGTATTCTCTGTGTAAATCCATGCACCGAACCGTGACGTCCGTACCGATTCGGTTCAATACGTACCGTCCGTACCGATTCGGTTCATCATGATTCACTATGACGCTGGCAGCGTCATAGTGAGTATAACAGTCAAACAAATAACACATTTTGGGATCATTGACTCTGTGGCCCCCTGCTGGTTATTTTATGTTATGGTCCAACATATGTTTATTTTTTTGTTATGCATCTGACCTGCCTCTCACCTGCCTTTGTCTGTTTCCCGACTTTCTTCCTGCTCACCGGTTCCTCGTTGTGTGGTAACTACTCATCTTATTTATACCCTGTGTTGTAAGTGACACCAGACAGTCAGATTGTCTTACGTTTGTTCTTATCCCGCCCTGTCAGTTCTCTCCCCCCTGTTTACCGCCTGCCTGCCTGTCTGTTTTTGGATTGACCTGCTGTTTGGACTGTTTTGCCTGCCCCTGGACCAATCTTCTGACGTTGAACTGGCTCTTCTCTGTTCGTTTTTTTCCCCTGTTTTTGTCAACAGCAGCCTTGTGCCCTTTTTGCATGTTTTTGCATTTCAGCCTGTGAAGCAGGCGTTGATTTTGCTATTGATTGAACTGATGCCTTGCTCTGCTTAAGATAAATCTTTGGAACTTTATTCTGCTTTTTGGTCCAGATTTCACAAACAACTGACACGGCACGATCACCAGTATCACTAGACAGCAAACACTGACTCTACATTGTGAATGAACCCTGACCTATTTATAACCCCCAGATCAACCCAGCCTGCCCTCCAACCTAAACGACAAAAGCTCATTTGTAAAAGTCTGCTCCTACTCCCCCTATGCAGTTGCTTTGAAAAAAAATAGAAATAAATAATGGCTATTTTTTATTTCAAAAATATATTATTTTGGTGATCAAGGTCATACGTAACACTAAAATAAAAAAGTAAGTATAATATTTTTGTCCACCAAAATACCTGCAGGTGGCTAATCTTGAGATTCTGACCCCCAGTAAGTTAACCATAGATAACTACCTGCCTACCCAGCACGACATGAACGAAGAAGAGCAGTTGCTGCGGAAATCTGTTCAGAGCAAATATGCCTTCGAGAAGTGGATAAAATCTCAAAATTCAACTACTTGCTGCTAGTTTTGTGGCAGCTCAGAGACAGTAATGCTCGACAAGCTGTTCACTGACGGAGATTTCATGAAAGAAGCCTTCATTAAAAGTTGATCGATCAGTTTCCCCCATGTTGTATTTTGGTTGTAGCAGTTGTACTGTAGAAATGGCAGGTACATAAAGGTATGAACTAGTGATATTTTTTGTCTAGTGGCAAATGTGAGGTGTGTGTGCTTGTGTGCTTGTGGGTTTGTGTGTGTGTGTGTGTGTGTGTACGTGCGTGCGTGCGTGTGTGCGTGCGTGCGTGCGTGCGTGCGTGCGGGTGTGTGGGTTAACAGGCCGGGTTAATCTGTGTCTAAAGGTTGGTGGGGGGCCCGACTGTGGGAACCAGGATGAGCGATAGGAATAGAGAGCAATAAAAAGTATCTGGTTTTTGTGTTACTATCTGGTTGTATGACTGTGGGTGAGGATAAACATCATGGCCTTCAGAGAGATGTTTGATGTCAAGACAGGAGATGGGTACAGGAAGCGGCATTTTGGTCCACTGGGTCAGGGGGGCTTGTGTGTGTGTGTGTGTGTGTGTGTGTGTGCGCGTGAGTGTGTGCGTGTGTGTGTGTGTGTGTGGGTGTGTGTGTGTGTGTGTGTGTGTGTGTGGGGGTGTGTGTGTGTGTGTGTGTGTGTGTATGTGTGTGAGTGAATGTGTATTGTAATCAAGTTTTATCTAATATATTATTCTATGAACCCTCTTAATACAGCTATTTCATGACGAGAGCATTATTTTGATATGAAAAACCCCATAATTATCCGTATAGTGACAC
Source organism: Pollachius pollachius (assembly GCF_949987615.1). NCBI lineage: Eukaryota > Metazoa > Chordata > Actinopteri > Gadiformes > Gadidae > Pollachius > Pollachius pollachius. The sequence continues at coordinate 6,468,248 of NC_136946.1, read as the reverse complement.
ATATATGGGTTATATCCTTATGTGGTAAATGTGGTTTCACCAACAGTCCAGAGGGAAACGTGTTTATAAAAAGCCACACATTTTAAAAAGACAGATCTCACATATGACTAACTATTATGAAACTATGTTACTATTCTATTAATTTCATCAATTAATTTATAGGGGTATTAACATTTTCATTTTCAACGGTAAATGGCAATAACCCCGCTGTGGAGGGGTGGGTGTGAATCCCCTACCCGTGCCGCAGATAAGGGATTCCCTGTGTCTATTGGCTAGGGCCCGATGACTCAGTTGGGTGTGGGGTAATGATTAGCACACCGGCAAGTCTTTTGTGGAAGCAGCCGACGACAACATGCTGACTTGCTGTAAGTATTTCTTAGACCGTTGCTATATTTCAGATATATCATGACTATGACAATGTATGACTGTTTTTTTTATATCTGACTGATGACTAGTATGTTATTAGTGATATCCTGAGATGTTGAGGGGGCCGTGAAACACCAACCGGACCCACGACCATGTATGTTATTATTTCACAGCGTTTACTCTATCACTCTATTATTATCATGTTTAACATTGCTATCCCACTATTATCATTAGTAGTAGTTTATGTGTGTAGAAAAAAAAACAAATTTCTATTATGTGGTAACTCTGTCTGATGCGGGGTCTCCAAGGAATAAGCAATGAACAGTTGTTGGGGACCTGAACAACGTGGGGCCGGGACCAGCAGTTGCAAGCTATTAAATTATTCTTTATTATGCATAAAGAATATATGTATATCTATTCTTTGTGTCGCATCACTATCACAACATAGAAAACCGGATGCACTGTAAAACTTTAACTAATCTCTACTCAATTTAATCTGTGTAAAATTTTACACTTAATAATATTGAGCAAATTTGAAAGCTGTGAAATCATTTATATTTACATTATGAATTAAGTAAATGTAATTAAAAATGTAAGTAGATCTGAACAACTACATTGAGTACCATGAAATATTAAATTGAGTTGATATAATTAAAATTTTAAGTCTATGCAATAGTAGTATACCTGATTAATGTGTTAATAAAGAATGTTATATATCATATGTTGAATGTTTAATGTTTTTTTTTGTCACAATGTATCCATCCCATCAGAGGGGGCAAGAATGATGGCTTTGGGGAACAATATGTTTGACCCCAGGCTTCAACAACCGTTCAGCATGGAAGTATCAGGACCATCAAACACCGGCAAAACCTACTTTGTCAAAACAGTTATTGAAAATATGATCGTCTATTTTCAGAAAAGATTGACAATATAGTATACATTTATTCATGCTGGCCACCTTTATATGACGAATTGGTTAAAATGAGGTTCATTAACGTTGTGGAAGGGATCCTTAAATCTCTGGGGCGATGATTCAATCTTACCATCCAGTACTAGATATCTGCTCATTATTGATGACTTGATGAATGATGCTTGCAATAATTTAGAGGTTCAGCATGTTTTTACCAAATAAGTATTCCATCGTAACCTCAGTTGTATGTATCTGGTACAGAATTTATTCATGCGAGGTAAAACCAGCCGAACAATAAGCTTAAATACAAATTACATGGTTTTGTTTAAGAACCCTCGTGACAAATATCAGATTTTGTCAATAGCCAGACAGATGTTTCTGTGTAAGACAAAGTATTTTCTAGACTCCTTTAACGATGCTACTAGTAGGCCATATGGATATCTGCTTGTAGACTTTGAGGCCACGACCCCTGACAATATGAGACTTAGAACAGTAATTTTATCAGACCGACAAGTTGTCTACCCCCAGAGAGCAAAGTGATTAGCCAGAGGCCATGTCGTCGCGTAAAAGCAGAAATCTAGGCAGTGGGAGTTTGAGTCTGTGAACGTTAAAGTGTTAAAAGGGGTGTTTGATCTATGATATGAAACACTATAGTTATCCGTATAGTACTATAACTATAGTGTTTAGATTAACCCAGCCTGTTAACCCTGGAGAACTTTCTGAAGTCGTGGAAATCGCGACTGATACTATATCTTTTATTTTTTATGATAAATATACTCTGTTTCTGTCTGCTCATCCGTCTGGCCTCGAGCCTGTTAACAGACTCTTCCAACTTGTAACAAATGACAGGAGTAGTCAGCACTAGGGGAGAAGTAAGGGGGAGTTTCAGTTCACAGCGAACAAGGGACACCACATTCTTCTGAATTTAATAAACAATGGCCAAGGAAAGCATAGAATGAATAATGATGTTCAAATCTTTTACAAATTCACACACAACTGCACGTAAGGTTTTTGAGTTTCATCAATATTTACTTTCCCTGCAACCGGAATGGAAGGAGTGAAGAGAGCAATAGCGTCACTTCGTTTGTGAGTCTGATCTGCTTCAGTTTGTCGACGATTTAAGGCTGCACCCATATTCAAAACTCCATTACCACCGCATCTGAGGCTCAACTGAAAGTCATTGTGAAACGCTCATTAAAAAGAACAATTATATCATGATATGACCATAACATTTATTTAATTATTTTAAAGGCAGACCAAAATGCTGATAATACAGCAACGGCACACAGCTCAGAACCACTAGGAAGTTTTGGGGTTATCCTTCTAAATAGCTTTGTGTTTTGTAATACAGTGCACATCTTTATGAATCTTCCATGAAGGATTCAATAGATTCCTTCGATAACTTATTCACCTGTGACAATCCTTGGGCTGACAGACAAACCTGCTTTCTTATACTAATATGAGCTGTATGTCTATAATGTTTCCTTTCTTGTTTTGTAAATTGCTTTGTATATAAAAATAAATATATATATATTATATATTTTTTTTAAAAAAACGGCGCTCTTGGGGGCCCCCTGGCAGTCGGGGCCCTAAGCGGCCACTTAGTTCGCGAATAGGGAGGGCCGGCTCTGGACAATAACACTAAGTTACGATAGGGCTATGATGTTTGTCCATGTAAATTAAGAAACGGGTAAGTAAAGTAATTTGTAGTGAAGTTAATTTTCAAATGCAGTAACTAGTTAAGTATTCTCATTACAATTTAGAGAAGCAACTAGTAATAAGTAACTCATTACTTTTATTGAGTAACGACCCCAAAACTGGTCATGGTTCATTATTTCATCGCTATCTTTTTTTACCCACCAATGTGTACAATGATTGAACTGATTGGTGTTGGATTCAAGAAAGCTCTCATTCACCAAACAGTCAAACTGCATTGTTGCCTTTAACAGTCATCGCTGTATGTTGGGATGATTTGAGGAAGAAGTTCCGTCAAACTCAACGTGTACAGCTATACAACAGCGGGTTTTACAAAGTAAATAAGTGTGGACTGTGTCCATAACCGAGGACAGATATATATCACCCAGTCCCAGTACACTGGTTTGTTTTATGTTAAGACTTTCCTGTGAGAATGTGAAAACGGATCCCTGATTCTGTCTCCTCGTAACAGTTTGGATGCTGTGATAGGACCTTTCCTTGCATGGTGTGACCGCTCTCTTTCTGTTGGTTCCCCTGTGTTTGCCTCTCTGGTATGGGGAGCCATGTGTTATAATCCATGAGCCGGGTCGTAACACAAGGGAATTAATCTTCAAAATGCCATAGATTCAATAAACGCTGAGGCACATCATGTCATGGAATGTCATTGCATCTTATATTTATATATTCAGTTCATTTGAACATTGACACATTTAGACTTTGGTCACCCTCAGAAACATGTCTACTCAGCAAATGAAGCCACAGCAACCCCTTCAAAGAAGTGTAACCTGCCCAACCTGATAACATACAAAGTATCGGGGCCAACATCAATCACCAAGTGAGAGTGAGTCATCGAGGAAGAGCAAGATCGTGGACAAAGAAGCAGTAAAGGACCAACAACCCAATGTTTCATTTTTCTTCTACATTTAAGACCTTGTGCACCGCGGCTGTGGCTACGGCACACCCGCGTCTCCCGCGTCTACCGCCGTGCCCCGTGAACGAATGAATGAATGGCCCGGGAACCGTGGGCACCGCGGCCCGGGAACCACGGGCACCGTGATTCCCGGGATCACAGGCACCGTGATTCCCGGGATCACGGGCACCGTGATTCCCGTGATCCCCCTCCCCCCCACACACACACACACACACCCAAGCATATGACCATATAGTTCCACCGAAAGCCAGATACTTTTTATTGATCTGTATTCCTAGCTCTCAGCCTGGCCCCCACTAGACTTGAGGCACAGACTAACCCATCCTGTTAACCCCCGCCACACACACACACATACACACACACACCCACACACACACACACACACACACACACACACACACACACCCTCCCAACCCCTCCCAAAACCGGTTGTAAGCACGCTCTGAAAACCTCCAAACAGGGATATGTGATTAACTACTCACACACACACACACATGGACGGACGGATGGACGGACGGACGGACAGACAGACAGACAGACACAAACACATATTCTAATCTGTTAAAAATACATGTTTTTAATTGTCTCTCCTCTCTATTGTTTAAGTGTTGAAAAAACCCAGAACTACTCCTGCCACAATGTTTACAATGGAAAATGAAGAGGTAGCTAACCATGGCAGGCTTAAGGGGATCATCATGTGTCGATATCGGTCCAAATATGCCCTCATCTTCCTCCTCCTCGCACTCTCTGGTCTCATGTTCCTGCTGCGCAACGTTCTCACTCTGGAGGTTAGTGTCGCATCAATAATTTTGTGTGTTTGGGATAAAGTAACATTTTGTTTAATACAACGTTGTAAAATTCCCTAGTGAATTGGTGAGCATAGGTGAAATTGTAGTATTTAATATCCTTAACTAAATAGTTTGTTACAACTTTCTGCTCAGCTTTCCTGAAGAAACTTGAATTATACCTTAATGATAGTACGTCTATACATTTATATTGCACTATTGAAGGCACTCACTAACTTTCAGTGACGTGCAGTCAGGGGAGGCAGGTGAGTCAGAGCCTCACCTGTCAACATGAAAAGAAAAAACTAATTATGATCAAATTAAAAAAATTTAAAAATATTATATATTGGTATTTGTCTACTGATCTGTGGTCTAAATGTAATTAATGTACGATTCCAATAATTTAAATAATTTTTATTATCAAAATCGCTGATTTGCCTTTTTCCTGAGGGGAAATACGCGTGCTGCCTCACCGAGAATTGCGCAATCCCTCACAAACTGGGTAGAGCGCATGCGCTCAACCCAGTTAGCTTTTTCACCGTTGTCACCAATGTAATGTTTGTAGACACTTTTATTATATGATCGCACTTTACTTAAACTAGTTAATGTATTTGATGTATGTGTATAACATATTTAGTCTTGCAGCAAGACTAACTTTGCTGATCTGACATAAAACCGCGCTGAAAAAGCATGAAATGAGGCAGCCAGTACCTCTGCCTCACTGAAGGGGGTGCATGCGTGAGCCCACAGTGTTTAAAGGATGCTTCCGTTAACTTCTTTTAAGCAGTCAAGTGCACTACATCAGTTTGTTTATTTAAAAAAAACATTTCTGACTGCAAACATGGAAGATAATGATTCAGGGCCAGTACTATATAACAATTGGGTTCATATATTTGTAAATCTGACTCTGAAAAAGTCAGTGCCTCACCAGCCACGGACCTCACCGCACATCTCTGCTAACTTTCATATTGAGTTTTTGGGGGGATATCATTTACATTTAAGGCATTTAGCAGACCCTTTTATCCAAAGCGACTTACAATAAGTGCATTTGTTACAATAAGTACATTTGTTATAAGAAGTGAAACAATATATCGCTGTCGGTACAGTAAAGATGTTCATAGAACCAACTGCAAGTATTACAATCGCTAGGCTAACCCATTCCCCGTGTAAAGCAATGATAGCAGCTACTGTAGATGCTACACAATTAAGTACCTTGAATAAGTGCAATGTACAAGTGCCAGGACGTACAACATTCAATGGTGGCTTTGCATTGGTTTCTATGCAGAGTCGAGGTGAACTCTGAACAGGTGAGTTTTGAGTCTTTTGCGGAAGCCGGTGAGCGACTCTGCGATCCTGACATCGGTAGGGAGCTCGTTCCACCACTGAGGTCCCAAAACAGAGAAAAGTTGTGACTTCGCTGATCGACCTTTGCTTGCTCTTAGCGATGGCGGTACCAGACGTCCAGCTGAGGTAGTTGAGCGGAGGGATCGAGCTGGGGTGTGTGGCTTTACTAATGCTTGGAGGTAGGCAGGGGCAGTTCCATCGACTGCCTTGTATGCCAGTACCATCATCTTGAATCTGATGCGAGCTATTACAGGGAGCCAGTGGAGGTCTCGGAAGAGGAGGGTTACATGTGAGAACTTTGGTAGGTTGAACACGCGGCGCGCTGCCGCATTCTGGATGCGCTGCAAGGGTTTAATCACAGAGGCAGGGAGTCCAGCCAGGAGCGAGTTGCAGAAGTCGAGGCGGGAGATGACCAGTGATTGGACTAGAAGCTGAGCTGCTTCCCTTGTGAGGAAGGGCCGAGTAAGTCCATGTGTGGGCAATCTTTCCCTGGTATTAGGAGGAGCTCAGTATTGTTGAGGTTAAGCCTCAGGTGATGGGCAGTTGTCCAGGTGCTGACTTCTGCCCGACATTCAGATATGTGTGTTGCAATCAGGGCTTTGTCAGATGAGGGAAAAGAGAGAAATAGCTGAGTGTCGTCAGCATAGCAGTGATAGGAAAGGCCGTGGGATGTAATTACAGAGCCCAGAGATCTGGTATAGAGGGAGAACAGAAGAGGCCCCAGTACAGAGCCTTGAGGGACACCAGTATCAAGCGTGCAAGGTTTGGACAAGGAGCTATTCCATGTTACCCGATAAGTGCGATTCATCAGGTAGGATGTGAACCAGGAAAGGGCAGATTCAGCTATGCCAAGTTCGGCGAGAGTGGCGAGGAGGATCTGGTGGTTCACAGTGTCAAATGCTGCAGACAGGTCAAGGAGAATGAGAACCGATGAGAGGGACGAGGCTCTGGCTGCACGGAGGGACTCAGTCACCGCGAGGAGAGCCGTCGCAGTGGAGTGTGCTTTTTTGAAGCCTGATTGGTGAGGGTCAAGCAGGTTGTTAGATGAGAGATAGGAGGACAGTTGGTTAGCGATGGCACGTTCCAATGTTTTAGAGAGGAATGAAAGAAGAGATACCGGTCTGTAATTCAAGATGACAGTGGTATCAAGGGTTGGTTTTTTGAGGAGAGGCTTTATTCTGGCAGTCTTGAAAGACGTTGGAACAATGCCAGAAGTGAGGGAGGAGTTAATAAGTCAGTGAGAAATGGCAGGATGTCGTTTGACACAGCCTAGAGGAGGGAGGAAGGGATAGTGTCAAGGGGGCAGGTGGTGGCATGGTTAGATGTTATAATTCTGTTGACCTCGTCTGAGGTGAGAGGGATAAATTGGGTAAAGACAGAGGTGGGGGTGGGGAGAGGGAGGATGGTGGCAGTGATAAAAGAGGAGCTAATGTCCTAGCTAATATCACACCTCCACACCGCCACAAGTACCCGCCATCAACCTCACCAATCACAAGCTACCAATGTGGAGAGATGAGGAATGACGGGGATGATCAGCATATATATTTTTCCGGCGTGTGTAAACTTTGCGAGCAGGCACCAACTACAATGATATAATCCCGGCCCTTACGCACGGCAGATACACAGATTTGTCGCGTGTCCGCACCTCTGGAAGTTGGCGATTATATAAAGTCTGTTAAAGTTTTCAAGACTACTACTCAATGCCGCGGTCAGCTTCACATTAAACCAAACCTCTCTTCTCGTCAATGTTTTTGCAGCACCAGGAATGCAGTAACACAGCCTTTGCCCAGAAGGGGCCCCTCCCTTCAAACCAAACCCACACTTTCTGCAGCCACGTGGGCCTTATGTGGACACAAGACGAAGCTCTGGAGGATCGCAACCTCCTCAAAGCCATCGCCTGGCCCAAGCTCCCCGCCCGCCCCGCCCCTGCGCCCCTAAACCAGACCAGCGACCCTGTGCACAGCCTGTTCACCATCCTGCCCTCAAAGGGCCAGAAGGAGTGGCATGTTGGGGACCAGCTGGAGGCCCTGGTCCAGATGCACGACTTCCAGGGCAGTCCCAAGCGCTACGGCGGGGACTTCCTGGTGGCCCGGCTGCACTCCCCGGCGCTGGTGGCCGGGGTGGCGGGTAAGGTAGTGGATCACCTCAACGGCTCCTACTCGGCACTGTTTCCCCTGCTGTGGGGGGGCTCGGCCCAGGTGCAGATCACCATGGTGCACTCCAGTGAGGCTGTGGCCGTGCTGCAGAGACTCCGGGAGGAGCGGCCCAACCGGGTCTTCTTCAAGAGTCTGTTCCGCTCGGGCAAGCTGTCCGAGACCACCACGTGCATCCCGTGCATGCCGCTTGATTCACCGCAGCAGGCACTGTGCGACTACACCGACCTCCTCACAGGGGAGCCCTGGTACTGCTTGAAGCCTAAGCTGCTGAGCTGTGACACCAGGATCACCCACGCCATGGGAGGCTACGAGAATCCCCTCTTCACCAACAAAGAAGCACTGCTCTTTCAGAGGTCTGGCGCTGCACAATGCTTTTCTCTTTCATGTCATTTATAACTTTGGAAATGTGTTTCATACCTATTTGTTTAATTACCCGCAGCCGTATGAACCTCAAAGTTGTCATCCATGCGTCAGGACCTGATCGGATCAACGTGCTTCCTCAGAAGAAAGGTACACAGTCATTGCTACAGTTTATGGAGGAGGTTACTTATGTGCTGGTGCTGTTGTATGTATTTCATCTTTGGCATTTGTGTCATATTCATATTCAAGATGGACAAGAGTTAGAAAACAGCACCATCAAAGCAGAGTCAGTCAAGTACACCCCTTCTGGCTATTACTACCAAGGCACTTGGAGGCCCCTCGGTGGAACTTCTGTTCGCCAGTTTAACGACTCCACGTCCATCACGCAGTGCCTTACTGGCAAGGTGATCCATATGTACGGAGACTCCACGATGAGGCAGTGGTTTGAGTACCTCAGCGCATTCATACCAGGTGAGCACTGACATACTATCTCTAGTCGCACTAAGCTCTGACCCTTATTCATGTCCCATTGTTAATTTCCAATGTACACGTTCTTTGGATCTCTCATTCAAATCAGATTTCAACCTGCACCGTTCAAGGAAGGTTGGGCCCTTGATGGCGGTGGACAATAAACACAACATCCTGATGAACTACCGCTGTCACGGTCCGCCCATCAGAATCCTCCCTGTCAGCACCAGCGAGCTGCGCTACGTCGCCAATGAGCTGGACGGCCTGGCCGGAGGCCCCGACACCGTGGTGGCCTTCAGCATCTGGGCCCACTTCACATCTTTCCCCATTGAGGTCTACATACGCCGCATGCGGCACGTCCGCCAGGCGCTGGTACGGCTCCTGGAGCGGGGCCCCGGAACCCTCGTGATAATCCGCTCGGCTAACTTTGTGGCCATGGACCAGACGACAAGCAAGCACAGCAGTGACTGGTTCTCGCTGCAGATCGACAAGGTTCTCAGGACGATGTTCAAGGGCCTGGGTGTTGTGTTTGTGGATGCCTGGGAGATGACTTTAGCCCATCATAGCCCCCACAACATCCACCCGCCCCCGCCCATCATCAAGAACATGGTGGATCTCCTCCTGTCTCGTGTGTGCCCTGAAAAGAAGAAGAGCTAATGGCAAAGTAAGAAGGGGGGAAGTGCTGGATTCAGATAGATGTGATTGAGGAGCAGGTAGGCGTTAAGCAACTTGCTCAAGGATGCCTACAGGTAGTCTCAGGACATTGGAGATCGAACCCAGTATCTATCGACACCCTGGCCACTACAGTTTGGCCCCCCAGTTGACAAACCGAAGGAGCACGATTTGGTATTTTCTTGTAACCTCAGGTTGTTTGATCACAATTTAAATTGTAAGATCTTCCCTTCAGTTAAAATGTCTGACTATATTTGAAGTTAAATTTCTAATCCTGAAGATCTATGTTGATTCTCGACTGATACTGTATCTTTTATTTTTATGATAAATATACTCTGTTTCTGTCTGCTCATCCGTCTGGCCTCCAGCCTGTTAACAGCCTCTTCCAACTTGTAACAAATGACAATCCTTGGGCTGACAGACAAACCTGTTTTCTTATACTAATATGAGCTGTATGTCTATAATGTTTCCTTTCTTGTTTTGTAAATTGCTATGTGTATAAAAATAAAAAAATATATATAATATATTTTAAAAAAAATACGGCGCTCTTAGGGCCCCCAGTCGGTCGGGGCCCTAAGCGGCCACTTAGTTTGCGTATAGGGAGGGCCGGCTCTGGACAATAACACTAAGTTATGATAGGGCTATGATGTTTGTCCATGTAAATTAAGAAACGGGAAAGTAAAGTAATTTGTAGTGAAGTTAATTTTCAAATGCAGTAACTAGTTAAGTATTCTCATTACAATTTAGAGAAGCAACTAGTAATAAGTAACTCATTACTTTTATTGAGTAACGACCCCAAAACTGGTCATGGTTCATTATTTCATCGCTATCTTTTTTTACCCACCAATGTGTACAATGATTGAACTGAGTCAAACTGCATTGTTGGCTTTAACAGTCATCGCTATATGTTGGGATGATTTGAGGAAGATGTTCCGTCAAACTCAAAGTGTACAGCTATACAAAACCGGTTTTCACAAAGTAAATAAGTGTGGACTGTGTCCATAACCGAGGACAGATATATATCACCCAGTCCCAGTACACTGGTTTGTTTTATGTTAAGACTTTCCTGTGAGAATGTGAAAACGGATCCCTGATTCTGTCTCCTCGTAACAGTTTGAATGCTGTGATAGGACCTTTCCTTGCATGGTGTGACCGCTCTCTTTCTGTTGGTTCCCCTGTGTTTGCCTCTCTGGTATGGGGAGCCATGTGTTATAATCCATGAGCCGGGTCGTAACACAAGGGAATTAATCTTCAAAATGCCATAGATTCAATAAACGCTGAGGCACATCATGTCATGGAATGTCATTGCATCTTATATTTATATATTCAGTTCATTTGAACATTGACACATTTAGACTTTGGTCACCCTCAGAAACATGTCTACTCAACAAATGAAGCCACAGCAACCCCTTCAAAGAAGCGTAACCTGCCCAACCTGATAACATACAAAGTATCGGGGCCAACATCAATCACCAAGTGAGAGTGAGCCATCGAGGAAGAGCAAGATCGTGGACAAAGAAGCAGTAAAGGACCAACAACCCAATGTTTCATTTTTCTTCTACATTTAAGACCTTGTGCACTGCGGCTGTGGCTACGGCACTCCCGCGTCTCCCGCGTCTACCGCCGTGCCCCGTGAACGAATGAATGAATGGCCCGGGAACCGTGGGCACCGCGGCCCGGGAACCACGGGCACCGTGATTCCCGGGATCACAAGCACCGTGATTCCCGGGATCACGGGCACCGTGATTCCCATGATCCCCCTCCCCCCCACACACACACACACACACCCAAGCATATGACCATATAGTTCCACCGAAAGCCAGATACTTTTTATTGATCTGTATTCCTAGCTCTCAGCCTGGCCCCCACCAGACTTGAGGCACAGACTAACCCATCCTGTTAACCCCCGCCACACACACACACATACACACACACCTACACTCACACACACACACACACACACACACACACACACACACACACACACACACACACCCTCCCAACCCCTCCCAAAACCGGTTGTAAGCACGCTCTGAAAACCTCCAAACAGGGATTTGTGATTAACTACTCACACACACACACACATGGACGGACGGATGGACGGACGGACGGACGGACAGACAGACAGACACAAACACATATTCTAATCTGTTAAAAATACATGTTTTTAATTGTCTCTCCTCTCTATTGTTTAAGTGTTGAAAAAACCCAGAACTACTCCTGCCACAATGTTTACAACGGAAAATGAAGAGGTAGCTAACCATGGCAGGCTTAAGGGGATCATCATGTGTCGATATCGGTCCAAATATGCCCTCATCTTCCTCCTCCTCACACTCTCTGGTCTCATGTTCCTGCTGCGCAACGTTCTCACTCTGGAGGTTAGTGTCGCATCAATAATTTTGTGTGTTTGGGATAAAGTAACATTTTGTTTAATACAACGTTGTAAAATTCCCTAGTGAATTGGTGAGCATAGGTGAAATTGTAGTATTTATTATCCTTAATTAAATAGTTTGTTACAACTTTCTGCTCAGCTTTCCTGAAGAAACTTGAATTATACCTTAATGATAGTACGTCTATACATTTATATTGCACTATTGAAGGCACTCACTAACTTTCAGTGACGTGCAGTCAGGGGAGGCAGGTGAGTCAGAGCCTCACCTGTCATCATGAAAAGAAAAAACTAATTATGATCAAATTAAAAAAATTTAAAAATATTATATATTGGTATTTGTCTACTGATCTGTGGTCTAAATGTAATTAATGTACGATTCCAATAATTTAAATAATTTTTATTATCAAAATCGCTGATTTGCCTTTTTTCTGAGGGGAAATACGCGTGCTGCCTCACCGAGAATTGCGCAATCCCTCACAAACTGGGTAGAGCGCATGCGCTCAACCCAGTTTGCTTTTTCACAGTTGTCACCAATGTAATGTTTGTAGACACTTTTATTATATGATCGCACTTTACTTAAACTAGTTAATGTATTTGATGTATGTGTATAACATATTTAGTCTTGCAGCAAGACTAACTTTGCTGATCTGACATAAAACCGCGCTGAAAAAGCATGAAATGAGGCAGCCAGTACCTCTGCCTCACTGAAGGGGGTGCATGCGTGAGCCCACAGTGTTTACAGGATGCTTCTGTTAACTTCTTTTAAGCAGTCAAGTGCACTACATCAGTTTGTTTATTTAAAAAAAACATTTCTGACTGCAAACATGGAAGATAATAATTCAGGGCCGGTACTATATAACAATTGGGTTCATATATTTGTAAATCTGACTCTGAAAAAGTCAGTGCCCCACCAGCCACGGACCTCACCGCACATCTCTGCTAACTTTCATATTGAGTTTTTGGGGGGATATCATTTACATTTAGGGCATTTAGCAGACCCTTTTATCCAAAGCGACTTACAATAAGTGCATTTGTTACAATAAGTACATTTGTTATAAGAAGTGAAACAATATATCGCTGTCGGTACAGTAAAGATGTTCATAGAACCAACTGCAAGTATTACAATCGCTAGGCTAACCCATTCCCCGTGTAAAGCAATGATAGCAGCTACTGTAGATGCTACACAATTAAGTACCTTGAATAAGTGCAATGTACAAGTGCCAGGACGTACAACATTCAATGGTAGCTTTGCATTGGTTTCTATGCAGAGTCGAGGTGAACTCTGAACAGGTGAGTTTTGAGTCTTTTGCGGAAGCCGGTGAGCGACTCTGCGATCCTGACATCGGTAGGGAGCTCGTTCCACCACTGAGGTCCCAAAACAGAGAAAAGTTGTGACTTCGCTGATCGACCTTTGCTTGCTCTTAGCGATGGCGGTACCAGACGTCCAGCTGAGGTAGTTGAGCGGAGGGATCGAGCTGGGGTGTGTGGCTTTACTAATGCTTGGAGGTAGGCAGGGGCAGTTCCATCGACTGCCTTGTTTGCCAGTACCATCATCTTGAATCTGATGCGAGCTATTACAGGGAGCCAGTGGAGGTCTCGGAAGAGGGGGGTTACATGTGAGAACTTTGGTAGGTTGAACACGCGGCGCGCTGCCGCATTCTGGATGCGCTGCAAGGGTTTAATCACAGAGGCAGGGAGTCCAGCCAGGAGCGAGTTGCAGAAGTCGAGGCGGGAGATGACCAGTGATTGGACTAGAAGCTGAGCTGCTTCCCTTGTGAGGAAGGGCCGAGTAAGTCCATGTGTGGGCAATCTTTCCCTGGTATTAGGAGGAGCTCAGTCTTGTTGAGGTTAAGCCTCAGGTGATGGGCAGTTGTCCAGGTGCTGACTTCTGCCAGACATTCAGATATGCGTGTTGCAATCAGGGCTTTGTCAGATGAGGGAAAAGAGAGAAATAGCTGAGTGTCGTCAGCATAGCAGTGATAGGAAAGGCCGTGGGATGTAATTACAGAGCCCAGAGATCTGGTATAGAGGGAGAACAGAAGAGGCCCCAGTACAGAGCCTTGAGGGACACCAGTATCAAGCGTGCAAGGTTTGGACAAGGAGCTATTCCATGTTAACCGATAAGTGCGATTCATCAGGTAGGATGTGAACCAGGAAAGGGCAGATTCAGCTATGCCATGTTCGGCGAGATTGGCGAGGAGGATCTGGTGGTTCACAGTGTCAAATGCTGCAGACAGGTCAAGGAGAATGAGAACCGATGAGAGGGACGAGGCTCTGGCTGCACGGAGGGACTCAGTCACCGCGAGGAGAGCCGTCGCAGTGGAGTGTGCTTTTTTGAAGCCTGATTGGTGAGGGTCAAGCAGGTTGTTAGATGAGAGATAGGAGGACAGTTGGTTAGCGATGGCACGTTCCAATGTTTTAGAGAGGAATGTAAGAAGAGATACCGGTCTGTAATTCAAGATGACAGTGGTATCAAGGGTTGGTTTTTTGAGGAGAGGCTTTATTCTGGCAGTCTTGAAAGACGTTGGAACAATGCCAGAAGTGAGGGAGGAGTTAATAAGTCAGTGAGAAATGGCAGGATGTCGTTTGACACAGCCTAGAGGAGGGAGGAAGGGATAGTGTCAAGGGGGCAGGTGGTGGCATGGTTAGATGTTATAATTCTGTTGACCTCGTCTGAGGTGAGAGGGATAAATTGGGTAAAGACAGAGGTGGGGGTGGGGAGAGGGAGGATGGTGGCAATGATAAAAGAGGAGCTAATGTCCTAGCTAATATCACATCTCCACACCGCCACAAGTACCCGCCATCAACCTCACCAATCACAAGCTACCAATGTGGAGAGAAGAGGAATGACGGGGATGATCAGCATATATATTTTTCCGGCGTGTGTAAACTTTGCGAGCAGGCACCAACTACAATGATATAATCCCGGCCCTTACGCACGGCAGATACACAGATTTGTCGCGTGTCCGCACCTCTGAAAGTTGGCGATTATATAAAGTCTGTTAAAGTTTTCAAGACTACTACTCAATGCCGCGGTCAGCTTCACATTAAACCAAACCTCTCTTCTCGTCAATGTTTTTGCAGCACCAGAAATGCAGTAACACAGCCTTTGCCCAGAAGGGGCCCCTCCCTTCATACCAAACCCACACTTTCTGCAGCCACGTGGGCCTGATGTGGACACAAGACGAAGCTCTGGAGGATCGCAACCTCCTCAAAGCCATCGCCTGGCCCAAGCTCCCCGCCCGCCCCGCCCCTGCGCCCCTACACCAGACCAGCGACCCTGTGCACAGCCTGTTCACCATCCTGCCCTCAAAGGGCCAGAAGGAGTGGCATGTTGGGGACCAGCTGAAGGCCCTGGTCCAGATGCACGACTTCCAGGGCAGTCCCAAGCGCTACGGCGGGGACTTCCTGGTGGCCCGGCTGCACTCCCCGGCGCTGGTGGCCGGGGTGGCGGGTAAGGTAGTGGATCACCTCAACGGCTCCTACTCGGCAGTGTTTCCCCTGCTGTGGGGGGGCTCGGCCCAGGTGCAGATCACCATGGTGCACTCCAGTGAGGCTGTGGCCTTGCTGCAGAGACTCCGGGAGGAGCGGCCCAACCGGGTCTTCTTCAAGAGTCTGTTCCGCTCGGGCAAGCTGTCCGAGACCACCACGTGCATCCCGTGCATGCCGCTTGATTCACCGCAGCAGGCACTGTGCGACTACACCGACCTCCTCACAGGGGAGCCCTGGTACTGCTTGAAGCCTAAGCTGCTGAGCTGTGACACCAGGATCACCCACGCCATGGGAGGCTACGAGAATCCCCTCTTCACCAACAAAGAAGCACTGCTCTTTCAGAGGTCTGGCGCTACACAATGCTTTTCTCTTTCATGTCATTTATAACTTTGGAAATGTGTTTCATACCTATTTGTTTAATTACCCGCAGCCGTATGAACCTCAAAGTTGTCATCCATGCGTCAGGACCTGATCGGATCAACGTGCTTCCTCAGAAGAAAGGTACACAGTCATTGCTACAGTTTATGGAGGAGGTTACTTATGTGCTGGTGCTGTTGTATGTATTTCATCTTTGGCATTTGTGTCATATTCATATTCAAGATGGACAAGAGTTAGAAAACAGCACCATCAAAGCAGAGTCAGTCAAGTACACCCCTTCTGGCTATTACTACCAAGGCACTTGGAGGCCCCTCGGTGGAACTTCTGTTCGCCAGTTTAACGACTCCACGTCCATCACGCAGTGCCTTACTGGCAAGGTGATCCATATGTACGGAGACTCCACGATGAGGCAGTGGTTTGAGTACCTCAGCGCATTCATACCAGGTGAGCACTGACATACTATCTCTAGTCGCACTAAGCTCTGACCCTTATTCATGTCCCGTTGTTAATTTCCAATGTACACGTTCTTTGGATCTCTCATTCAAATCAGATTTCAACCTGCACCGTTCAAGGAAGGTTGGGCCCTTGATGGCGGTGGACAATAAACACAACATCCTGATGAACTACCGCTGTCACGGTCCGCCCATCAGAATCCTCCCTGTCAGCACCAGCGAGCTGCGCTACGTCGCCAATGAGCTGGACGGCCTGGCCGGAGGCCCCGACACCGTGGTGGCCTTCAGCATCTGGGCCCACTTCACATCTTTCCCCATTGAGGTCTACATACGCCGCATGCGGCACGTCCGCCAGGCGCTGGTACGGCTCCTGGACCGGGGCCCCGGAACACTCGTGATAATCCGCTCGGCTAACTTTGTGGCCATGGACCAGACGACAAGCAAGCACAGCAGCGACTGGTTCTCGCTGCAGATCGACAAGGTTCTCAGGACGATGTTCAAGGGCCTGGGTGTTGTGTTTGTGGATGCCTGGGAGATGACTTTAGCCCATCATAGCCCCCACAACATCCACCCGCCCCCGCCCATCATCAAGAACATGGTGGATCTCCTCCTGTCTCGTGTGTGCCCTGAAAAGAAGAAGAGCTAATGGCAAAGTAAGAAGGGGGGAAGTACTGGATTCAGATAGATGTGATTGAGGAGCAGGTAGGCGTTAAGCAACTTGCTCAAGGATGCCTACAGGTAGTCTCAGGACATTGGAGATCGAACCCAGTATCTATCGACACCCTAGCCACTACAGTTTGGCCCCCCAGTTGACAAACCGAAGGAGCACGATTTGGTATTTTCTTGTAACCTCAGGTTGTTTGATCACAATTTAAATTGTAAGATCTTCCCTTCAGTTAAAATGTCTGACTATATTTGAAGTTAAATTTCTAATCCTGAAGATCTATGTTGCCCAAAGCAACCATGTTAATGAGATGTAAAATGTATCAGTGATCAGTGATGACTGATCACGCTTACGCGTTTTCCCGACAGCGACCGTTCATGTGCACTGCGTTCGGAATCTAAAAGTTTTTCACAGCAGGATTTCTTTATTCGATAAAAACCAGTCAGGACTAAACAGAACTTAGTAGGATCAGTTTCAAGTTCAAACGGCTTTATTTCCTTGTAGCCTATCACCTACTAACCTTTGGCTTGGTGTTGGATTCAAGAAAGCTCTCATTCACCAAACAGTCAAACTGCATTGTTGGCTTTAACAGTCATAGCTATATGTTGGGATGATTTGAGGAAGAAGTTCCATCAAACTCAACGCGTACAGCTATACAACAGCGGGTTTTACAAAGTAAATAAGTGTGAACTGTGTCCATAACCGAGGACAGATGTATATCACCAGTGGCGCATGGTGATCAAAATGTTGGTGGGGCACAGTAATAGACAGGGGGTCTGGGGTCTGGGGTTCCCCCGCCCCCCATAAAAAAAGTGGATATAATAGATTTGATTTCCTGTATTCTGGTGCATTTTGGGGATGGCCACTACCTATTTACCTACTATTCATTCAGATTCATAGCCTACATCCTTACTTTTAGGGCCTGGAAAAGCTTACACTGCATATGTAACCAGGGTGAAACGACGTGTTTTAGTTTTGTTGAAATGTCACCGACTGCTGATTAATATGAAGCCAGTATGTGTTTAAGTTATGTTCAAGGAACCTTTTTGTAACCTGTTCCAACTCCTATGTTAATGTGTTTATTATACCTGTACTGTCGCTTTAAGAAAAGTCCGTGTTTAGTGACGTATATGAAGCGCCAAGCTCCGAATGCTGTTATCTGAGTGGAGGTATGTTGTTGTATTTGTCGTCATATTTGAGTATGTGAGTCTTTTTGTAGACAATGAAAATGTTTAATGTGTAACTTAATGTGTTAGGAATTAAGTATGTGAACATGCTACAGCGCTGTTATATCAGGTAACGCTTTGCAAATGCACTTTTTGTGAGTTTTATTGTATACATGTGCGTCAGAATAGGGTTGTCACAAGAACCGATACTTCGGTACCAATTCGATGCCAACACGAAAAAAATAATTCGATACTTTCTTTTTTCTGGTAACGTCAGAACCGAATATGCAACTTTTCACTCGGCGAGCCATGTCGATTCTTGGCGGAACTGAAGGGGGCAGTATACGCGTGTGAGCAGCACAGAGCAGTCAGCGGCGCTGAAAAACCAAACCTGCCGTCTTCGAAAGAAATGGGTCGCGTGTCGAAATATTTTGCATTCGAGGCGGATGAATCCGGAGCAATAGGGGTTATGCGGAGCGCCCAGCGTTCGAACCGGAAAACAGGTGTAAACGGGTCTAATCATTTCCGCTTTTCACTTCCGTACACTGGTTGACTGCAGCGGTAGGTGATCTCCTGGTAACTTCTAAGTTTCGCTTTAGTGTATTCTATTTAGTATTTAGTTTTCTATTTCGTGTGATTAAAATTTAATTTTAACATTTGTGAAATTAAAATTTCACAAATGTTAAAATGTTAAAATACCAGAAACGGCAACATCTGAACAGCAGTTTTTGTTGTGTGCCGAGCTGTTCTGTGTCGGGGAAATTTAACTCTAGCGTAAGTTTCCACCAGTTTCCAAAGGATGAGTCAGTTAGGGCGATATGGGTCCGAAACATTAGCAAAGTCCTCGTATGTGTCCTCAATGCATAGCAGCCCAATATCAAAAGGGTGCCCATGCACACCCTTGGAGAGTGTACTTCTATGAAACAAAGTGGTAAAGGTAATATTCTACTATGAAAAGGTTCCAATTATAAAAGTAAAATATGTGGTATGCATAGTCTAATGGTTTCAGTAACTGCTCGTGACCTCCAAATACAGTGATATTGTTACAAATCATAACCTGCTGTGCCCCAGCTAATGTTTACATGTATGACCTCAGTGACTACACCTCACCTGATTCCTCCTTCCATGCACCTGTTAAGCCTGGGTCTTGTAACAATCATGCTGTTTACAGGCCCGGGTTTTACTCCCTTATGAAGTAAAGAGTCGCCATTATATTACGCTGCACCTCTAATGCTTCTAACCTTAGATCACTATACTTTATTTTAGCAAATTACTATTTTATTGCAGCACACATAGCCTAACTATTACATACATATTATACAGTGCATTTGCCTCAACCCTTACTGCAGTTCTGGGCTTGTGCCATTGTTGTTCCATTTCTGTACAGGCATGAACAGGGGGGACAACCTGGATATTGAGCTCGGAGTAATGAGCTGTCTGAAAGAGCAGTGCAGCAGTGTGATTGCATACTGCTGTGCCAGCTTTGCATGAACACTGACTTGAGGTCATGATGACGGGATCTGAATCACGAAGCACTATCTGTATACAATACACAAAGAGACAATTGGACAGTTGGCAGAACAGATACCACTAAATTAAGACAAGGGGCTTCCTACAAGTCTACCACAATAAACATATATTGCTCAGTACTGGAATGCCTGCCACTACAGGGTGTCAATAGTTGCAAGTAGTAGCAATTGCAAAAGGGGAGGAAACCCATATATATAGCTTTCGAATGTAATGTCATGGCAAGTGTCCTAATGATGTTATCGGTATAGTGTGTGTGTGTGTGTTTAGTATACAAAAATTGTTAACCATACGAGTAGAGGTATACCAAATATGTGTCGATAGAAATATTTACTGTCAATCAACTTTGCACAAATTACCTTCTTTCACTAACAGGTAGACTATAGCCATTTATCAAGTGTCTCAGAAGAATGTGTTGTATTTGTGAATATGGTGTTTACATAGTTGAGAACATGCTGGTGGCCAAATGAAAGCAGTTGCAGTGTAAATATATTCATTCTGAGAGGCTTGATGAACGCATTCTGTACAGTCATTGAACTGAAACAGACAATTTAACAAACCCATCCCTGAACATAGCCTACGCTCAAGCTGTGTGGTTTTTCATTCTTCTGCATGGACCTGTGACAAGCTGCTCTGACAGTGACAGTACCTCTCAACCTGTCTTTGTTTGAAACTGGTGGAAAAGAAGATACAGCATCATTTCATTCATTCATTCATCACAGTTGCCTTTATACAAATCAATGTTTTAGAAATCTGAAACACCTGCCAGAACGGTAGCAGCTAATCGACATTAAACCTAGCAGCTATCCTAGTAGAGTCTACTAGGATAGTAGTGTCTGGTCTTATGCGTCTACTAGACACATACGACCAGCGTACCACGTCGACAAAGACCAGCTTAAACACACAGGACATCGTAGTAATTATACTGTTGGTAGTATAAACCCATCGCTAAAATGCAGTCTTCATCTGATTGTCTTAATTGTCTGTGAGCAAAAATACTGCTAAACTAACTGATAGCATACAAGTACACAACTAGGCTACTTACAGTTAACTAACGCTAACGAGCGCTATTAGCAAAAGCTACAAATGTAAATACCTTCATAATTATGAATAAATGAGGAGGCGTAAAACTTAAATCCCTTGTCTAACAGAGTCCCCGGGGCTCTGGACGTCCGTTTGGCAATACTGTGCACATCGCTAATAGTTGTTCGGGGTAGCTCCTGTAAACACCGGCTGTAGAAGGTCGCCATAATAAACTCAGCTTATTGAGCAGCGGACGACCGGAAGCCAAGACCACTATTTTGTAGAACCCGGAAGAATGTTGCGCATAAGGCCTATTCTAGACTCAAACAAGCCGACATGCAAACAGTGCCTCAGAAGTTTTCAAACGAAAGGAGAAAGCACGTCAAACCTGGCCAAACACCTCAAGACAGGCACCCCGAATTGTTTAGAGAATTCAAGGTGAGTGAGTTTCCGTTCACTATCAGTGTTGTGTCACGTTATACGTTAACCCGAATATGCCTATGTTCCGTTCCGTCATTTGGGCATGAGAGTCAGCTGGGGCGCAGCCGCGCAGGCTTGTTCTCTCTCGCTCAGTCGCTCCCTAATGTAGATGTTTAACGTAATGTAACGATACGGTCTGCGTCATTATACGTAAGGTGACATGATGAGATACTGTCTGATAGTCTCTTACCTTATGTTATTTAAATTAAAAGTTGTTTTTTTTTTCCTTTACAGTACCAGTGTGAGCCAGACCAGGAGAAGCAGGAAGAAAGTCACACACTCAGCTCTCTGATTTTGCAAGTATCTGTGCATTGCTGCATCAAGTTGTGCTTCTGAGAGAGTTTTCAGTACTTCTGGCTTGATTGTCAGTCCAAGACGGTCAAGACTGACCCAAGAAAACATTGACATGTTGGTGTTCCTTTCAAAAAACCTGGAACTGACAAAGAAGTTAAAAAATCCTTAATTTATGCCTGTTGGAACCTGGTATTAGAGGTTTTAGTTATGTGAGATCAGGCTCCACACCACTGTTGTTTTTTAAATTATTTTCATATTTATAAGAACAATATTGTTTGTTTAATATACTTGAAGGCTCCACGCCACTGCTGTTCTTTTTTGAATGTCAAATAGTTGACTATTGTTGTTATTTATGCCCATATTTATAAGCACAGTATTGTTTGTTTTTATACTGGACGCCTATAGGCCACTGCTGTTCTTTTTTGAATGTATAGTTACCTGTTGGCAGCTGGTACTGCCAGTTTCGGCGCCCTAGGCGACTCGTAATCAACTTGCGCCCTGGACAGGTCTTCCGAGGGTGGTGGGGGGGGTTGCATTGTCCTGCGTACTACGGTGACGGTTTCGGGGCGCCCTGGCGATTGCTCCCGCGCCCCTCCCTTCTCCGTTTGTTTCGTGTATTTTAATTGACTAATTAAGGGCGCCACCAGAGGGCGCCCCAAAAGCATTTGACGCCCTAGGCCAGCATTACTCATTGCGCGGCTCGCAAGCCACATGCGGCTCGCCAAGCCTCTATTTGCGGCTCGCATGGCGGTAAAAATATACAGTGATATGATCATGCAGTGAATACAGATATTTAAAAAAACAATACAAACAATTATTTAAAAAATAAATCAACAGCGGCATTAAAAGGTGGAAATATAGCCTTGTCTAGAAAATATTTTTAAACTTGCTCGGCTCTACGCTGACAGCGGGGTTGCCAGATTGGCGGTTTTCCTGCTTAACAAGAGAGAATGTGCTCTTTGGATGGACTTATTCTTATTAACTTATTCTTCAATAGCTTCCATGTTATGTGACCCAGTGTCTCCACATTATTCCAGAAAATAGCACACAGTCACACAAGTCTTAATTTTCCTATCAAAGTGCACCAGATTGATGCATTCCAGGTTAAAAGGTACCAAATTGTCTTCCGGGGGAGCATGCCCCCGGACCCCGCTAAGGACCGGGTTCCCTCCACAGTTTCACAAAATTCTGTGGGAAACACTGCTTCAGGGAGGACATATTATTAAGCAGGCATACTTATTTATGACTGGATTTATAGCTTTTGATACTTTGCAGTAAAAATGGCTCTCCTGTTGACGTCGTCCTGTCACTGCGGCTCTCCTGAAAAAAATAGTGAATACCACTGCCCTAGGCGGTCGCCTAGGTCGCCTATGCCGAGCGCCGGCCCTGGGTACTGCAATTTAAATTCTGTGCAAAAAGATGTTGACGCACAGTGGTGTTAAATGCTTGACATTTTGAAGCAGTTTACAATAAATTAAGTACATGGGTCATGTTGTTTCAAAAAAATAAATCGTGGTATCGAAAATCGTGGAAATTCACAGGTATTGGTATCGACTACTGAAATTCTGGTATCGTGACCACCCTACGTCAGAATACTACAGGGTTTCCCCGTGTGTTTGTTTGCTAGGAGGGAATGTGGTCCTGTCTACGGCCGTTTACATGCAGTGACACGTTTTTCTTTGGCTCATGCAGGAATTAATGTTTTATCTGTTTTGTGTATTATCTATGCTGGTCATGTTTGTGGGAGTGCAGTTAATGCATTCATTATGCTATTTTGTTTATTTTCATGTTATTGTTATATATTGTGAGAATGCTGTTATCTATCTGAGTGGAGGAGGGAATGTGGTCCTGTCTACGACCGTTTACATGAAGTGACACGTTTTTCTTTGGCTCATGCAGATATCAATAAATGAGAAAAGCCATCCTCCATTGTTGTCCAGCCGTCCTTCCGCCCATCCAGCGCATTCACCCCAAACACAACGCAGACCATTATATCCGTTAACGGATGTGCGCCCATTCATGAACAGTAGCAGTGCGGGCACACCCGTTACATTTACAGACCTACTTTATGGCCATTCCACCAGTCATTGCTATTTGACCCATTGTTGTTATTCTGATATTGAGACAAATCATGATCACTGTCCTATAGCGTCTCAATGTCTACTTCAAATGCAGTTAGAAATATGGGACGGTTGCTTGATTTTGTTTACATGCTACAGGCCGAAAGACTAAATTAATATGTAACTTATTGAAATGTTAACCCGCGAACTTGGGTTATGTTTATCAGCGTTACTATAGAGATCATGACGACAGCTGATGAAACGGGAGTCCGGTCGTGTGCAGGACCGAACCGTGCGACAAAAAAAAAGCTGATGTCAAAGAAATGGTCTGACTTCCCCATGGCAGTCTATCGGTTACATAATATTCTCTGACATCTGGAAATACCCAACTTTCGTGACATGAGAGCTTATATTCGATGAGTTTATTTTCAAATGTGCAACTGGCCATAAAGCCTGGTCAGGTCAGAGCATTATTACTAAATGTATTGCTAAATGTTGTAAGAGAGAGTGTCTAAGACCTGGTTGCAGTGAAGGGTTACTTTATTCAGTCTCACTGAAAGTGAAATGTGTGGTCTCTCTCTCTCTCGCTCTCTCTCTGCTGCGTCATCATGATCGTCATCATCGCGGGAAGGGGGTGGAGTAAAGCTTTATCATACAACATGGTTATCATTAATGGTTATCATGGTTATCATTATTATCAAATTATTGACATCCACCCTTTTTATATTTACATTATTTCATTTTAGAACATTTTCTGTGTACGGCTGCACCCTCAACACCCCCCCTTCCCGCGTCCCTGGCCATGGGGAAGTCAGACCATTTCTTTGAAATCAGACAAACGTAATTGAGAAGGCCGAATAGTTCTCTGGGAACGTAATTCTGATGAGACAGCGTTGTTGAGACGAGATGAGTTTGCAGTTTGACGGTTCTTCTGCTTCTTCTGGTATTTTTTTTTGTGATCATTTCCTTTAGTCGCCTGTATGAGCGATCTAGCAGTATTCACGTTATCGTTCTTGATACCAACTGATTACAAAATTAACAACATAAAAACGCTGGTCGGATACAGCCCAAAACATTGTACTTGTACTGAAAAACAAACCAAATATGTGCAATTTTATTCACATTTGTAGAGCACATCGGTCTCAAATGTTACAATGTCCTCCATTTTCAGATTTCAAATAACAAATAACAATAAAAAAATAGCTCCACTTCCACAGAAGAACATGCAAGACAGCAAACACACAGTCATGTCCCATACATCAACACAACGTGCATTTGCTACCTCAAATATCGTCCCAGTCTTTGTGTCTTCAGTACAAGAACCACACCGAGAAATACTTACATACGCGATACTTAGACACACAAAGTTATTCAACATTTGTCTTAGAAGATGTACTTGATAAATTGAATGTGGATGTCCAACCAGTAAAACTGAAACTTAGTACTATGCCAGCAATTGACACCATCATATCGAGTAAGAGTATTCATGGTCTACAAGGTCGAGGACTCTACTCTGAGAGCCGTATTCAACTACAGCAGGCTTATAGCCGTGACTTCATCCCGGTGGATAAGTCTTATGTTCCAACGAAGGAAACCGTATTACTGTGGCCTCAACTCAGAAGCTTGGCAGGTAATTTACCACCCCTTCAAGATTGTGATGTAGGGCTCCTAATCGGATACGACTGTCAGACAGAACTAGGCTGGAGTATAATAGGCTCATCAAACCCCCACTTAGACAGACAAGGAAGTCAGAGCTTTGTGCATTGACTCACAGTAAAAGAACTGCCAGTTCCATTGGCAACAGATGTTCTAAAGGCCCTGGAATCAGACTTTATTGAGAGAACTTATGAGGATAAATGTGTCCCATCGACATGAGATAAAGACGCTTCAAGGTGAAAAAGACCTCCCAAACTCGAGCTCTCTCTTCAGTCTTGATCCCATTTGGTCTGAAGGACCTCTCCGTGCTGGTGGGAGATTAAAACATTCCTCTCTCTGCCACAAAATCAAGTACCCAGTCATCTTACCAAACAACAGTCATATCACTAAGCTGATTGTTTCCCACTGCCACGCTAAGACATGCCATCAGGGTCGAAGCCAGACACAAATGGAGCTTAGGACAAATGGATTCTGGGTCATTGGTGGCAGCAAGCTGTTTGCTAAACTGATACACACCTGTGTGCTTTGCAGGAAACTTTGACGGCCGACAGAGAACCAGCGGATGGCTGAACTCCCTAAAGAACGTCTTGAAGCCTCAGCACCTTTTACAAATAGCGGCATGGACTGTTTTGGCCCGTTCATTGTAAAAAAAGCCCGCAAAGAATACAAAAGATATGGCTTGATTTTCACATCTGTACTCAAGATCTGTCCATATCGAGATGCTCAAAGATTTGTCGACGGACTCATTCATCAACGCATTGAGATGCTTTATCAGCCTCAGAGGAGCTGTCCGACAACTGCACTGTGACCAAGGTTCTAACTTTGTTGGCGCCAGAAATGAGTTTAAGGAAGCACTTAAACAATGCGACACCAAGCTACTGGAAATTTTCCTGTCTGAGAAGCAATGTGAATTTCTCTTCAATGCCCCCCTGCCAGCCATGCAGGTGGTGTCTGGGGACGGCAAATTAGAACTGTTCGAAATGTGCTAAATGCAACCTTCGCCCAGTGCCCAGGTCGACTTGATGACACCTCTCTCAGAACACTGTTGTATGAGGCCATGGCAATCGTTAACAGTCGCCCATTAACAGTAGATGGAATCAATGATCCTCATGCGCTGGAACCTTTAACACTGAATCATCTCATCATGATGAAACCTAAAGTTGCTCTTCCTCCCCCTGGAGTATTCGTGAAGGAGGATTTGTACGCTACAAAGAGATGGAGAGTTCAATATCTCATTAAACAATTCGGGGGTCGCTGGAAGAAGGAGTATTTGCTCAACATATCCACAAGACCAAAATGGCACTCAAGTCAGCGCAACCTCAGAGCCAATGATATTGTCATCATCAAAGACGACAACAATAGTAATAATAATAATAATTCATTCATTTTCTATAGTGCTTTTCAGTGACCCAAAGACGCTTACATAAAACACGAAGAGGGAGATGACAATCAGGGGGGACAAGCGGAAGACAGCACAACAGAGAACAGACGCAAGGTGGAGTGTGATAGTAGATAGGGATAAAGGGTGGTTATGGGTAGGGGAGGACATAGGCTTAGGTTTTTAAACGGGATTTGAATATGGGAAGCGTGGGAGAGTTGCGGACAGGTTGGGGGATAGAGTTCCAGAGTCGGGGTGCTGTTCTTGAGAAGGCTCCGTCACCAAAGGTTTTAAGTTTGGATGGTCGGACAGTCAGAGTGAGAGTGGAGGAGGATCTGAGGGTCGGGAGGGGCGATGGGGGATGAGGAGGTCAGACAGGTAGGGTGGGGCCAGGTGGTGGAGAGCTTTGAAAGTCAGGAGGAGGATTTTGAAGTTGATGCGTTGTTTGATGGGGAGCCAGTGGAGCGTGACGAGAACAGGAGTGATGTGTTCACGAGACGGGGTGTGAGGGAGAAGGCGTGCAGCAGAGTTTTGGACCATTTGGAGTCTATGGAGGGAATGAGAGGTGATGCCAGTGTGGAGGGAGTTGCAGTAGTCAAGACGGGACGAGATGAAGGCGTGGATAAGGGATTCAGCAGCAGGGGGGGACAGGCAGTGTCTGATTTTGGCAATGCGGCGGAGGTGGAAGTAGGAGGTCTTAACAATGGAGCTGACATGGGAAACAAAGGAGAGAGTGGGGTCCATGATAACACCAAGATTGCGGGCCAGGGGGGAGGGAGTGACGGTCGCGGTGTCGATGGTGAGGGAGATGGGTCACGTTTTTTTGAGAGTGGATTTGGTGCCTATGAGGAGGAGCTCTGTTTTGTCACTATTGAGTTTGAGGGAATTGAGGGTCAGCCATGCTTTTATTGTAGAGATGCAGGTTTCGAGTTGGGTGAGGGGAGGATTTTGGGTGGGTTTGGTGGTGATGCAGATCTGGGTGTCGTCAGCGTAGCAGTGGAAGTCCAGGGGGTTGAGGTTGAGGTTGCGGATGATGTCACCGAGGGGGAAGAGGTAGCAGATGAAAAGAAGGGGGCCGAGGACTAAGCCCTGAGGGACCCCCTGCGTGACAGGAGAGAGGGTGGATGTGTGACCAGAGAGCGAGACGAACTGTTGCCTGTCGGTGAGGTAGGAGGAACCTCCCGAGAAATCATTGGCAACTAGGATGAGTGGTTGAGACTGTTCAAGACAGCGATGGCTTAGTCCGTCGAGTCAAAGTGCAAGTAGGAGAGCGAAAGTCTCAAAGAAAACAAGATCCCCCTTCCAAACCCTCAGTTAATGAGAGACCAATCCAAAAATGAGTGTTTCTCCTTGAAAATTGAGAAGAACAAACCACAACAGTTATGTGCACACTGCTTTAGTGTTATGATGTGATACAAATCATTTGTATACCTCTGACAGTTCAATGTAAAGTAATTCATTAATTAGAGTCAAGAAATCCTGTACAATTCATTTGCTTCTTGTGTATTTGCTCATTCATTGTAGCAGGATTTGGTGGGAGTGTAAATGGCAGTTAATTTTGTCTATAAGTTCTGCAACTTTGATTTTTGCACCACTCTTATTTTCTTACTTCCTGTTATCAAAGACAGTAGACTTCCTGCCTCCGTCTCGACAAAAAGCACCCGCTCACGATGCTACAGAGTTGGTAAAACATGCAAACAAACTATTTACATGTCGTTTCCTGCGTTAAAACTTGTAAAAGGTTATTTATTGTGGTTCACTGTGTTTTTTGTGTCATTGTATTTCTTGTGTAAAGACTGTTACCGCAAGGTATGTGTGTGAGGAAGACGGGCTAATAGCAGGCTGAGCTCAAACTTAGTGCCCTTGGAAGCAGAAGGAGGTAGTAGGAGACTAATGGTGTATTCATTGTAAAAAGAGTGTTTCATTTATTTAAAACGGAGAGAAACTGTCATTATTTTATTTGAATAAGAGCTGCAAATCATAGCAGTTTAAAAACGGTAGTTTCATGTAAAATTTATTGCTAAAGTTTACAAAAAATGCATTTGTTTAAGTTTAAAATGTGAACATGATTTCTATGTATTATTTACTGAAATCTGGTACTATGGCATTTGTATTTCTGTCCATTTTCATAGTTTCCACGGTGTCAGAAGGTGTTAAAATGCCAGTGGTGAAAGGAGGACAGAATTAAAGTCGAACACCAGTCGAAGCTCTCAAGCTACATTTAAGACTCTAAAAACGATTGTAAGATAATCTCTTTTTGATTTTATACTGATATTTAAAGAAATATATACTGTCTCCAAAGGGCTTGGACTAAGGACATTTCCAGTTTATCATGTGCTTAACAACTCACGCTCAAGTTTATACAAAAAAAAACAGCTAGAAATAAGAAATATAAGTCATCTTTGCTTATTCTGTAGTTATTTTTTAACTACTTGGTTCGTATTATATTATTACAGTGTATTAACGACCTGCTGAGCAAATATATGGCTGTTTGGGAGAAATAATGGGAGGCAGTTTACTTACTTGAATTATAGTAATTTGGGTAATTTGAACTAATTAAATGTTTTACCATTGCCGCTGCTAGTTAGCTAGCTGAATGTACCACATTTGTCGGCGCATGTGCACACTGTTATTTCAGTACTTCCATCACGTGCATCACAAATCCTTTACAGTGAATTACGTACTTCTATGGAGTGCCGTTTGTAATCCTTTGCCGCTGAATGACATGCTTTTATGATGGCCCAACAGACAGACCCCGACCTATCTATCGTTACAAAATAACCATATTTGTTATGTTATTTTTAGTGAGCCACTGATCATTGTGCACTAATTCCAGATTTAGCTCAAGCTTTGCTTAATTTTCCCCAGATTTAGCAAATAAACACCCCGCAAAATACACAGAAATTTTTTAGGCACTTATTCACATTTATAAACTTAGAATTATATTTTAAATCGAAATCTTGAATCTATATCTACATCCTAAATCTACATTTTATACATTATATCTAAGTCATAATGGTAAATCTGAGTGAAATGAAAACAACAATTGACAGGAAAACTGACAAGATGTAAGTCGTGCATATGTTCAAAACTAGACCATAGGTTAATATTGTATATGCCAGATCCCCTAGAAAGCCACATGCTTTATGGATTCATAAAATTAGATACACCATTTTCTTGTTATTATATGATATACAATTTATCTGATGAATGTGAATCAACTGCATTTGACATGTTCAAGTAACCCACACAGAATTTGACCATGTTCTCATGTTCTTATTGGGTGGCCCTGCCCAATCATATTATTATTCTTAGTCAGTAGGTTAATGCTCGGTCATTGTGCGTGTGTGTGTGTGTGTGTGTGTGTGTGTGTGTGTGTGTGTGTGTGTGTGTGTGTGTGTGTGTGTGTGTGTGTGTGTGTGTGTGTGTGTGTGTGTGTGTGTGTTGGCCGAGGCAGGCCCATTCCATTCTTTTGTATTTTACAAAAAAAAAACGAAATAAAGCAGAGTTGAGGCTTTCAGAACTCAAACATTCTTATTTTTAACCCGCCAACATACGTTGTTGACAAGTCGACAAGACAAACTGGTGTCACCGTATTCTGTTATATATACATTTAACTGCCTACTCCTCAGTATAGACAACGGTGGATTTCTGTACAAATCACTGGCACTACTGCCCTCTAGTGGTCAGATGTAAGTATCCCACTCTACAACATAATCTATGAAAGTTAGGTTTTTAATCCGTCTCTCCTCTCTCTATTGTTTTAGTGTTAACAAACTCCAGGACAACTACTGCCGCAATGTTGAACGTGGAATATGAAGCATTAGTTAACCATGGGGGGCTGAAGGGAATGTGTCGATATCGCGCCAACTATGCTCTTATCTTCCTCCTCCTCGCAATCTCTGGTCTCATGTTCCTGCTACGCAACGTTCTCACTCTGGAGGTTAGTGTTGCATCGGTCATTGTGTGTGTGACAAAGTAACATTTTGTTTAATTCCTGAGTGACTTAGTGGGCCCAAAATATACTATTTGTGATCCTTTATTATATTTTTTATCACAGCTTAATGCTAGGCCTTCCTGAATTAACATGAAATACACCTTAATAATAGCACGTCTTTCATTTTTATTGCACTATAAAAAATGAAAAATTGTTTTTTTTGGGGACATCACACTTCCTCTACCAGTGTGTAGCACCCACCTCAGTGATATCAACCAGTATGCACCATAAACCTCCCTAAATGCTGGCTATCACAGCTGAATGGTAAGAAATGACACGGATGATCATTATATATATATATATATATATATATATATTGTGGCGACCACGGGTGTGGGCGCCATGTTCCGGAGCCGCGGGGATTCTGGGAATTGGGGTTGTCAGTTGACAAAAGGGGTTTTGTTAATTTATTCTGTTAGGTTAAGTGGGGTTAACGGGTTTGGGGTCTTTATTGGTTGTGTGTTAATTGTATGTTGTTCCATATTTGTGTGATGTGTAGTGTGATCGGGACCATTAGTGAGAGTGTTGTGTGTGTTGGTCAGGTGTCCCGTGTTTCTCTTATGTTCGTGGTCGTTAATAAAGGTAGTCCGTAGTCGTGCGGTGTATGGGGCACGGAACTGCATAATTGGTTCAATCTGGGCTCCCGTCTCTTCCTTCCCGTGCTGCTCGCCACAATATATTTTATGGTATGTACGAACTATGCAAGCAGCACTAACCAAAATGTGTAATCCAGGCCCTCACGCATGGCAATACACCGATTTGTCATGTGTCCGCAAAGGTTCGGACTGGCTCCACAAACAGAGGTAGTCGAACTGTCTGTCCACAGCAACATGAAGGCAAACACTGACTAGTTTTCAAGACTACTGCACAAGGGCGTGGTCACCTTCACATTGAACCAAACCTCTCTTCTCGTCCTCCTCAGAACCTGGGCTGGCAGAACAGCAGCCACACAGCCCAAATGAGGCCCGCCCCTCCGTACCAAGCCCACACCTTCTGCAGACACGTGGGCCTGGAGCCCAGCCCCTATGAAGCCCTGGAGGATCGCTACCTCCTCAAAGCCATCGCCTGGCCCAAGCTCCCCGCCCGCCCCGCCCCTGCGCCCCTACACCAGACCAGCGACCCTGTGCACAGCCTGTTCACCATCCTGCCCTCAAAGGGCCAGAAGAAGTGGCATGTTGGGGACCAGCTGGAGGCCCTGGTCCAGATGCACGACTTCCAGGGCAGTCCCAAG
Organism: Pollachius pollachius; assembly: GCF_949987615.1. NCBI lineage: Eukaryota > Metazoa > Chordata > Actinopteri > Gadiformes > Gadidae > Pollachius > Pollachius pollachius. Next base: position 6,436,371 of record NC_136946.1, on the reverse strand, counting down.
CGCTACGGCGGGGACTTCCTGGTGGCCCGGCTGCACTCCCCGGCGCTGGTGGCCGGGGTGGCGGGTAAGGTAGTGGATCACCTCAACGGCTCCTACTCGGCAGTGTTTCCCCTGCTGTGGGGGGGCTCGGCCCAGGTGCAGATCACCATGGTGCACTCCAGTGAGGCTGTGGCCGTGCTGCAGAGACTCCGGGAGGAGCGGCCCAACCGGGTCTTCTTCAAGAGTCTGTTCCGCTCGGGCAAGCTGTCCGAGACCACCACGTGCATCCCGTGCATGCCGCTTGATTCACCGCAGCAGGCACTGTGCGACTACACCGACCTCCTCACAGGGGAGCCCTGGTACTGCTTGAAGCCTAAGCTGCTGAGCTGTGACACCAGGATCACCCACGCCATGGGAGGCTACGAGAATCCCCTCTTCACCAACAAAGAAGCACTGCTCTTTCAGAGGTCTGGCGCTGTTTTTTTCGTTCATGTAATTTATAACTTTGGAAATGTGTTTCATACCTATTTGTTTAATTACTCGCAGCCATATGAACCTCAAAGTTGTCATCCATGCGTCAGGACGCGATCGGATCAACGTGCTTCCTCATAAGAAAGGTACACACTCATGGCTAAAGTTTGTGGAGAAGGTTGCTTAGGTGGTGGTGGGGCACAGTTTTATGGCTTTCTTCTTTTGAAATGTCTTGTAATACTCTTATCCAAGATGAAACAGAGTTAGAAAGCTGCACCATCAAAGCAGAGCCGGACAAGTACACCCCTTCTGGCTATTACTACCAAGGCACTTGGAGGCCCCTCGGTGGAACTTCTGTTCGCCAGTTTAACGACTCCACGTCCATCACGCAGTGCCTTACTGGCAAGGTGATCCATATGTACGGAGACTCCACGATGAGGCAGTGGTTTGAGTACCTCAGCGCATTCATACCAGGTGAGCACTGACTTTATCTCTGTGTGCACGATGCTCTGACCCTTATTCATGTCCCATTGTTAATTTCCAATGTGTACGTTATTTCGGTCATTCCTTCAAATCAGATTTCAACCTGCACCGTTCAAGGAAGGTTGGGCCCTTGATGGCGGTGGACTTTAAAAACAACATCCTGATGAACTACCGCTGTCACGGTCCGCCCATCAGAATCCTCCCTGTCAGCACCAGCGAGCTGCGCTACGTCGCCAATGAGCTGGACGGCCTGGCCGGAGGCCCCGACACCGTGGTGGCCTTCAGCATCTGGGCCCACTTCACATCTTTCCCCATTGAGGTCTACATACGCCGCATGCGGCACGTCCGCCAGGCGCTGGTACGGCTCCTGGACCGGGGCCCCGGAACCCTCGTGATAATCCGCTCGGCTAACTTTGTGGCCATGGACCAGACGACAAGCAAGCACAGCAGCGACTGGTTCTCGCTGCAGATCGACAAGGTTCTCAGGACGATGTTCAAGGGCCTGGGTGTTGTGTTTGTGGATGCCTGGGAGATGACTTTAGCCCATCATAGCCCCCACAACATCCACCCGCCCCCGCCCATCATCAAGAACATGGTGGATCTCCTCCTGTCTCGTGTGTGCCCTGAAAAGAAGAAGAGCTAATGGCAAAGTAAGAAGGGGGGAAGTACTGGATTCAGATAGATGTGATTGAGGAGCGGGTAGGAGACGCATCCTTCTGTCTTTTCTTGTAGCCTCAGGTTGGTTGTTAAAATATCAGATTATGTTTCAAATGTAATCTCTAATCCTGAAGATGTAAATATTTGTGTTTCAGATGTAAACTGTGTCTTGGTTCAATATTTCATCGCTATCTTTTTTTATACACCAATGAATTAATTAAATTAAATTCCAGACCCCCAAACCCCCCAACATTTTTGATCACCATCCACCACTGACGCACGCAACTCGTATACGCACACACAATGACACAGGGAGAGGCTTTCATGATTTGTATGAAATCAATGTTTATTTCAACAACTGCGCCATCAACATTCAACATCAAAATTATTTAAACGGGGGCTTAGGCAGGTAGGCCTACATGCGTCGAAAACAGATCGCTATTTATTTTACTGAACAAAGCCTGCGTGACGGTAAACTAGACACGTCTGGAGCATATGGAAACTATGGCCAAAAAAATAAGTTCACACTGTGTGTCTTTTTACAATATATTTGTTACCAGCATTCGTAGTGTTGATCAGCAGAGCAATAGTATGCCAAAGACGTTGACGTTGCTTAGCAACCAAGGACACTGGGGTTGAAACATTACCGGACTACTTGCGGAGTGATACGACAGAAAGAAAATCAACTTTCCTTGGCAGCGGTCATTATATGCTTAGCAACGGTGAATTATCAAAAAATGATTCTCCACCGGAAGTTGTTAAGGCTCATGCAAGTGAACGGAGCGTTCAACAGTATTGAGAAGAGCCGTGTAATGAATAACGATAGCCACATTCATTATTAGATTTTCTACGTGACTCCGACTATTCGACAATGGTTGCCCATGAGGACAAAGTCTGAAGTATGGGCATATTTTGGGTATTATGAGAATGCCGAAGGACAGTTGATTGAAGACAGTTATCCTGTCTGCAGAACGTGCAAGAAAAAAGTTTCTGCTAAAGGCAGCAATACGTCGAATCTCATGACTCATCTTCGTTTACTTGTACAGTCTTGAATGTTTGGATTAAACCTGCACTACTGTAAATGTTCCTGACAAATAAGCTGTTTACATGCTTAACCCTTGTTCCTTTGTTAAAAGTTGCGACATTCAGTGACGTTTACTTGATTCAAGATCATTTTAAAAAGCTTTTTTAGAAAGAGACAGATATTACCTTCACGATAAGATCTTTGGAATCCTCCTGACGACCTCTTCTCTTGTCACACCGTCTTTGGCCATCAGCAGCAGCTCGGTGACACCCAGAGCTGCCAGGGAAAGAGAAGTAGGCCTACTGTCTTCAAACCTTGATTCCTGAACTAAAGCTGGGCAGACACTGGGCGATTTTTGGCCTATTTTCAGACAGATTGTTCAGCCGAGTTTCGGCTTAATCGTGTGTTGTGCATCGGGTAGTATACATGGGGTAACGAGAAGCGACCTCACGACCAACTCCCGATCAGCAATCGTATGGTCGCGACAAGAGCAAAGCTGTTTGAAACTGGTCGCCCCTCGTTAGGGTATTACACAACGCATCAGAGCATCGGGCCGTATAGTGTGACAACATGAATCGTGAGCAGCAAAATTTTTAAGCTGAGTCAAACGATTGAAAATATCGTACAGTGTCTGCCCAGCTTAAGACTCTTCAACAAGACAGTACTGCTTCATCTTAATTTTTCTGGGATAGAAAACACATCCTTCCACATCTCCAACTCATCTAAAGAATCTTTGAGAAGTTGCCCCTTCCCTTTTGGTCAAGCTAAAATATAACAAAAATTAACCAAAAATACACAACTGTACTGTACATAAACACAGAAAAACACGGCAATTGTGCGTGGGAGGGCTTATGGATCCTCGTCTTGTGTGCCGAATCCATCCATGGATTGACCTTACCTCAATGTCTCCTCAGGCAGAAGAGACATGCGGGCATGTGGTTGGTGGTCATATACACTACATCCTCAAGCCGAAAAAAACCTTCTATAGGGTTTAGAAATGGCGAGAATATGACATCAAATTGTTTATGGTTGGTGTACCAGTTCTGGACCAAAACAGCCCGATGGAAATGAACATTATCCCAGACAACAAACCTGGGCTGCTCTGATCTGTCCTGTTCAGCTGCATCATGAAGTGCATCTAGAAGTGTGATGATGTGTTGGGCATTGTAGGGACATATTTTTGCATGATGGTGCAGTTACCCTCGAAGGCTTATGGTGGCACACAATGATATATTTCCCCCGCGTTGCCCCGGGACGTGCACAATTGCCCTTTGGCCTTTTTGTAGCTGGCTCATAGGTGTTCAGTTTTGTAAGTAAGTGTTTTGAGGTGTGTATTTAAGTATTTTTAATTTGTTTAGTATTTTGAATAGATGTGTTTTCCCAATGATATACTGAGATGTCATTTTTGAACTAAGTGTCTTATGTTTGAAATAGTGTGCAGGAGCAAGTGTGTTGCAGAATAGCAACTAAAGTGCAAAGCAGCGCTTTTGTTTAAGAAATGGTTACATGTGTTTAAGGTATAGTAACAAAAACTTCAAGTTGTGTTACTTTGGTCTAAGCATGTGTCTATAGTGTTCAAGCAATTGAAATAAACTAATTAATTAAGGTCGCCACCAGAGGGCGCCCCCAACACATTTGCCGCCCTAGGCGTGCGCCTAGGTTGCCTATGCCGATCGCCTGCCCTGGGTACAAGACTGCGTAGATTAGTTGGAACGAGGAAGTAACTCATCCCACTCATCCCATAAACCACTGCTGACCGTGTGTGTGTGTGTGTGTGTGTGTGTGTGTGTGTGTCATAAAGTGTATATAGTGTTGTCATGGACAACATGCAATCACTGCTTGGGCGTCCGTCAATGGTGGTTCCACCCATTCACGAGTGTGGTTGCAAAGACACAATGGATAGTTACTTAAGGGAATAAAGTTACTTGTTTTTTATGCATGTAATTCAGTTATGTATTCATTCAACATTATGTATTCCCAGCCTTTATCTAACCCAAATGACTATATAGCACTGCTATATCATATATATTTGTTATTATTATTCAGCAGCATGATAACGACATGATTAGTACAACTCATGTGGGCTACCTAACTAGCCAGCCAGCAAAACTCACCACAACCCTGTATGTCTTCTCTTTCAAGCCTCGCCCCCACAAACACTTGCGTCCAGTACATGGCCTGACTTGTACTGGTTTCACCCATTTGGACTCTCTTGTCCTCACCTCTAAAAAAAACGCATCATGTCAGAAAGGGAAATCACGTGGTTACTCTGCGGTAATCGATTTCAGGTTGCAGTAATCGACGGTTAGACTTTCGCGCCGGTGGTAAACGTTTCCACGTATCAGCGAGCTCCAACAATCAAACATGTTGTGTTACACTTTAGTTATTGTGGGTAGTGTACTACTTTTAAATGACAACGTGAATCAAACAAGTTTTTCTGAAAACTTTACTTTAACTTGTGGCTTCTACAAGAGCATATTTTTAATCATAACCTCGATGCAGAATATTAATGGGATTTTCACTAACGGAACTACACTAGCTGCATTTCCATCCCCCTGATTTTATGCGAATTTTGAAGTATCGAATCAGTAAACGTGATGGAAACACCAACATTCGCATAGAAATCCTCTAATTCGCAAAAAAGTTTATCCGCTCGCTTGAGGTGGTTTTTGAGAAATGTGAAAGAGAGTAAATGCATTGTTGTGCCTGAACGCGGTCATTGAACGATAGTTCATGAACTCGTTTACATTTTTGGCGAACGTGAACTGAACGTACTGTATTACTGCCTTAACTTTGTTCAATAGGGGGGTTATTTGTTTATCAACACGGCGGATGCGCGAGCAGAATGTCGTGTTGTTTGACCGATTGCCATGGTTATCTCTGTGTGATTAATTTGCAGTTGCGGTGTTGTCAGCTTACTGTTACATTAAACTGAATTCAGAAAACGCGGTTATATGCTATAGACCCTATTTTTATCTGTCGTATAAAGGCTGGGACGAATTTCAAATTATAGATATGTACACTTTATGTTGAAAGTATAGACCGTCGCGATTCCCATTGAAACGAATGGCGCGGTGATTGTTCTTCAAAACGAGAGCTGTTAAATTGTGAAAAAATGAATTAAACTGTAATCAGACAATGCTTTTATATGCTATAGAGCCTAGAGTATCTGTGGTATAAAGGCTGAGACGAATTTCGAATTATAAATATGCACAATCCATAACGTTAGCTCTCTGGCTCATAGCTCAGCGGACTAGAATACCTCCTAGAATCATTGCTTGTTGGCCGGAAACGGAAAGGGGGGCTGTTTACGTTTGGTTGTAGTCTCTAGTTCGCTCAGTTCTCCGTCTCAATAGTAGGGCTAGAACAGAGAGAAAAGACTACAACCAAACGCGAACACCCCCCCTTTCCGTTTCCGGCCAACGAGCAATGAGCCTTCCAACAGAAATCAATGGGATTTACAAAATGCGCTAAATGTGCAATAAAACAAGATAGAAACTGTATTTCACTACGATACTTGATTCAACCACTCTATTTCATCCTAGACAAACCACAAAGGGGGCTCAATGTTCAAAATACCGGAAAAAAATAATAGCTCACAACAACATATTGAAAAAAAGAACTATGAACTAGTTCATTTTTTGGAACTGTGAACTTTGTTAAAAAATTTGAACTATGAACGTTTAACTGAACTAGTTCATTTTAAAATTTGTGAACTGAACTTTGAACTAGTTCACGTAGAAAGTGAACTTTCCCAACACTGAGTAAATGCGCAAAATGGGAGATGGAAACACACTTTTCGAAACAGCTGTGACGTAGTGAACATTAAACACACAGGACTGACAACGTCCTTCCGAATTCCGCATAACGACCGGCCATAGCAACCCTGCCAGCATCAACTTGTAGCGTCAATATATTTTTAAGCGTTTGTATACATAGACATCCTATATCATATATATATATAAGGATGTCTTTGTTTGCATATCCTTTAATTATACCGTGTCCATTAATCCCTGATATATGGACACCTAATAAGTAATTCCAGTCAAATTGTCTGTTCAGCCTTGAAAACGAGAGCTGGTACAATGTGGAAAATGCATTAATGCACTGTAATCAGAAAATGCGGTTCTATGCCATATACCCTATATTATCTGTGGTATAAAGGCTGGGGCGAATTTCGAATTATAAATATGTACAATGTATCCTTTAAATACGTCCATGGAACAGATGGCCAATGTGAATAATAGATACGTGTGGACCGCTGAAGAGGAAAAACTTTTCCTTGCTCTCATTGAAGAAAAAAACATTACAGCTATTTTAGCTGTAAAAAAAATGCAATTCCACTATATATCAGGACCTAAGAGAGGATGTTATCAAAAGGATACGACAAGCCCTGGAATGTGTGTCGTTTTCCGCTCCAACCACTTGATGGAAACGCACCTAATTCGAATTTCTTTTTTGCAAACTTTCTAAAGATTTGCTTCACCTTTTAGATGGAAACGTGACTACTGTTGCGCTCCTTGGATCACGCCAAGTCCAGGCAAGATGGGGGAGGGGGGGAGATTCACGGACGAGGTAATGTATGGAAGCTTTATACATGCTACGTTTAATCACTTAATGTTATTTAAATAATTTGTAATGAAATAGCCGCAATTTATGTCGGCCAAAGTTACGTTAACCTGCTAAATTTAGATGGATTAGGGAAATCAGAATTAGATAAAGTTACATGGAGAATAGCATGGTGGGCCATTTTAGCCCAGCACTGTTCAAAAAAATCAAACTAACTAGGGTTAATACCACTACTTAAGGCTAGATCGATATTAAAATGTCACATCACTTAATGAGGTATTTAGCCTTCTGTAACAGTTATCACTGTTGTAAGCTACGTTTGAAATGACGCACAGCTCGTGCAAAAGTTTGACTTGTTGCTAATTATGTATATCTCCTGCATTGGAAGTCATTCCCATATTCAACGTCTTAAACCAAACCGTTGTTGTAATTACATAAACAAAAAAACATTGTAATGAACCATATTATATATGTAGTAGAGCCTGACTGATAATGGATTTTTAAGGCCGATACGATACAAATATTTTGTGATTTAAAAATCCGATATTCCGATATATCGGCCGATATATATTTTAAAAAGAAATTCCAGAAACGCGTAACAAAACATAAACAGATTTCCCTAACATTGGTTATTTTTGGTTATTCATGAGTCCTTTCTAAAGTTATAAGGTAATGCAGTTTAAAAATTAACTTTATTTTATTGTTTTATTGTCACAACAGAAAAGAACATCAAAATATATTAAAGTTCTGATAAATAAAATGTATAAAAATACAAACTTAAGATATGAAACTCAAAGTCCTTTGAACAAAAAGACTATACCGATAGTTTGGAAAATGCTCAATATCGGACGATAATATGGTAAATTGGTCGGGCTCTAATATATAGTGACACAAATAGAATGCAACACTTGGTATTTACAGAAGACTGTTTAACTTAACAAATGTATTGCTAAATTATTAACACACTTTACATTAATAAGTAAAAGTACTAACGTTTTCTAAAACACATGACAGCTCTTTCAATATAGCTTCATAGATATTGTTTGTTGCTGATCATGTCCTTTCCGTATCTCAAGATTTTTGTAAGTGCTTCTGTTGACATGTTACTACTGCATGTTCCAAGAAGACAGCTAGTGATAGCTCGTCATTGGGTGTATCAATTTCAGCTGTCGATGATGCCCCGAGACCCCCATAACAGCGGGCAAGACCCATGACAGGAAAACAAAAGAGGGACGGCCACAGGAAAAAGCAAAGGAAGAGCTAGCGGTGCATCAAGAGGAAGGCCGGTGGGTAGAGGAAGAGGGACGGCATCAGCAGGCGGCAAGGCAGGAGTGAGCGGGATACATGACTAGTACCCCGACCCATAGTGCCAGCAAACTGGGTTCATGGCAGCACTGTCAGGATTACTGTTAGCAACATCACTCCTGTAATTTTCTTTAGAAATACCTACCTTTTTATAGAAGGCAAAGCGTTAGTCATTCTTTTGTACATTTTATAATTGATTTTTGTTACAATATATATTCCATGGTTCTTTATAAGGCTGCTTATTCAAATAGTAGTAAGAGTTTGAGTGATTAAATACAGAAGCAATGTTTTTATACACAATACAATACATTCATTTCTATCTATCGAAACAAATATTTGTTTTAAAATGAAAAGGTTGCTTTGTGATGAATGGATTTAGATTCAATTAATAAAATTAAACAATTATACGAAGTGCAGCTCGTTCAGTTGACCGTTGATTGCGGGATGTTGGGGGTTCGGAGGAACACGGTTGTAGTTTACGTTCAGCACTTGTCCCTTCTAGTGTAGAAGAGACAACACCTCATCTCTATCTCTCCATTCCTAGAGGGAGGGAGAGAGACTGCGGTTGGGCGATAGAGTGAGGGAGAGACTTAAGTGAAAGGGACCTAGCAGGCATGCGTCGATCATAGAGAGAGAGACTTAGAGAGAGAGACAGACTTAGAGAGAGAGAGACTTGGAAGGAGAGAGAGTCTTGGAGAGAGAGAGAGAGAGTCTTGGAGAGAGATAGAGTCTTTAAGAGAGTTAGAGAGAGAGACTTGTAGGGAGAGAGAGACTTGGAGTGAGAGAGAGAGAGAAAGACTTGGAGTGAGAGAGAGAAAATTAAAGGAAGAGATGGAGGCAGAGCGATAGAGGGAGGGAGAGATTAGAGCAAGAAAGAGGTGATAAAGTGAAAGTGAGCTAACAGCCATGCATCGATCATGAGACTGCGGGGGTAAAGGTTCCGTGTGAGATCCTTCTGTCTACATAGCATTGCAAAGGCTGCCGTTGTCAAATAATCTTTTCCTCCCCTTCCTCTGTCAATGAGGTTATCCTGCTTATCTGGTCAATCAATTCAATTTTAAACGTTAGCAACTTAAGCACTCAAACGGTTTGCTAACATCTAAATTAAGGGGCCACACTAACATCTAAATTAATTGTTGATGTCATTTGTAACAATGTGAGTGGGATAATGGTTTTCCGAACCCTTGTTAATAACTTCAGGTTTCTGCAGTGTTTGTTTTCCAAAATGCCAAGAGGTCAGTTTCTAAAATGTATTTCTAGTTTTCATCACTGGATGATGCTAGCAGGCTGGGGCGGTATTAGGGGCTGTCAGTATAATATTAGAACAAGAGGATTCTCTCACACTGACGCGCACGCACACATGCACAACAGTGAATTAAATTTGCAATACAAACACAAAGCTGTTTTTGGCAGCTAAACAGCAGTGCTACAATTCAAGTAATCCACACTTGGCGTCATTTAGCCCAGCTTTGGCTAATGTACTTCAAAGGCTTTTTGTTTATGAATAAACCTCTTTTGAAAAGGAGTTTAAAGAGATTTTTTGAATTTAGTCTGTGGCCGGAACTAGATAATGCTGACGAGAAATGGACAACCACCAAAATGGGGCAGCATATCAATAGAGTGCTTTGGATATTCGACAAAATAGGGGGACAAGACTATTTCCATTTCTCAAACAATTAGCAAGAAAGTGCTAAACTAATCACATCAAAACTAGTAGCACCCATACATAATGCTGCTGAGATTTCTTTACTTCTGAACTAGCCTCCTACCTCGTTTCCTGGCCCCGGCCCAAACGGGGTCCCCCACAGGAATACAGGTTCCACATCCCATATTCCCTTACGTAATTCAGTGGTATAATGGACAACGTGGTAATTCCTGCTAATCTATTTCGAACTGACTGTACGTGGATGTGAGCCAGAGATAAGCCGTTTCCTCCAAAGATTGTCCAAATAGTTATGTAAACCCGTATCACACTGGGTTATCGTGATCAGCATTTGCCATTGTGACATATATATATATATATATATATATATATATATATATATACAGCAATATACATCAGGACAAATCACAATGGAAAATGCTGATCACGATAACCCAGTATATACATATATATATATACCCAACTTTATATCAGACACTAAAATCACCTTTATTATCTTGTACAATTTATTACATTGCATGAAAGCACAAGGGGTGAGCAAATGTGAACGAAAGACTACAGGGCAGAATTGATTTTGGACAGCTGAAGCATGTGTGTGTGTGTGTGTGTGTGTGTGTGGTTCCAAAGGCCAGCATAGTGTTTCATGACCTCGTATTGCCCACCAAGTCATACTGTAGTACGAAGTTCTTCATGCCAGAGCAGTATCATCGGGTTCGATGAACTTGAGCATAAATATGAGGGGCAGGACAGATGTGCTGGCCATGTGTTTGAATCTCAGCCAAGAGACCTTTTGCCCCCAAATCCCACCAGAATCCCTTTAGGCCTCTCTCGGGCTAATCTCCTACTGATGAAGTCTTCATCAGACTTCCTAAACTTATATATAGTAGTATATAATGATGAACTAGGGTTAATAATGAACTACATTATTTTAAAATGATATATACAGTATACATAACAATATTTAACACATGTCTCCTACAGGAGATTAATAAAGTTGTATCTAATCTTTATATATATATATATATATATATATATATATATATATATATACATAGATATAGTTAAGAACAGTTCACCAAGCCTTAAAGAAGAACTGTTTCCGGTTTCTAAACGACATGCCTTCTCAGCTCCCAGGGGGAAGATTAGCAATTAACCGGAGACATAATGACTATGATGGAAGCAGAGAGAGAGAGAGGGAAGAAGATAGAAGGATGAGAAAATGACCCACTATACAGAAAAAACACTCACTTAAACACTCACATGCGCACACAAGCACATAAACACAGCCAAACACACACACACACACATATATACACACACAAGGATGATTGATTTCCATCCACAGCCTTCGTCGCTCACTGGCTTCAGGGCAGACTTTACAGATAAACCACACTGCGCGCTATCACTCTCGTCTTAAGTGTCACACCGCCTTTTTTAAGCAGGAAAAAATGAACTTTTGCTTGCATGTTCATTTCATGACTTTATTTTCCTAGACTTCACCCCGGACCTTCCATTACGACCCAAACACTGGAGTAAAAAGCAAAATAATAATGCAAAGTTGCCAATTACCTTACCTGAGGAGATTCCAGATCCGTGTGTGTAGGTGTGTGTGTGTGTGTGTGTGTGCGTGTGTGTGTGTGTGGATATGGATGGCCAATTACCTGTATTGATCTGCCTACCTAATGTGTTCCCTGTTGCTAGGTTGACAGTATATTCGACCACAGCCCAGGGACGTCCCATTATTGTGATGGTGCTCTGGTATGGGCCCATCTTCCTGTTTTTTTCTTTTAAGCTAGTTAGCGTTAGTTAAGAGGAAACGTTTCACACGTTTGGACAGATGAGGTAACTGTGGGGGGACATACGACGTCTGGCCTGCAGGGGGGAGTATGGGCAGTTTGGGAGCACACTGGATCGGCTGGGTGGATTGGGTCTGATTGCGGACACCTGCTCACAATCAGACCAATCAGGGAGTGTGTATTTACGTGCCTGCCTTATCTTGTAGTAGGAAGGGATCAGGAGCAGGGACAGAGGACTGGAGCCCTGAACTACTTTATGAGAAAGGCTCTGGAAATGCTCCCTGTGACCGCGGTAGCAGATTTATAATTTCTGGACTGTCGTAATTGAAGCCAATAAAAGACTTGCGTGTGCTTCCAAGCAACCCCGGTGTCCATTCGCTCATTGAACCTGCTACAGTGGAGCCAAATGTGGGGCTGAGCGCGGATAATGGAACAATCACCGTTAGCGAGTGTGCTCGGACATCTGTGCCAGATGTTCGAAAGAAAGAGCCAGCTGCAGCATGCGGAGAACGAGCTGCTCAGCCAGCTAGCCCAGACCTTGGTGGCCGATCGGGCTATTCTCCGTGAGGTCCTCGCCTCCGGAGCGAGCAGAAACGAACCCAAAGGGGCAGGAGCCGTGCCCCACATCCACATCCCGAAGATGGTGGAGGCAGACGATGCTGAGGCCTTCCTGGAGGCCGAGGTCTCTAGGTGTCCTCGTCAGGAGTGGGCTCACCATCTTCTGCCACTCCTGACGGGGGAGGCCCAGCTCGGAGCCAACAGTCTGCCGGCCGGGGCCCAACGGGACTACGACACCGTCGCCAGGGCCATCCGGGACCGGCTTGGCCTCCATCCAGAGGAACATCGGTGCCGTTTCCGGGCGTTGACCTTCGCGGAGGGGGACCGACCCTTTGCCTTTGGGATACGATAAAACACTTAACCGGATAATGGCTTGGTTCTATTGGCCGGGGATTCGGGCGGAGGTGCGCAGGTGGTGTGCCTCCTGTCCATTGAGTGTCAGTTGGTGAATCCCCCGGCCGTCCCCAGGGCTCCCTTGCAGCCCCTTCCCCTGGTGGAAGCCCCCTTCGACCGAATTGGCATGGACATTATCGAGCGATTAGAACGTTCCGCACAGGGGTATCGATTTGTGTTAGTCCTGATCGACTATGCAACCCGAAACCTGGAAGCAATTCCTTTGCTTCCGCAACATTTCCGCGAAGAGTGTTGCACAGGCGTTGTTTCATGTCAATCCCAAAAGAGAGATTCTCACTGACCAGGGCACCAATTTCATGTCACGCACGATTAGGGAACTTTACAGGTTGTTGAAAGTCAAGGCAATCCGCACAAGCGTCTATCACCCAGCCACGGACGGCTTGTGTGAGAGGTTTAACCGGACGTTTAAGTCCATGGTCCGTAAGTTCGTACACGAGGAAGTTGAAATTGGCATCAATAGCTAGACCCTCTGTTGTTTGCAGTGCGGGAAGTGCCTCAGGCTTCAACAGGGTTTTCCCCATTTGAGTGGCTCTATGGGCGAAAGCCCAGGGGCATCCTGGACCTCATTTAAGAAAACTGTGAGGAGGGGTCCAGTGACAGCAAAAATGAAGTACAGTACATCATGGACTTGCGTGAAAAGATTCACTCACTAGGGGTATTGTCACGTCAGCACTTGCACCGAGCCCAGGAGAGTCAGAGACGCCTGTACGACAGAGGGACTAGATTACGCGATCTCACACCGGGGGAAAAGGTCCTTGTACTGCTGCCCACCTCTAGCCCCAAATTACTTGTGAAGTGCAGTGACACGGCAAGTCGGGGACGTGGATTACGAGGTAGCGCGATCGGACAGGGGCGAAAACAACCAGATATACCACATCAAAATCCTTAAGAGGTGGAACGATGCGGTCCCTGTCGCGTTCGTGATGACGCTACCAGAGAGAGCGGAGAGAGGACCAGAAGTCCCTGCTCCAGGTCCCACCCCTCCGCTCGGTCGAGGTGAAGACCTCTCTGTGAGTCAGGCGGCGGACGTTGCTAGCCTGCAACTTCAGTCCTTCGACGTGTTTTTGTCCCTGCCCGGCCGCACCCCGTTAATCCATAAACAAGAAGTTGTGCAGTGCGAATTGCCAACAATGTTAGAGTTGGGCGTGGTCGAGGAGCCCCACAGTGACTGGTGCAGCCCCGTCGTGCTTGTGGGGAAGCCGGACGGGTCTGTCTGGTTCTGTGCTGATTACCGTAGGGTGAACGCGGTTTCGAAGTTCGATGCCTACCCAATGCCTCGGATCGACGAGCTCGTGGACCGGCTTGGCATGGCCACCTATTACACGACTCTGGACTGCATGAACGGCTCCTGGCAGATTCCACTGTCTCCAGCAGCCCGGGAAAAAATGGCCTTCTCCACTCTGCTCGGTATATACCAGTTCAAGGTGCTTCCGTTCAGGTTGTTCGGGGCCCCGCCACGTTTCAGAGGCTGATGGACCGGGTATTGCGGCCCCACGCTGCGTAAGCTGCTGCCTACATTGATGACATTGTCATCTATGGTGACACTTTGGGGCAGCATATGCAGCAGGTGGCAGCCGTTCTTCAGTCGCTGAGACGGGCGGGGCTCACGACCAACCCGAGGAAGTGCGTGATCGGGTGGAGGGAGTTCCAGTATCTGGGGTACCACCTGGGGGGGGGAAGGTCCGGCCACAGGTCGGTAAGCCCGCTGCAGTTGCTGCCTCCCCTCAACCCAGGACCAAGAAGGAGGTGAGGCGGTTGCTGGGGCTGGCAGGTTACTACCGGCAGTTTGTGCCGCACTTCTCAGACCTAGCCAGCCCCTTGACCGACCTCACCCATAAGAGGGCCCCAGATACAGTCCAGTGGTCGGAGCCATGTCAAGTGTCATTTGGCATGGCTCCGCTATTAAAAAACAGCCCTCTGCGGGGAAGCGGTCCTGTGTGCTCCTAACTTTGATCTCCCTTTTTCCCTGCAGACAGACGCGTTGGACAGGGGGTTGGGCGTGGTCCTGACCCAGCAGGTGGAGGGGGCCGACCGACCGGTGCTGTACCTGAGCCGTAAACTGTCAGACCGGGAGGGTCGGTACTGCACGGTGGAGAAGGAGTGTCTCGCCATCCGATGGGCGGTCGGCGCCCTTTGCTACTACCTGCTGGGTCGTGCGTTCACCCTTTACTCTGACCGCGCCCCCCTCCAGTGGCTTCACCGCATGAAGGATGTCAACGTGAGGATTACCCCGTGGTAGCTCCCGTTGCAACCCTTCAACTCTCGGGTTGTGCACAGGCCTGGGGTGCAGATGGCCATGGCGGACTTCCTCTCCCATTCTGGGGGGGGGGGGAGTGAGTTGGCGGCCGGATGTGTCCCCGGCCTGTGTCGGGCGGCGGGTGTGTGTGGGGGGACATACGGCGTCTGGCCTGCAGGGGGAGTATGCATGGGTGGATTGGGTCTGATTGCGGACACCTGCTCACCTGCTCGCGGACACCTGCAAGACAAATCAGGGAGTGTGTATTTACGGGCCTGCTTTATCTTGTAGTAGGAAGGGATCGGGAGCAGAGAGAGAGGACTGGAGCCCTGAACTACGTTATGAGAAAGGCTCTGGAAACGCTCCCTGTGACTGTGGTAGCAGATTTATAATTTCTGGACTGTCGTAATTGAAGCCAATAAAAGACTTGAGTGTGCTTCCGAGCAAACCCGGTGTCCATTCGCTCATTGAACCTGCTACAGTAACCTTAACCCCTGGGTCAGCATTCAAGGTGTTTGTGCTTAGTGTGTGTGTGTTTGAAAATATGTATGTGTGTGTGTGGAAATGCACACCATTCCAGTTCGATATCACAATTTGTCTTGAGGGCACAAAACTTATGACACACTTTGTGCCCACTTCTTACTTTTGTTTTCGCCCCGTCCGATCGCGCTACCTCGTAATCCACGTCCCCGACTTGCCGTGTCACCACAAAGGGGCCTTGCCACTTCACTTCTTTTTCTTGCTGTAGTGTTTTTCATTTTACTTAGCAGTGCAATTACTGTACTGTAATTTACCAAAATAGGTAACATTGGTGTATTGTCAGAACAATGTTGCACCATCAACTTATATTTATATGATATATTCACAGTATTGTATTACAATATGGCAACAGTATTTTTACTATATGTACCTTCCACCTAATAGCAACTTTTAAAAAGAAAGCTATTTCTAAACAATTTTATACATTGGAATATGTAACATGGCCTCATAAAGCCAAAATGTGTAAACAGTATTTTGTGTTTTGAATTGATCACACCAGTGTTTAATTGATGCTCTCTTAGAGATATTATTTTGATAGCTGTGTTAACTGTTTGGTGGAAAAAAACAGTTTTGAGTAGAATTTGTGTAGTTTTGACAAAATGATTAACTCTTCTCAGGTTTGTGTTTTGAGAAATTGAGCTATAGTTTCAGAAAACGTGTTTAAACGATTGAGAAAAACTAATACATTATTTTATTGTTGTGCTTCAGCAACACGTATTGTATGAATGACCTACAGTCCAGCGAGAGAGTAAGAGAGAGAGAAAGAGAGAGATAGAGAGAAAGTGAGAAAGAAAGAGAGAGTCAGAGTGAGAGCGAGAGTGAGAGCGAGAGCGAGTGAGAGTGAGAGAAAATGAGAGAGCGAACGAGCGAGAGAGAGAGCTAGAGCAAGTGAGATAGCGAGCGAGCGAGAGAGAGAGCGAGAGAGAGACTGAGACATTTCTGAGATATTTTCATGTCTCCGGGCCACTGACCAACGTGTTCTTTTGGTGTTGTCACATTCCAACCGTTCAACCTGTTCTTCGGTCCCGAATTGTTTACCGTTCGACCGGACAGCATGGGATCAGGCGTTGGTAAACAACTCTCAACCGCTATGCCATAGACAAACAATGAACACAGTACACCCAAAGTGACAATTTGAGTGCGATTGGCAGCTATTAGTACTAAAGAAACATAGATAAAGGGATATAAATGAATTGAACTGAATAATGTTCAAGCCTCTTTGATCGAAGTCAAGTAGTTATGTAATTTGGGCAATTCATAGGATGAACAGGCCATAGCAAAAGGGTGTACGGTTCTTAATACTGCTCTTCATGACCTACAGAAACAAGTCTCACAGTTAGAAAAAAGTCAACACAAGATATGTCAACACAAGCTATCAAAAGGAATGTGCATCCTTCGCATATGCAATGTGTTTTAACTCGTGTTTTCCTTTGGGGTTAGATAACTACTGCAACTCAAGGCTCACTGATTCACAGCCCAAACAGTTGAGGTCCAAGGAACAGGAAGTGTGTGGTTGGAACCGAAACAGAATGGTGATTTCCTTGTAGTGATACATTATAGTCCTTGTAAAACAGCAGCACGACACATGTATGCTCTACATTTTACGATTCGATGCAGAACAGCCTCATGTTTCGTATTCACGTGGCTGACAAAAACACAAACACAAAAGTCAGACTCGACTGGGGCACATTCTAATACACAACATATTCCCATTATCTAAGCAGGGACGGGATATTACTAATAGTATCATCAAAATTAATATTCAGAGTCGAGGGTGCCGTGCGGTGGTACACCATAATTCTAATGCTATACGGCTTTTGGTTCCACAAAGTGCAAATTATTATTATAAGTGGCTTACGTTGAACAGGGCTGGCAAGGGCATCGGGGGGGGGGGCACCTCTGCGGTCCAAATCAAATCACCCGAGGACGGACTGCTCTTCAGTATATGCGACAGTCAGCTAAAAAAAAAACAGAGGCAGTTATGCTTGGGGGCCTGTGCCTCTACTGCATGATTCTTTTCCTCCTCCAGTTTTTCTGACCCACTTCCCCTTTGGGTACATGGCTTCCATGCTCTCACTGCTGCGCGCTACTTTTACTTTAATATGTTCGCGCATTGACTGATTGGGTTGTGATTGTCCAGTGAGCCCAGTGCGGGAACACGTCCCACCGGAATATGTCCCAGTATGTCGGGGGCCAGCTCACCTCTGTCTGGGAGTAACTTTCATCCTTGGATGCTGGTGACTGCTCTACTGGCTGTGCTGTCAGCGGTCGCTGCTGAAAAAAAGGCACTGGATGAAAGTCCAGTTTTGGTGTTTTTTAACCAAAGCTAAGTGAGCAGGTCCCACTCCCATCCACATCTCACTTCGCTGGCTCCCTGTGTGTCCGCATCATCTTTAAGTCCCTCATTCTGCCCTCTGTCCCTGTATCCTGAACACCTGAACACCAGTGTACAGGTCATCTAGGTGATCACGTGACCCTTGATGTCAAGGTGATGTGATGACATTCAGGATGTCAAAAACTGCACATCGGGGCTCACCGGGTAGAGCTAGTAGGCTAGTGATGGGAATTTTAGCTCTTTTTAGGGAGCCAGATCAATTGGATCAGCTCACTCGCCGGCTCTTTCGGCTCCCAAACGGCTCTTCAAATGACCTTTTATACCTTTTATAATTCAGCCAAATGCAGCCCATTTTAACTTATGATCCGTATTTGTAGGCCTATATATCACTTAAATTATTGAATACATCCTATTAGTATTCAAAATTAAAAATTACATTATCAATAAATTGCTGATTGTTTTTATTGCATATGAGCTCAACGCGCTTCCCCGCCCCTTGCTGCTCGCTTAATGGTATAATCCTTGTCCATCCACACTTTATTGGTTGCATGCACGTGACAGTCACGCCTCGTGCCCACTGCACCGTCTGTCAAAGGACGTCGGAAGGCGTGGCTGACGGATGGGGGATCTTTCCAGGGTCGTCAGAGCCCGAGTAGTGTCACAGTGCTTAAATTTGCATACGTGATCTGATTGGATGACGGATCCGTCGCTTCGGATCCGTGACGGATCCAACAGAACGGACGGATCCACAATGCATTGCGCGTCCGTCCCCATTCAAAGTCATGGGGATCCGTCAACGGACGGGGCGTCAGTCACTCCCCACACGCATAACATGCACGGAGCACCCGTAGCTTGCAGATCTTCATATCATTCTGCCTAGGCAAACTTAATATAAGGAGAAAAAAAAAGAAGAAGCCGCTCACTTTTAACCGGCTCTAATATAGGCTCAATCCTGATCGCAGCGACCCGGGTTTGAAACCTGCCCGTGGTACTTTGCTGTATGTCCTTCTCTCTATCTCTCATACCTTCCTCTCTATCCCACTCTATAATAAAGCATACAAATGCGAAAATAAATCTTTAAAAAACTGCAGATAAACAAAGAATCCTAGCGGGCAAAATTTCGATTTTGTGCTTGCTGCACCTGTGTTGCCTGTGTCAACAACGAACAAAAAAAAACAACAACAACGATGGAGCTAGAACCTCTTCATAGTCCAGCGCCTGTCAGGGGAGCCTCGTGAGAGAGCTGTGATTCACCTGACACATGGTGATACATGCTGAGAGGCCCGTGTTTACCCCTGCCAGGAAGGAACGCTTGTTGAAACCTGCAAGATTCTGCCCCTTCTTGTCCTGTCAAGACTCCCGCCGCCCCGCTCCTCCTGCCTGAGGTTTGTAGCAGGCCTTCCCCGGGGCTTGTCAGGACATTTTCCTGTAATGCCGTCTCCTGTCTCACGTGCGTTGTCATCGTCAAGGTGCTGCTGTGTGCATTACAATTCTGGCCGTTGTTAGCGTTTGCATTGTAAGCTGTTCAAAATTTGTTGTACTCTTTTTTTCAACAATGTATCTATCAAAATATTCTTTGGTAAAACAGGCAGCTTTGCAGCTTGGGAAACAAGCGTTCTGTTAGTATACATAATTCAGAGGAGCGGGTAATTTTATGAAATCTTGAGCTGTAGAGATAAAAGCAAGTTAATGCTCTGTAAAAGCATTATGTAATGCACAGTCTTGGGATTCGGGGCATAGGGGATCACACCGGAGTGACAGAGTGCGTCTGATAGGGGGACGAGACACACCTTGCAGGGAAGACCCTATGGGCATATATGACATGGCAGGGGCGAAGTTGTGGGCGTAGCTTAACTAGCATAGAGACACATTGCTACATTGTTCGGTAACCACTTCTGCACCTGTGTACAAGTGCCATATTTCTTTGTCACATTCAAAAATATTTCAGTTTTTCTCAATCGTTTAAACACATTTTCTGAAACTATAGCTCAATTTCTCAAAACTCTAAACACAAACCTGAGAAGAGTTAATCATTTTGTCAAAACTACACAAATTCTACTCAAAACTGATTTTTTTCCACCAAACAGTTAACACAGCTATCAAATTAATATCTCTTAGAGAGCATCAATTAAACACTGGTGTGATCAATTCAAAACACTTCCATCAAAATACTATTTACACATGTTTTGACTTTATGAGGCCATGTTACATATTCCAATGTATAAAATTGTTTAGCAATAGCTTTCTTTTTTAAAGTTGCAATTAGGTAGTAGGTACATACAGTTGCCATATTGTAATACAATACTGTGAATATATCATATAAATATTGCATTGACACAATCGTATCAGAATAGGATACAAAGCATATTTGTCTATCCAATGAGCTCCAATGGGCTAAACTCACAATCCCAGCTTCCCAGAGTCATACTGTACACCTATAGTTGATGCTGCAACATTGTTCTGACAATACACCAATGTTACCTGTTTTGGTAAATTACATTACAGTAATTGCACTGATAAGTAAAATGAAAAACACTACAGCAAGAAAATGATTAGACTGTCTTTCGGGGTATGTAATGATGAAATCAGTGCAAGTACAAGTACAAAACGGTAACACAGCAAATATATATATTTTTGCTGTAATACACTAAAATGTTCAGCTAAAATGACTGCATAAAAAGCTATTCGTAGGCCAACAAAAAATAAAAATAAGAATATAAATGAGGTGAAACAGATCTACATGTAAATCAGTATGTATCCCACCTCCAATCCTGATCAGGCCAGAGGACCATATCTACAAGACAGTAGAGCTCACAGAGTCCTCTTTAATGCTCTGACACATGATTGAAGTGTTTTGCCAGTTGAGTTTCAACATATGAGAAGTGAGTTAGAAGTGACTTATTGGTAATTACTTGTAGCGTTTAAAAGGCCAGTGTGATCCAGGTGAACCAAGTGTGCTAAATGATGAGATTTGTGCTTTGAGTTTAGCAAAAATGGGAAAACAGTGGAATTGTTCTTAGAGTTTACTAGTCTGGAGTCTTGTAGTTGATACATGAGCTTCAAGTTTTCAGAATTGTGTGCATAGTTAAATTTTGTGTGTGTATACAATCGAGAAAAACTGTAACAATAACAATAATAACTTTCTCCATCCCTCTCTCCCCTCTCTCTCTAACACAACATTTCATGCAGTGTCCCGGCTGGGCCCCGCCCGAAGCGGCACGACGCACTCATTTGCATGAAGGACGTCAGACTCTTTCTACTGCCTTATTGCTCTCTCTTTCTCCTTTTCTTTCTCTCTCTTTCACACACACACAGCATAGCGTTAGGCACTCTATCTCTCTATCTCTCTCCCTCTCTCTCTCTCACACTCACATACAGCAGTGTTTGACTCTCTATATTTTTATCTCTCCCTCCCTCTTCATCTCTCTCTTTCTCCCTCTCACATACACGTACAGCATAGTGTTAGACACTCTATCTCTTTATCTCTTTCCCTCTCTCTCACACAAACACATACAGCATAGTGTTAGACACTCTCTCTTTATATATCTCACCAATTACGACGCCCAAGTCCAGTTTCTCCACATTCCTCCCACTCTGGCTTTGACCTGAGCCGATCGTGAATATTCCACTAATGGCTGACCATCTGGGATCACCCGGGTTCGCCTCCATCACAAAATAACCACTTGACCTCTTCTGAACACCCACCACTTGCTCCATTAGAGATAAAGATTTCCTTTCGGGTTTGTATGTTTCTAAACGCCCCGACCAGAACATCACAGCGCAGCCCAAATCTTGTTGGTTTTTAAGGCGATGACCGGTTGCTTGTTTTACTCCCTCTAGGTGGCTTTCAAACCCTTATCCTCTCCAATGAAGAGAGGAATGAGTGGAAAGGAAATTGCTTTGGGGTGGGCGATGTTGCATTAGGGCAGGATGCTTTCATACAGATCTTGTGTATCGATGGTAGACTCTAACATGGGGCCTTACAGACCACGGGGGAAATAACAGCTCAACCAGACACCTTGATTTTGAACCATGGTGTTTTACAGTTTTTCTCGATTCTATACACATAAAAAATGGAACTATGCACACAGTTCTGAAAACTTGAAGCTCATTCTCTAAGCACAATTCCAATGTTTTCACATTTCTGCTAAACTCTAAGCACAAATCTCATTATTTAGCACACTTGGTTCCCTGGATCACACTGGCCTTCTAAACGCAACAACTAATTACCAATAAGTCTAACTCACTTCTCACCTGTTGAAACTCAACTGGCAAAACACTTCAATCATGTGTCAGAGCATTAAAGAGGACTCGGTGAGCTCTACTGTGTTGTAGATATGGTCTTTTGGCCATATCAGGATTGGAGGTGGGATACATACAGATTTACATGTAGATCTGTTTCACCTCATTCATATTCCTATTTTTATTTTTTGTTGGCCTACAAAAAGCTTTTTATGCAGTCAGTTCAGCTGAACATTTTACTGTATTACAGTAAAAAAAAAATTGTACTTGCACTGATTTCATCATTACATCCCCCAAAGGACAGTCTAAACGTTTTCTTGCTGTAGTGTTTTTCATTTTACTTATCACTGCAATTACTGTACTGTAATTTACCAAAATAGGTAACATTGGTGTATTGTCCGAACAATGTTGCAGCATCAACTATAGGTGTGACTATAGTATGACTGTACGGCATCAGTATGGCTCGATTTCCTCAAACAATAGTTATTTTTCATTGAGACACACGTACACACAAGCACAAACACACACACACACACACAGATAATAAGCAAAGAACGTTAACCGCAAACACAAATATACAACCTGAGGATGTTGCAAGTCTACCTGTGTGTGTGTGTGGGTGTGTGTGTGTGTGCGTGCATGCGTGCGTGCGTGCGTGCGTGTGTGTGTGTGTATGCGTGCGTGTGCATGTGCACGTGTGTTTGTGTGTATGAGCCGGTGTTTGTCATTTGGGTGTTGGGGATGTGCATGCGTTGATGAAGTGTGAACTGTTTCACTACAACCATTACATGACATGATTGTCCGTTTATTGTATGAGACAAACTATGTTTTCTGCCATTTAGAAGACACAATCGTGTTGGACTGATTTAAAAGAGGGCAAGTTTGTTCAAATGTTAGTAATGCTCTAGTAATTTATAAAGTAAGGGTATAGGGCTTGTCCATCGTGACATCACCGTTACAACGGCCTCCATTTCTGAGGTATATAAGGTAGTAATGGTGTTTTGGTCATTGGAATTTAATCATGGAATTATTGTCATTATGGGCTGACATTGTAGGGTTTCAAACTGCCACAGCGTTTTTCATGTGAGACATTGGAAAACAGCAGTTTAATTTGCCTAGGATAATGGAATATTAAAGTTTATTTAGGATTCAACCTTACTACAACTCTCGACTCATTCCAAGATGACTCGAGTGTTGCCAACAAAAAAATCCCATGATGAGTTCTCTATGCATGACGGCGTTTGTCCTCAATGTCATTGAAGATTGGATCTGAGGCCAAAGAGAACTCTGTCACTGTCACTGTCTATCTGGCGTTATTCAGTACATTTCCATGAGGTCACGTCCCATCTGGCTATAGTGACAGGGATGTTTGTCCTTTGCCAGGATTTCCCATCACAGCCCGGCTCCTTGTTATGTTACTGTCTTCAGACATGCCCACTTGCTGCAGCTATTATACAAACACGCTGGTAGGCGCCACAGAAGAAAAATAACCTCTCTTGTCACAAATGTGACAATGTGAACTTCGACCCCTTTTCTCAAAGTGGGTCCTCCTCTGCTTTTTGTCTCTATCTCCATTTCCCGCTCTTTCTTGATGGGTCTGTCTGTGTCAAAATGCTGGGAAATATAACAGTGTTGATGTTGTCACATGGTGTGGGGGTTATATGAGGGTATTTTCTGGTTGTGCCGAGTTGTGTGTGTGTTCTCCTGGCATTTCAAAGCGATATGAAGACGAGATGAGATGAGATAAAATATAGATAAATATATGGATTAAAATAGTAGTCTAGCCTTTCTGAGCCAGGAAACATGGATGCAGACTGTCACACATTCATATCATCTGGGATTATGTTTTTCACCGCCACACAATATATTCACCAAAAATACAGTTATCTCAAATCCCAAAATACCAAATTCATGCGATTCATCTGGAATAACATCCCACGGAAGTCACCAGTCTATGGAATAATGAGACGATAATAAAATAAGTACAAATGTTTTGGGGGGAAACAGGCCAAATAGTTGGCCTCCTCTCTGTACACAGTCTGGACAAACAAGCCAAAGGAAATACTTTCAGCATCTGGTAGGAGCCATGGCTTCCTGGGAAGGGATTGCCACACAGAGCCCAAGTATTTATAAAGTAGCAGTGCATTAGAATGTCATGTCAAAGTAAGGAGAGATAAATGGTACTAGGACTGCAAGCAGTCCCACAAGGTCTTCAAAGCCCACAGACGCAGCCCATCCCAGCAGCCGCCCTTTACAAGTGAATCACGGGTGTAGTCATTACTCCAGACGCAACTATGCTTCTGTCTTTGTTGTTCAACAATGTTCGTTTTTTTTACTCCCATTTCCCACGCACACGCACACACGCTTACACCCACACACGCACACTCAGACTTACCGACAGACACACAGACAGACACACAAACGCACACAATCACAGACATAGACAGAGACACATACACACCGGTTTAATAGCAGATGCCGTTCATGTGTGATTCTGTGCCGCCTGCTGGCGAAGTGGTGCATTACGCGTAAGAGCAATTAACTTTAATTGATACTGTGACGTCATCAAATGAGCTATTGACACCAAACTTGCTACTTTCTGAAGCTGTGTTATGGTTGAAAGAATAATCTTCACAAATTAATATATTTTTTATTTGCTGTAAGTTACTGCGTGCTCGCAGTTAATATCTACGCGTGTGAAATAATATAATACGCCCGAATGCATGTTTTATCACATTAGTGCTTTATGACACTAATGTGTCGCCATATAAGTCTGCCATCTCTTATGATCTTAAAAACCTTCCATAAGTCCATAGATAATGTGGACCAATTATGAGTTGATTATGAGAGAGTTGTTTCTGAAAGCTTTCCGAAAATGTCGCTGTACAGCCAATTCGACCCACAGACTGAATACCTAAATATGTACTTTGCATAGTTTCATTTTAACTGCTCTCATTTTAACAATGGCGGTCTCAGACAATAATAGACAATATATTAACAAAACCCGGCTGTGAGTTAATATACATTCCAAAGTCTTAAAGTAACCCTCATCCAAAACCTCAAAGGGGTAGATCATTAGCGAAGAGATGGGCAGCCAGCCACCACCACCCCCCCACCCTCCATTCGGCCCCTGCTCTCCGCTATGGAAACCGTTCCCTTCTTATCTCTCTGTCTAGTCACGCGCTGCGTGCAGGAACTCCATGGAACACACGCGCATTGTTTCCCTCGCACTTCAAACGCAGCCGCTCTCTTTACACACTGCCAGTCATTCCCTTCCTCCCAGTACACTAGAGCGCTACCATATGTCTCAATATCGCTTAACTCATCCATCATTACCGCCTCACGCAACGTAGTCCCCCCTGGTGCCCCCCTGATCATTACCGTGATGAGGCCAGCAGGCTGGCGGCACCGGCGGTCTCGTGCCAAGCAATAAACTCCGCGCCTCTGCGTCGCGCGCCGTGCCTGATCAGCGGCAGGGTACGCCATGATTGCGGTAATTACACACGCAGCCACAAAGGTGAAGGAGAAAGAGAGCAATTGTGATAATTGGATTGTTTGTCTTTTTTTATTTTGAATTATCTTTAGAGAAAAGTGATGATTTA
>NC_136946.1:6360497-6405497 GCF_949987615.1 Pollachius pollachius | reverse complement strand
GCTGTTGCAGATGTGCTTTTATTCTAGGCTTTGTTTTATAATGTGTAAACAACCGCGAGCCACGACTTTTCGTTCAGCCTGTAGCGCCCACCAGTAACAGCAGAATAAACGAAAGTACTTTGTGTCATTTTGTTGAACAAACATCAGTGAAGTGATAAATATGTATTGTAGTATTCAATTGTAAAACTGTCAAAAGATTGTGGTTCAAAGTGTATGTGGTGAAGCTCATGAAACTTCCTGCATGGGTGAAACGGCAGCGGGTTGGTTTTTCGTCCGGCTCCGCCACTGGCTGCCTGCTCCGTCGGGGTTACTAGAGTTCATTCTCGCTTCTTCACTTTGTCTCCAAGTGGGTTTGCCTCGAGGACTGCTCCTTTGCTATCCATATCTCGCTTATATATGTATATTATTTATGTGTGAAACAATAATTTGTACAATGTCATGAAAGCAGAGTTTCATGTAAATGTTACACTATAATCATTGCACCAACTTGTTTAGGACCTTGTTTTTATTTATATTTAGGGTAACCCTCGATTTAAATTACGTCGTGCTCTTAAAGTACCATTGGGAGGATACATTGAATAAATGCATTGTTTTAAGTTCTTCTTCCCTTAGAGAATAACTGGTTGCATAACCGTATCAACCCCCCCTCCACCCTAATCTTCTTTTTGAGGGGTCCCACGTATTTCATAAAACTTTATATCCTGGGAAACCGTCCAAGCATCCCATAATCTTACGAGCGTAATATCGATGCAGCTTTCAAGGGAGTCTGTGGCATCAAATGTGGTACATTACATAATTGAGCAGTGTTTTTTTTCACACAATGTGTCCATTCAAACAAAGAAGACATTGGCAGTGAGGTGCTTATCTGTATTCCGAGGCACTCCGTCAAGCCTTTCTCTGTCGTCCCTCTTCCCAGCCGCTCGGCACAGTTTGACGCCCTGGGCCAGTGCTGTAACTTGCTTCCTCTTGTCTCCGACCCCCCCCCCCCCCAGGTGTGTAGGAAGCTGGGCATCATAGAAGTGGACTACTTCGGACTGCAGTTCTCCGGCAGCAAGGGGGAGAACTTGTGGCTGAACCTGAGGAACCGCATCGGCCAGCAGGTGGACAACGTGGCTCCGTGTCGTCTGAGACTCCGGGTGAAGTTCTTTGTGGAGCCCCATCTCATCCTGCAGGAACAGACCAGGTACGGGGCGTTTTGAGTCGGGGGGGGGGGGGCGGTCCTTTGTGTTTGTGCAGACGTCCGGTCCGCCCTAATGCATTGCGCATTACCAGTCATTTATTAATGACAATTATTTCAGACGTGCGCTGTACGTTTACGGGCAAAGTGTTTCAAATTGAGGCTAGAAAGGTGTGCTTGAGTGGTAATTCCCTCAGGCAAAAACATAAGGAAAATGTTGGATCTCCATTCACGTTAGCTGAGTGACCTTACCTTATAAGTTCCTGTTTTAATTGACAATGCATGACACCTACTGGAAAAGAAAACGGGAAGAAATGTCATAATAAACAGAAAGTGGGGCGGGGGGAGGGATCTATAAATAGTCAGTTTACAGTATTCTCTGATACAGTGAAACGCCCTGTAGTAACCTCTGGTCTCGACCTGCCTCCGCTGGGGTTACTACAGGGCATTGAGTCCCAGCACCAAGCAGGAAATGCAATCCTCCTCCTGCTTGAGGGATACTCTGAGCAACCTCATTCCCCCCCCACCCCCCAGAGCCACCCTATTCTCCCCCGTCCCACTTAGTCTCTGGCTGTTGTCCGTTTGGTCCCCGAAGGGGAACACGAACTCAGCCGGTCGGCTTGGGGGGGGGGCTCTCTCACTGGTCAAAAATACCCTTTGTTTTGTTCTTTTGTCTCTCACCATTTGTGGCCTTCCACAAAAGCGTCCCCTTTTTTTATGGGTTGGTAGAAAATAAAAAGGGTTTGTTCCCCCCCTGTATAGATTTTCATCGCAGACCCACTACCGTTCATTCAGGGTACAGAGCTCTGCGATGAAGATTGCCGATTTGATGGAAATCCAAAGTTCGCATGCAGGGTAAGATTACGTCCGCTCTCATGCGTCCCGTTGACCGGGTCTTTCGGGGGGCAGTGCCCGTTGGTTCCCCTCCATTAACGGGAGTGCATTTCGCTGTGTAACAAGAGGACGCTTCATGTTCAGGGGAGGGGGGGGGGGGGGGTGGACTGCGAAGAAGCCGTCATGCTGGGGTTGATCCGCTGTTGAGTGGCCCTTTTCGCTGGTATTCCACCAGGATCCTTTAAGGTGACATTATACCATCAGGTGTGAGCGTGATTAGCCATTACAAGCCATTAAGAAAATCTGCCTCTTCTGACTTCCCAAGCGAGTATGTCCACCTCGATGTGTGACGGATAGATCAGCAACGTTTGCTACAGTCCACTGGGTAGGCTGGTAGACTGATCTATCCAGCACACATCTCGGTGGACACGCCCACTTGTGATGTCAGAAGAGGCGAATTTTCAAGACGGCTTGTAACGGCTAATCACACTTCCACCTGTTGGAATGCGATGGGAAATGCTGGTAATGTCCTGGCAATGACGCAGGAAACGGGAAACGTGTCAGACATTTGGGTGACGAAGTTAACGATTGTTGTACCCTGATATGGTTGGCAAGGCGTTGGTCAACCTTGACGAACACTCAATTTGGGAAATTATAATGAGCTACTGAGCAAGGGTTGGGGTTGCAGGGTTGGGGTCGACTAACTATTTGTGGCCACAATTTTTGTCACTGCAACACCCCCATCGCTCCTCTCCCAACCCTCCCAATAAAGCACTTTAACATTCTGATTCAGGGGTCGGTCATTAAAGGGACTTCTGTAATCCTTGGGCCGCCTCCCTTTGTCTGAATGAGTCCTCCACAAATATGCCCTTGCATACCTTGCCTCCCCTTGGTCCCAGTTCACTCGCATGTGCCATGTGTTTGGCACATCCCCATACCACCATAAGCTCTCTTTCTTGCTCTCATGCTCTCTCTAACCCCCCCTTCTTCCTTCCTTAGTTGCGCCATAGCTGTAAATGGAGTACAGTATCAAGCTTCTGAGAAGGAAACACTTGGTGTCCAGGCTAGCTTAGCCTTGGCGCTAGTGTTGCTTCTTTGACAAAGCTAATGCTAACCTTGAAGTGGAAGCCTGGAGAGAGGGAGGGATGAAGGAAGGGAGAGAGAGAGAGAGGGAGAGGGAGAGAGACACTTGCCTGTGCTGTGACGTCTGTGGATTAGCGGGGGTCATCGGCAGAAGGTGTCAGGGCAGGTGGTGGGGTCATTTAGAAAGGTGAGGTTAATACTCTTGGGGGTGGGGGATGGGGGGGAGGGATGCTGGTTGGTGCACGCCACATGTCGGTTGTTTCACTGCTTTTCTTGACAGTACATCCCCCCCCCCCTCTCCGTCCAGGTCTCTTGGGGTCATTCGCCAAATCCCTTAATTCGTTTTGCTTTCAACTCCGGGATCCGTTTAAGAGCAGCGAGCGCTGCCCCATGTGGGGATTTAGGGGGCGTAGCCTGGCTAAAAATACACCCTTCTAGTTCATTGTGTGTTTGTGTTCATTAATAGCTCAATGAAGACATGGACACCCGTTTCTCAACAGGCTCTAAGGTGAATTCAGACTCCAGCCCAGAGTAAATAAAATGTGACGGTTTACTAATTTATATTAATTAATATTTCATGACTGATACAGTAACCCTTAAGACACGGAGGCGGGTCATATTTTGGCCCCGGCCTGCCACTCAAACCCGTATCTTATCAGGGCAGGAACAACAACCTCGTCGTCGAGGTTTGCCCGGCGCCGCCATGGCAACGCTGCACGGAAGCCAGTTCAGCCACCGCTGGTTTTGTCACCTTTGCCCTACTAAGATAAAACACGGCCTCCAGTGGTCCCACGCAGACACTCTCCCAGGCACACACACACACACACACACACACACACACACACACACACACACACACACACACACACACACACACCATGGCCTCTTGCAGGACGTCGCCTCTTTATGGCACACAGGCTTTTGTCCCCCCGTTGCTGTCCCTGGCGGCCTGTCCTCATGACAGCCCGCACGGAATGCGAGGCCCTCGCTCACTCGTGGAGAGAACCTAAAAACAACGTGCCTGATTCGCTTCGCGGGGCCTCGTCTCTGTTCAGGAGCACGACACACGGGCGCGCGCACGCACACACACACACACACACACACACACACACACACACACACACACACACACACACACACACACACACACACACACACACACACACACACACACACACACACACACACACCCGCCCCAGGCCTGTTTTCATGCACTGACAAGATTCATGGAAGTGTTGTGTTCTAGGCCGCGAGCGTGCACACCTTCACACATGTGCACGTGCACAGGCCAGAACAACAGGAGTCTCAGGCAGGGCGTCGCGGTGCAAGACATGCAAATGCACGCTGCTTTGTTTATCGTTCTTTCGCATGACTCTGACTGGCGTGGCACTAGTGTTGTCCGTCGGACGCGCACGTCCTTGTGTGTATTCTCTCCGTGTGAACCAAATGTGTTTTTATTTATTTTATGAATGTGCTGTAGTATTCGCTCGGCCATGTGTGGTGTGTTTTGTCTATAATGTCAAATACGTACTGTAGACACAGTGGGGGGCGAGGAAATGGATCACCACGGGTCAGGCAGACATTGTGCCGTCCTGCTCTGGGCCTGGTGCCGGGCCTCTTTTCTCTTTCTCCTCTCTCTTCCCCGCGCTTTCTTGGCAGGCCCCTATTGCGTAACCCAAGCCGGCGCGCGGAGGGCAGGCCAGCGAGCCTCTTATATAAGTGCCGCTGTGTGTGTGTGTGTGTGTGTGTGTGTGTGTGTGTGTGTGTGTGTGTGTGTGTGTGTGTGTGTGTGTGTGTGTGCGTGCCTCTGGCCATGTAAAGCCTGGCACACACACGACCCCGAATGCACGCTCTCACATGCTTTCCTTTATTTGTTGACATGCATGCACACACACAGACGTGCGCATTAGGACTATCTGGTACTTTGCAGCAATGGGTTCTCCCCTCTTCTTTTGGGAGGGGGGGGGGCTATGGCCGCCCCACTATCGGTTCCTTGGCCCGCAAGGATTATTGACGGGTTTTATCATGGAGATTAAGAGATCTTGTGTCTGTTTACCGTCTTGGCCTGCCGCCACTGATCTGGCTGATTATGGAAGGGGACTCATGCGCCCCATATCCCAATCCCAGGAATTAAATGAAAACCGATCCTGTGCCTTTTCTTCGGTTTCGGCCTTATTTCAGGGCATTCTTCTTCCCAGGCTAGCTAAATGGCTGCACTCCTGTGTAGCCGTCTGTTAACACCATGAGTCAAAGTCACAAGTGCAAACCCTCATGTGGTGTTTGTTTTTCATAAGCGCTCCTATTGGTTTAATACACACGCATCACTGCCATGCGTGCTAAATCAAACAAAGTATCTCTTTTCTAGTATTTAGATTTGCAACCTGTTTAAATCAACCTTGGACCGTTCAGTTTCCTCTTTTTTTAGAAAGGCACACCTCTGCTTTTTTGATTTAAATGGCTATAGTGCTGAAGCCTTCTCTTCTGCTCCTGAGGAATTACCTGCTCTTCTTGAATTCAAGCAAAGTAGGTTTCATTTTTAGTGTGTAATTTATCTGAGCAATCTAGTGGCAACTAATTTCTCAGTTATGTTTGCACAAACAAAATGACTCTTGGCTTCCGATCAAGATGTCTATCTTTGCCGGCAGGGGGGTTGGTGTTACTGGAGTTCAACGACTGCTAGTAAACTGTTAACCACACTGTTGCATCTTGCACAGCAATTTGACTAAATGGCAAGCCACATTGTTGAGAGCTCTGACACCTTACTCACCAGTGGCTCCAGCGGAGAGACTTTGTCGCAAGGCAGAGGTGCCGGGTTTCAGACTTGGTGGGTGGAAAGCCGCGGTTTCTGTTTCGGTTGCTGGCTGACATTTCAGCGGGCCATCACGACGGACACGAGTGCTGTCCGCACAATGGATTTATAGATGGGGACAATGACACCCAAGGCCGTCCTCCTCTTCCTCCTTGTTCTTGAATCAGACGTTTGAACCAGTAGCAGAAACACAGTTGGTTTCTAGAAGTTGTGGATCTGCAGAAACTGCCTTGGTGTGAAATTGTGCGTTTCGTGATTCCTTTTCTGGGAGTTGGTATGACTGTGTGCCACGTAATTTAGGTGTTTCCTCACCTCAATTTTTAGGGACTTGCTAGTAATCGATTTTGTCACACGATACATTGGCTGAACTCATTGTTGCAGCTGTGCACAATAATGTATAACTCACAGGATAACCGGATTTGCGGAAGTCCACAAGCACCTGCAAGCACACTTCCTTTGACGCTTGTAAGTCCTGCTAGGAGTGAATAGAAACAGTTTACATCAGTGAATGATGAAGGCACGCAGGCTAAGAGCAGACAGGATGGAGTCAAGTACACCCCATAAATCCAGGCACATGAATCTTTATCCCTGGACTCTGCGCTGAACGACCAGAGCTTGCCCGAGGAGTTCCCGGCGAGCCCGGGCTGGCGCTCGCTCAGAGGCATAAATTGAACCTTTCTAAGCCTCTTAGGCGTTCATTTACAGCTCCTCTTCAAAGAGGTGGGCTGCGAGACAACAGATCCTAATGCAGTAAAGTAGGCCAGGAGGATTCCCCCTCTCCTGTCCGACCTGCACATGCCTGTGATGTTTTTTACTATCTGAAGCGAGGGGAGATGAGACTAGACTAGAGTGGGGGGGGGGGTTTTTGCTAGCGCTAAGGGACTCCTGTGGCTACCAGTGACACGAGATTTAGTGTGAGGTTGATAGGACCTGGCTAGTCCCCTTCAGCTCGAGGTAGAACTCTGGCGACTCCCCCTGGTGTGGACTCTAGCCCGTCATACCGCGTTATCCTCCTCTTAACACCCCCCACCCTGCACTACGTTGATCATATCCAGACACCTTGCATGTTGGTATATGCTCTCGCTGCCCCCCCCCTTTGCCTCCAGCAGGGCTCAGTAGGACCGCTGTCAGACCCAGTGGGCTGACCAGAGAGAGGGTGTGGATGATGGCCCTGAAGTGTGTCAGGAACCCTACGGGGTCGCTGTGACCAAAATGTGTCAAAACCGACACCAGTTTCTTTTGCCCTTTCCTGGCCCGGTACAAAATGTCTAAATGCATGAGTCTGAGACTGCTGATTTATATTTTGTTCACCGGGCAGTTGAAAGCGACTAAAGGTGCTTTTCCAGGTCAGCCTGTAAAAAGGCATCCCAATCCTGTTTTGCGCTATTAATCAAAAGTCCCTTAACATAGCGTAACAAGTAAACAACCGGCATCCCCAACTCCAAAGATTATTTCATGACCTCACTGGGAGCCCATTGTGCGACCAAAAGCACGGCCACGCATTCGATGAACACATACCACCAGGGACTTGCGCAGGCCAGGGATTTAACCAGGGATTAGGTGCCTTGCTCAGCGGCACACATTACCTCCAGTAGCCCTCGCTCCCCCGAGCGGCCCAGGCAAACTCTAGTAACCTCTGCGCTATGACCGGCAGTAACCTCCCCAGACAGGTCTATTGTTTGTAGTCTAACAGGTAGCTAATAAGCACAGCTCGGTCACATGACACCTGCTGGGCCTGACACAATGGTGTGTGTGTGTGTGGTGTGTGTGTGTGTGTGTGTGTGTGTGTGTGTGTGTGTGTGTGTGTGTGTGTGTGTGTGTGTGTGAGAGAGATGCGGGAGAAGAAATGGAATGTTTAACACCATATCAAAGCTGTGTTTGTTGTGCCTGAGGCGTGCCGGCCACAGGGGCCCAGGGCCGGCGTTGTTGTTATAGCCGCTACCTTTCTATCGCGGAACGGCGAAGTCCTCGCGAACTCGGCCGGCCTTATGGGTTTTGTTTTCTGCGGCTCACAGCTGAGCCACACGTGACTGGTGTTTTCCCCGGAAAGGGTGTGTGTGAGCGCTTGTTTTTGTTGTCGTCGCCGCGGTGTATGATGTGGATCATACGTACGTACGTGAGTGTCTGGGGCTCGCTCCCTGCTCCCTGTAGACAATCTGCTTCCTCCTGAACATCCTCCTGAAACCCCCTTGCGTTGTCGCCATCAGACATGCCTTCCCATGGTGCCAGATCGCTTCACATGTACAGTAACATTTTGGGCATTTAGCAGACACTTTTATCCGGAGTGACCTACACCAAAGTACATGCTTCATAAGAAGGTGAAACAGTATATCGCTGTCGGTACAGTAAGGATGTTCATAGAACCAAGTGCAAAGCATTAACAATCACTCCATCCGATTTTGATATGGAAAAGTTTTTAGTCCAGCCCAGAATACGCAGTCGCTACGGCCACAACTCGTGCCGGTCTTTATCATTGAAAGACAAAGCCCCCGTTTGTAAAGTCTAAATCTTTAATAGCTGAAAATGGCTTCATCTTCACTTGAAACGTCTAACAAAATGGCCTTGTGAGACTATCTTGTTCGTCTAAAACAATGACTCCCTTTCTTCACTTTACTAAATATAAACCCTGCCTCGAGCACTGTGCTACACAACACCTAAAACGATTTCCTTCTTACTATACATTCAGTCGAGCATGAACATGAGTTACATTATTAGTGTTCTGTTCAACCTATCTCAAATTCATCTACATTTTTTTTTAATGTCGTTGCTTTATTAAGGACCCTATACAACAAGTTCAGCTAAGTGAAAGGCCTGGTATTTGACAGTAAAAACAATGTTGTCACAACGTTGGTGTAAAAAAAACAAACATGCACACCTGTTAAAGTTCAGTGTTAAACTGGGTAAACAACTGGCTAGCTTTAGCTTGTTGGCCTTACTAGCAAACCTAG
Source organism: Pollachius pollachius (assembly GCF_949987615.1). NCBI lineage: Eukaryota > Metazoa > Chordata > Actinopteri > Gadiformes > Gadidae > Pollachius > Pollachius pollachius. The sequence continues at coordinate 6,396,646 of NC_136946.1, read as the reverse complement.
CTAGGTTTTGTGTTTGTCAACGGCCACCATCAGTTGGTGAAAGCCTTCCTGCCTCTGTAATCTTTATATTTTCTTTCCGCTCTGTACTCTTGATTTTTTTCAACAAGGTTGGGTCAGTTTGATAATATGGTTTCATATCCAGCAGCGAATAGTGTTTCTTTGACACCTTATCTCCTGTGTTTTGGAACAGCGATACCAAAACACGGTTGTTTCTCTCGAATAAGCTCGCCTTTTTTCGAAGCGATTCATGAAGGAGCTGGGTTACATTCGTTCAACCGGTGGATGACGTTAGGGTTATCGTACTCTTGTTGACGTCTCGTCCCCTGCTGTTCAGAGAGGCTACTCGAATCCCTCAGATCCTCCAGTTCATAACAATGGGGAATGACCAACCGTCGTATTTTCCTTCTTTCTTGAGAGAATCTGGTTGTTTTCATTAGCTTCTATGGAACTCTGCGTGCTAACCGAACCCTAGCTTTGTCCGAACAATCACATTTGTTGTTTTTTTGCTAAAGCGTTGATCTTTCGTTGACACACACACACACACACACACACACACACACACACACACACACACACACACACACACACACACACACACACACACACACACACACCCAACACACGCACTCCAACACACACACACTACAAGGATTAGTCGAGTCCAACGATTAATTTCCTGCTGAGACTAAATACCTAAACTTTCCCACTCATTTAATATTTGAACGATGGTATTTCTAAGCAGAAACCGCATGGACAGAAGACGGCCTATCTGTCTCTCCCTCTCCCCCCCCCGCCGCGTTATCAACTGTAAGCGTACAGCCGAGGTCATGAGCGAGCCACTGTGCGTGTCTGCTTTCTAAAGATAGTCAAAGTGTTCCCATCGGCCTATCTGTTTTTACACCAACACGCCGTGTGATAAGAGGCGTTCGGAAGGGCCCACAAGTCCAGAAAGTGAGGGTTTGCTGTTCCCAGATTAGCCAACGGTCTGCTGACTGACGGTGGAAGCAATGCAGAGTATCGCTTCTTGGCCCTCTCCTCCGGAACGCCGACTGTAGACACACACACAGTGTGCACACACATTAACTTTGTTCCCGGGAACTGACACTCACACCGTCGACCTGTTTGAATCATTGACTACGAGACCGTCTTTAGTTTCAACCGAGTTAGTTATTCTCGGTCAGCGGTCAGGACAACCTAGGAGTAGCTGGGGTGTTGTATTCTCAAACGAACGGAATGGGTTCAATCCCCGTCTGTAGCCCATCCTGTGAAAGATGCCTCTGTGTCTTGTGCACAAAAGCACACGCTTGGGTCAGGACGGACTAAATATTTAATTAATAGTTATTATCAAAAAGAGTTCTTATATGAAGCAAAGCAAATTAACACAGTCCTGCTTCATGTGCGTTGCTCCATTAAAACAAGGATGAGGCACATTACTGTTTTTGGGTCGTGCTACAAATACAAATACGACTTTATGTGCTTTGGGCGGGAATGACTCTGAATTCAGCGGAAGGCTCTTTGGTTAACAGTGTCTGAGAGACCTAATGAAGGTAGCGGTCCACCTGTCTGACCCTGTGCCCCCCCCCCCCACAGACACATGTTCTTCATGCACGTGAAGGAGGACCTCCACAGCGGCCACCTCCGCATGGCCTCAGAGCAGGCGGTGGAGCTCAGCGCGCTGCTGGCCCAGGCGGAGTTCGGCGACTACAACCAGAACACGGCGCAGTACTGGTACCGGGAGCTGTGCGGGGAGGAGCCCTGCCCGGACACCGTCAACAGGTAAACAACAACATCATTACTAACACGTACACAAACGATGACGGGCCTAGCCTAAGGGGCCATGGGTTATATTATTTTTATATTATTAATATTTTTTATTCCTACAAACTGGAATATTTTTTATTTCAAATAAATACACACACACAGAGACACAGATGGACACACACACACACACACACACACACACACACACACACACACACACACACACACACACACACACACACACACACACACACACACACAGAAAGACACACACACACAGAAAGACACACACACACACAGAAAGACACACACACACACAGAAAGACATACAGACTCAGAAAGACACACACAGAAAGACAAAGCGACACACAGAGAATGTGACTGGATATACGTGGAGAAATATGAAAGGATCTCACTTTCTTTACCATGGTGATGAGACTGTATTGCTTGCTCTATCGCACAAAATATTCAAGTGTGAAAATATTCAACCGGTGTGTCACTCCCTGAACAAAGTCTAGGAAAGCTTTCCAGAGTAAACAACCGAGACAGACGCCTTCCTTTCGTTTCCTTGACTTTCACAAAGTCGCCAGGCGACGGATGAGTGCCTTTCATATAAAAGCAGACGGTTCCCTGTCTCTCAAAGACGAACAACATGGCTGCCCCGTAGCCCGGTGCTCCCGCGATTCCTCCGATTAGTTCGGCTCAAAAGCACTCGGGAAACAGACTCCGGCCGGTCCGCTGCCAGCGAAAAGCCTCAATAAGACACTGCTGCTCAACGGGGCAGAAAGATCGCTCGCTCCCCCCCCCGGGGAGAAGGGCCGTTTTTAGTTACTCTTCCACAAAGCCCGGCATGGATCCCAGCCAGGGCCTGGGATCCACCTTGGGGTCCAGGGCCCGGGGCGGTCTGAAGCCCCAGTTGAGAGGACTCGCTCAGGGTGTGAGTCTGTCTAGCGATGGCAGTCGGGTCTGTGTTTAAAGTATAAATATAAAAGGGTTCAGACTGTGCAGGTTGTACAGGGGAAAGCTTTGTGTTTATGGGAGGATACAATGTCCCCGTATTCGAGTCCATGTTCTCTGAACGCTTTGCTCGCCCTTGTGTTATGATTGCGTATTGATTAGATTATTGGTTAATCTAATCATAATACATGACCTTTGTGCTCCATGTTGGATACACAGGCAAATCGGGTTTGTTCTGTTGTCCCGTTTTTTTTATATATATATATCTAATCAAAATCATATTAACCGCAACACGGTAAACAATTCCAATAGAGTATTCCACGGGAATCTCAATTTGAAAAACGCGGTAAACCGTCGGCTGCTGCCTTCAAAACCTTTATGGCACGACGATGCCTAATTGAAACCGAAAAGCATTAACCTATCTAAGTGGGCTTTTTAAAGGGCACTGCGCTCGTCGTTCGGCTCCGGCTGAACGTCTTCTAGTTAGCGATGAAATCACCCCAGTCCTGGCTGTCCGCCAGGGACGGCATCAAGCCAAAAGCTTCATTAAAAAAACATATTTGCCTCCACAAGACGGCATTCATGCCAGGTGACGAGCACCCCATGTGACCCGAACACGATCCGTCACGGAGGATTGAGTGTCAGGGCGCACGCAGTAAAACACCACCGTGCCATCTATCCCCAGCCGCCTAGCTGACACACGCGATGCGCTGTGAATGCAAATGCAGGGGAAGTAGACGGACTGGTAAAGGGGGGGTGGTGAGTGTGGAGTGGCTGGGCAGCCTTGTCATGTTCAACAGTTGTCAATAGTTTGGACTCGTGGAAGACTTTGCGCTCACGACTGCTCTGAACACTTGCGCCGTGCCAGCAGGTGGCTGACCCCACAAGGGGCCCCTCGTCTGACGATGTGCCCCTAGTGAGCGGACTCGCGTGTGCCCACAAGCAGGTGAAAGTGCCATTTGGAGCACGCCCTTTCGCTGAAGCGCCTCCGAAAAATGTGAGCGCACGCAATTTCCGGCCGGCCTTTCGACCGGCTGGCCCCGTTGGAAATCAAACCCCCAACCCTGGCAGTACAAATGAGCTGCCACCGGATCCTGGTGGATTCAGGTTTCCTTCCTCGTGCGTTTTCATTTCTATTTTGTCAGCCGAGCTGCGGTTTCCCTGAGGTTAGAGCCAGAGTCCCTTTTGGGAGGTTAACAGGTCTTGTGAGTACAGGCTGTAACTTTACCTCTAATTGTTTTTTGTTGCAGTGCTACCGATCATGTGCAAGTTGAGATAAATGGGCCCCTTTTCTAAGTGGGGAATGGGATTTAGCTTAAAAAATGCACCAAAAACGGAAGCAAGATGTTTTCCTTAATATAATCAAGCGAGTCCTCGAGTGTAGTGCTATATGTAAAACCACGTATTTAATTAAGCTTCAAGTGCAGGCTTAATTATGGCCCCGTGCATATCACAAAATCTTCAATCACATCTTCATTTAATTATATTCAAGTAATTAGGACTTGGAATAGATTTACAGTCTAGCAGTTGCAGAGAAGTTTCTTTTTCATGTCTACGTGCTGTTCTTATTTATCTTCACCGCTCAGCTATGGTTCACGGTTGTAGACGCTGGGGGGGTGGGGGGAAGAGAGGGGGAGGCGAGGGTCTGCCTTCTGTTAAAAGGATATGTGCATCCTGAACAGCTGCTTTCTCACTCCGGTCACACTTGTTATTTTCTATTTCAGTCTCAACACATGGATTCATGTCCGTGTTGGTGGCGTCTCTCAGCCGCCGGTAGGAAAGCCTTGAGCAACAACCCTATCGCCTACCAAAACGTTACTCCTCTAATCCATGCTTTCCCGGTTTCCCCCGCCACCATCGACGCTTCGAGGGTCTTTTGAGGACACAGGTCTTTCTGGTCACTGAGTTTGAATCAGGGTCTGTTTGCATACTGAGCCCGGTCACCGTTGGAAACGGAGCGCAGAGCTATATTGTGCAGGAGACGGATGGAGGGGTAGCTTCGGGTGGTTAAAGAGGGAGATGGAGAGAAACGGCTGAATGATTCTGCCTATGGAAGTGCGGTGTGTGTGCTCCGCTGGATCCCTCGTTGGCTGTGGCTGCGACGTGTTGTCTGCATTATTTATCCCAGCAGCCTGCCGAGCCACTAACGACCATCTGAGTGTTGATTAAAATGTGGAGCTGGGTGTTGTTGGTTAAAGGAGGCAAGAGAAAGTTTTGGACAGAGAAATAAAAACACCAACTCCACTTGTTAAACATTCTTAGCACGTTGCCTCTGCTAGCCTCCTCAAGCTCGCGATATTGATCTGACGTCGACTGAGAGAAACGACAAGGATATTTGTTGAGGCAAGGCAACTTTATTTATATATCACTTTTCATACACGAGGCAGACTCAAAGTGCTTCACATAGAAACGTCGTCATACAACAAAATGTAATAATAAAATAAAATAGATACGTTTAGTTCAGATAATTGTTTTAGTTGACAGGTAAAAAGTAAAATTCAAAGAAAACAATTTAACATGATTTCTTTCCTTTTTTCTCCTCCCCTCCCTCCCTCCCTCCCTCCCTGCCTCCCCTCCCTCCCTCCATCCCGCCCCTCTCTCCCCTCCCTCCCTCCCTCCCTCCCCTCCCTCCCTCCCTCCATCCCCTCTCTCTTCCTCCCTGCCTCCGCTCCATCCCCTCCCTCCCTCCCTCCCTCCCTCCCTCCCTCCCTCCCTCCCTCCCTGCCTCCCCTTCCTCCCTCCCCTCTCTCCCCTCCCTCCCTCCCTCCATCCCTCCCCTCTCTCCCATCCCTCCCTCCCTGCCTCCCCTCCCTCCCTCCCCTCTCTCCCCTCTCCTCCCCCCCTTGCAGAATCGTGTCCCGGCACCAGGCCCTTCAGGGCGCGGGCCCCGGCTCAGTGGAGTACCAGGCCCTGCAGCTGGTCTCGTCCCTGGAGCACTACGGCGTGGAGTGGCACTGGGCACGCGACGCCGACGCCCAGCGGCTGGCCATCGGCGTGGGGCCCGAGGGCATCGCCGTCTGCAAGGAGGACTTCGCCCTCGTCAACAGGTGGGGGAGAGCTGGAGAGTGTGTTGTTGTCGTGGTGTTGGTGGTTGTTGTTGTTGTTGTTTGGTACAGAGTTTTATATTTCAGCTTTCAGATTTCATGCAGCTACTAAGGATTTTCCATTTAGCTAGTCTCACTCAGAACTTAAGTCTGGCAGACGAGCTCTATGAGGGAGGGGGGGGGGGGAGAGTGAGGGGGGGAGAGTGAGTGATAGAGTGAGTGAGAATGACTTAAGTATTTACAAGTCAGTCATTTAACATGGGCTATATTGCCATGTTATCTACTCCAGCACTGGGAATTATCAGTGATGACTCAATCCGTGGCCGTTATTGCATCGAATGATTAACTTTGGTAATTCACGTCATACAAGTCTACAAGTTAAGTACACATCCTATTAGGAAGCGGTTCCGAGTTGTTCCCGGTAGATGGGTTGTCTACATCCAATTGACATTCATCTTTGTTTCCTCCCGCCTCCCTCCCATCCCAGAATATGCTACCCGGTCATCCAGATCGCCACCCAGTCGGGGAAGAGCGTGTACCTGACCGTTACCAAGGAGACCAACGACAGCGTGGTGCTGCTGTTTAAGCTCATCAGTCACCGGGCGGCCAGTGCGTTGTACCGAGCCATCACGGAGACGCACGCCTTCTACAGGTGAGGGGGGGCGCCGCCCTAGGGGGCGACTTCTGATTGGACGGATCTGATCTTCTGATTGGACGGATCTGGGAGACTCGATTATTGGTGGTTTGGTCAAAGGGATTTATGTTATTCATGCGTTCATGGTCATGCGTTCATCTGCTCAATGTCGTTTTGGGATGACCTAATAACAAGAGTTACACGGGGCATCTCGCCCTGTGTCCCGCGAGTTAAGCAGTTGGCCACTCATTGACTAAAGCCGTGCTCCTTTTGGAATAATGCGCATGTTCCCTGGCTGCTCTGGTGGGGAGAGATCACGCCCCGAGCCAACTCTACAGGCACCGAGACCAGGAGAGGAAAAACCCTTACTGATAGACCTAAAGAAACTCGGGTCTATTTGTTCTCCGAAGGTTTCTGCTCTATTTGGCACAGAGCGTACACTGAATATGCATTTGCCGCAATCACAAGCGTGCACATTGACTCTCTATTGCTCTTAAATCCTCCTTTTTTATTTTTTAGCATGCATGCGCACAGCCGGTGTGTTCTGAAAGCCCTCGTCCTATTCCTTTAGTATGCATCTGTAATGAAGGCATAGCCCGGTGTGTGTGTGTGTGTGTGTGTGTGTGTGTGTGTGTGTGTGTGTGTGTGTGTGTGTGTGTGTGTGTGTGTCCTTGCACACAAGGTTGTAAGGAGGGAGCACAATCCAAATGGCTGCACTATAGAATTGTGCTCGCTCAGTCAGAAAAGCCACAAAGGTACAAAAGACGCATCGCTCTGCCTTTGTTTTCGGACATGCAGGCTTTTAGTTTGGAGTGGGCAGAATTTCCCCCGTCACCTGCGTGCGTTTCTTCGTGGCGCAGGTGCGACGCTGGACTGTGCCCCGTAGTGGGGGGCTGTGTCAGTGGAACACAGTGAAGTTGACCTGCCCGCCACAAACTGCAGAGTAGCAAAATACAATGTTCTAGAAGAAACGACAAAATTCCCTTTTTACTTTTCTTGTTTCAATGTATTTTTATGGGCTCCCGTACCTTTTTGGATGTTGTCAGACGGGACAGAAAGTAGGTTGAAAGGGAGAGCCAATCACACGGGCCGCCTTCTCATAAACCCAGACGCCATCATTCTGTCCGTCCCTTGAAGTTACGGTCAAGTTGGAACGAGCTCACGACCCGTTTGGAAGCTCAAAGTCCTCATCTCACCGGGGTCCTTCTTCCTCCCACCCCCCTCCCGTGTCCAGGTGCGACACGGTGACCAACGCGGTGATGATGCAGTACAGCCGCGACTTCAAGGGCCACCTGGCCTCGCTCTTCCTGCACGAGAACGTCAACATGGGCAAGAAGTACGTCTTCGACATCCGCCGCACCTCCAAGGAGGTCTACGACCACGCCCGCCGCGCCCTCTACAACGCCGGCATCACTGACCTGGTGTCGGGCGGCGGCGGCGGCGGCGGCGGCGGGACCCCGGGCTCCCGCTCGCCGAGCCGGGGCGGGGGGCGCGACGAGGCGCTGGACTGCGGCAGCTGCCAGGAGAGCCGCGAGCTGCAGGAGCGCGTGCAGAAGCTGCGCGAGGCGCTGCTGTGCATGCTCTGCTGCGACGAGGAGATCGACGCCGCCTTCTGCCCCTGCGGCCACATGGTGTGCTGCCAGGGCTGCGCCAGCCAGCTGCAGGTGAGACCCGACCTCCACCCAATACACCGACCCCATCCACCAACGCGACCCCCACCCGTCATCCTCGGCCCCCACCCATCATCCTCGGCCCCCACCCATCATCCTCGGCCCCCACCCATCATCCTCGGCCCCCACCCATCATCCTCGGCCCCCACCCATCATCCTCGGCCCCACCCATCATCCTCGGCCCCCACCCATCATCCTCGGCCCCCACCCATCATCCTCGGCCCCCACCCATCATCCTCGGCCCCACCCATCATCCTCACCCCCACCCATCATCCTCGGCCCCACCCATCATCCTCGGCCCCCACCCATCATCCTCGGCCCCCACCCATCATCCTCACCCCCACCCAACAACCCTACCTCCCCTCCCGTATCCACAACCCCACCCCCATCGACCACCCCCACCCACCAACCTCAACCCCACCAACCCCACACCCATCCACCCAGCTACGTAGTACTACTACTAAGTAATATGTTTTTTATGCTTTTTTTTTTTTTTTCCTCATCAAGCCTTAATAAAAAAGCAATGACTCAATTAAATATTAAACTAAACAAATTTGCGGTCGACCAGCAACGCGTCATCGAGGTATTAAAGCGAGCTAATCGGGTCATCGAGATATAAATCAGCAAATAAATGACGATGGCTACAAATGATCATTGGATTGCCGTCGCCCTCTGTTACCTCTGCGTGACACAATGATTAACCTATGACCTAGTTTCAAAGGTCAACCTACTCTCCAATGTGAGCAGAACAGCAACAGTAGCGCGCCTGTTCTCTGGGGGTACATTAGAATGTGAGACTGCCTCTACAAGCATGGCCGCCTTCCAGACCCGCGTGCCCCCCCAGGCGCTCCAGCCGTGCTCCACATGCCCGTCGACGTCTTCAGATGGCACGATAAAGGATGTGAAGAATTGTTCAAATTAAAAACTTGCGGAACCCTTTAATTATTTATCTTAGAAATGTTTTGGCCGTGTTTGTAACTCGCGTCGTCCCGGGCCTTCTGTGGCTTCTGACCCTGTGAGGGGAAGAGGGATCGCGTTGGGGGGGGGGGGTGGGGTTGAATGCGTTTGTGCGTTGCCAGTCGTCTCTCTACCCTGCTTCCGCTGGGGCCTAATGGCCTCTTCATGTTGTTGAATAGACCCTTTTATATATCTGCCGTTGATTAAAAACAGCCAAGCGAGCTCATTTCAATAGCGCCATAAATCTTCCCTTCTCTCTCCGGCGCGGGGACAATGGCTCCGTGTTTTTTCAACAGAGTCCTCGCCACGCACGCTTGGTGTCGGCACTCCAGCCTGTTATTTAAAATGGTTAAGAGGTTTTTAATGCGCCGAGGAGACTCTGTTTGTGTCCGGCGGTGGGGATCCGGCCCAGGGCCTAGTGTCTGTGTAACAGCCCGCTGGTAATGGGCTGGCCGTGGAGTTGCTACTTTGTTGGCGTTTTCTCCATTTTCTATGACTTTGGAGATGTTTATAGAATATTGTTTTTGTGCATTTAATGATTCCCATGTGTACTGTAAATACATGTAGCCCGTCGGTGGAAGCTTCCAGGGGGCTTGTTTATGATTACATCAAGACTTCTAATACGAACTCCCTACCAGCTTTAAAGATGGCCGATGGCACTGTTCTACTCAGAGTAACATTAAAATCCTGCTACATGCGGTCAGCCATCATTAGCACCACCTGACCCCAGATGCTCCGGTTATATCACACGCTGTCCCTGCTCAGAAACGCCCCCTAAATGGCGGCCTGTGAAACGTCTCCAAGATGTCTGACCCGTCTCCCCCCCCCCCACTCCTCTCTGCCTGCAGACGTGTCCCGTGTGCCGCTCCGACGTGCAGCACGTGCAGCACGTCTACCTGCCCACGTGCACCAGCCTGCTCAGCCTCACCCTCACAGACAACCACCAGCCCCGCACCGCCAACACCACCGCCAAGACCACCACCAGCAGCAGCAGCGGCGGCGGCAGCAGCCCCATGTCCATCCACCGGGACACCACCTCCTCCAACGCAGAGCACAACCACAAGGTCTCTGCGCGGTACCACCACATGTAGACCGTGGGTGGAGCACGCCCCCTCCCCAGGGCGAATGACCCACAGGACTGATGAACTGGTGAACCGGGTTCGTTGTTAATGTTCAACAGAGATTGGAGGTTGTTGTGTTTGTGGTGGTTGAGGGGAGGGGGGGGGATCGATGAGATACTTCGCCCACCTGGACTTCATTTGATCCGTTTTTCTAGTTCCAAAGTTCACAATCTACCAAAATCTATGAGAAGACTCCAGAGACTGTAGCCACTCCCACTCCTTGCCCCGCTTGTTCTTGATTGGGCCGTGGCCGCCGCTGGGCCACGCCCACCAACACCGCTACGTCATATCCAGCCAGTCCGATCTGTCCTAGTATTGCATCCCTCTGACACCCTTGTCCTTTTGGATTAGCCCCTTGTGTTGTATTTCTTAATTAATTTATTGACGTATCAGTTGACCTGATGAGTAGACGAAACACTATTTTGTTTTTGAAGTTTTGCTTTGATGTATGAGTTTTATTTCTTTTGCTGCTTTTTTCCTTTTGCTTCATATCAGGTGAAGTTAATGGCATCCATATCCGGCATCAATTCCTTTTTAATGATTTCGCAAAGAGATTCTGTGTTTTAAGAGAATATTATTTTCACATTATGGATTGAGTCGATCAAGTCGTTGATATCATATTTAAAGCATGTCCCTATATTCCGGTCATTTGTTCAGCCGGTTAATTCTCCGATTACTCGGAATGAGATGCATCTTTTTAAAAACATTGGCAGGGTTTTTGTGTTATATTTCTTGTGTGATCCATGTATTTAATTATGTTTCCCCTTAAATGCAATGGGGAGGTCTCCAGAGCCTGGGAAGCACACTTGTACACACACGTACGCACGCACACAGGAACACACACATGCACGCACACACGCACGCACAGACAGACACACAAGACTAACACGCACGCACACAGACACACAAGACAAACACACACAGACACGAACACACACACGCATAGTCACACACCACTTTCAGTAACCCGATTTGCACAGGCAGTGGTTCTGCAAGCTAAAACGTATCTGTCCTCATAAAAATGAATCTGAAAAATGGACACGGCAGAGATTGTATTTGTTGAAGCGCTGTTGTTGTTTTAACAGACTTGTTGTTGTTCAGTGTCAGTTGCTCCCTCCCTCCACCCCACTCATGGGAACTAGTAGTAAAAGTCCTTGTTTTATTTTGAAAAGGTACTAGCAGATTTGTCAGTGCAACACCAGCTTGCCGTTCGAAAAGGTTCAACCTGTAATTTATTTTTCCCTCTGCCCAAGGTATGTTTTTATTTGGAAGAAAGGAGAAATCTTGTGTACATTGTCACTTTACCAAGAGAAGTCTCTCCATGTAGGGGTTTGGCCTTAATGTAGCACCGACACAATGTGTTTTTCAATTACGTATTCTCGAATTTTATTTCTATGCACAGATTATTTTTGTTTGTTGACGTGGAGGTGAGGAATACTTTTTGTGGATGCAGAATATCTTTCTGTCTGTCACTTCCTGTCAGCCAGAGAGTGTGTTTTATTTTTCCACATTGTAAAAGTTGCGATTTGTTTCTGTTTTCTGAAGCAATAGCCACTACGAAATAGCGTGTAGGATAAAATCCTTTTTTATATATTACGCTTTGACAAGAAAGAAGTATTAATAAAGGTGTTTTTAAAACAAAAACTGGAGCCTGTATCGTTAACATTCCAAAATTCCACTGAGGTCTGTCTGTGAGAATGTCTGTCTTTCTGTGAGTGTCTGTCTGTCAGTCAGAATGGCTGAAGATGTTTCAAACCCAGGTCAAAGCACTCTGTGAAATGAAAGCAGTGAAAGGGTTAACTGTGCTGCTGGACTTGCACCAAGTCCCCATCTTGATAGGAGGTGAAAGAAGTTCCATTCTGAAGGAGGGTTTCAGATTCCAACCCTTGAGCTTGTTGATTGGAGGCTGCTGTGTTGGGGGCTGTCCAACAAATGTAATCTTCTGACCTGTTCTGTACCGAAATAGCTGGGATATCTCGCCTCCCCAGCTAATGTGTTTTTGCTGTCATGACCCAGATGAGGTCTCTACTGGGCAGTCACAGGATCGATCATCCTCAGTTGTCAGTGGCTAAAGAATGCAGGGGTGAAGGGTCATGTTTTGTTGACAAGGCTGTCAGAGTAGAGGACATGGCTGCCTATTGGCTAGCATGAGCTTGACCTTTAAGTACAGTCCTGTAGTTTAAGGGCTTGTTGGTCGATGGCCGTTTGAACGTTGGCCTCCTTAAGTGGAGGGTTATGTCAGTTGGATGAACTGTAGAACTTGTTGAGTTTGGCAGTAGTGGACATAGACTTAGTTTTTCAGCTATGCAAATATCCACTACGTCCTGAGATCCATTAAGAAGTGTCATTGTGTTGTAGTTTGTGGTGGTCTCTTCAGATCCCTGTAAACGTCGAATACAGATATGGCATATCGTTTAAATATATGTTTTAAAGGCAGATGTAACCAGAACAAATCAATATGTGGTATGGAACTGGTAGAAACAACTGTGAATGTATGATAAATAATCAAATGTATCACTAGATGGAGGAGTAAACTAACGCCAAAAAAGAGTGAGAAGATGAGATCCAAAAGGGTGATATCGTCAAAAGAAGCGAAAAAGATAATCTAGAAAAGGAAAGATGGAGCAAATGACAAAACGTAATGAAGACAGAGTACAAAAATGTATTTTTAATATCTCTTGGTTCAGTGCTGCTCAGGAGGCCTTGGCCAGATTTGACGTTATAAATCTCCCGACGTGGCCTCAATCACTTCAACATGTTGGGTGTAAATGGAGAGCTCCCTCGGCGAGACTTGGACCTGGGTCTTGGACTGCTGGTAACCAAAGACACGTCCTCAATATGAACGAGCTCAAAACCTGGAGTTTTCAGGGTTGTTGTTAAGGTTGTGATGGCTCTTCACAGTATATGAGGGGTCGCTCCTCTGATCCAGTGGTATTTTCACAAGGGGCAGGCAGTTGGATCGCAGGTAATATTTCAGAGCCATAACACACAGTGGATAACACTTCTATAGGCCTATAACAGATCATGTCAAACCTCGACTGTGCCCTTGTTTAGTTCGAGTTGTTTTGGTTTACAGAAACAGGAACTGAGCCACATTCAGGCAAAAATAAATACCCCCAAATATTTCAGGTTTCTCATCAAAAACCGAAATAAACAGCCGACGTGCGGTAGAGAGCGGTTTCCCCGTAGACCGGTGCTCATTACCTGGACCACTTAGAAAAAAAAAAAGGGGGGGGTCGGAGACAAAGGGAATAATTAAACACCCAGTACGATTGGATTCAACTCATGCCAGGATGCGGAAAACATGAAAGACCCATTCTCACCGGCTTCTCCTCGCTACCTCTGGGGTTCTTCAGCACATCTGCCGCCCGGTCCACAGATCACGCGGAACCGCTGCCACGGTGACGGCCTCCTCACGACGTCACCGACCGCATGCGGTCCGGTGGGCGGATCGAGACCTTTCTGAAGCGTGTCTCAGTGTGTCATATATGGGGCTGGGCGTGTGTCTGCTCTGCAGTACACAATGTTCTAATTGTGTCCAAGTATGAGAACGCGAACCATACGTTGGTTATGTGAATATCCGCCTTTGAATTCACTCGAGTCCGGTTTATTCAGGGTGCTTTATTAATGTATGTTTGCTTCGACAATGCTGAATCGACAATCCCTCGATTCTCCATAAGCTATGCTAAATATTCAGCCAAACTAGCTCATTCAGAACAGTATTTCTAGCCACTCTGTTCACCCTTTCACCTATATCCCTCCCCCCACTTAGACCGACCTATATACCTCTAACTCCCTTTAGATGGGCCTCCAGACATGTGCACATTGCACACACCTTTAGGGCACCTCCACAAAGTTTTTTTATGGGTACATGGTGTACTAGTTCGGCTATCCTTTATTCCTTATCGGGTTTATTACCCTCGGGAGACAACGTGGCCGGCTGGGTCCCGTGCTTATCAGCGCCACGCCACTCACAGTCTGGCAGGGGGGGGGGGGGGGGGGGGGAACCCCTAACCCCTGCCCCTAACGCTAACCCCTGACCCTTACCCTGCTTGGCAGAACGTACTGGGAGGCGTTATGGGGATAGTTGGTCCGTTGGGAGCACCCGATTTTTGCCTTCAACTCAATTCAATTTATCTTACTATTTATATGCAAATATTGCCTATGGGATTTAAAAATGCTGATTTGCATCCTGTTCACCTTTTATAGCAGGTCTACAACGAAAAGGATGAAACTATGTAGCCTCATTTAAATTAAATCTAATGCATGCAGTATATTAGGCTATTGTCAACCAATTCTGCTTGCAAAGGTTGCTACAAGAGGGGCCACGTTTACGCTGTTAAACCTTCTGCAATGGAAAGTGATTTGAAAGTGCATCGAGTGAATGTCTCTGCTTTTAATTGAACAAAGGCATGACAGTCTAGCGCTTCAGCAGTTTACTGGGTTATACTGGCCTCTAGTGGTACAATTGGGTAGCAACATGTACTCTGATTGTGTGTGTGTGTGTGTGTGTGTGTGTGTGTGTGTGTGTGTGTGTGTGTGTGTGTGTGTGTGTGTGTGTGAGTGTGTGTGTGTGCGCGCGCGCGTGCGTGTGTTTGTGCGTGCGTGTGGGCGTCTGTCTCCCGTCCTTTAGCGGGTTTAGGGAGCAGGGCGTGTAGACGAGTCCTGCGCGGGTACAACATGTTCTCCCAGTAAAGAGTCTGAATGATAAATTGGCGTTGCTGCTGTTCAGTTATTGGTTTGGTGCTGTTCTTAACATACATTCTTGCGAGTTCACTTGGATATTTTAAATATTTGGGTGTGTGTTTTGTAGGAGTTATTAGTATTTAAAGTATTTGCAAGTGAGAGGACCTATAGGCCTATGTTCCGACGACACCCTAAGCTCCGTTTATGTTGCATACATAGCAATGAGGCCCAGAGAACCCCAACCCGAACCCCCAATTCCAACCCCCGACGCTAACCCCAACCCGACCCCTAACCGATTCCCAATCCGGAACCATGGACGCAAAAGCAGACATCCTTATCCTTCCTTCCAAGGCTGGCTGGACAGATACAGATAGTTCAAAGATGAACAGTTGATGGTAAGGCATTGAGCTAGCATGACATGAGCAATGCAATAATTGTGTTGTGATATGTGATTTAATAATAACATAGCGAAGTGATTTCCGTGCGTGTGTATGGTTTTAGTCTTTGTTTGGTTATTACCTATGTGGTTCACACTTAGGTCGTTGAGGAGTTGATTGATCTCTGCTGACATCTGGTGGTCAAGCAGTATTCTACTATTCCTTTCTATTTCTGTAATATTACACTATAAATAAAAGAAACGGGATTTCCTTAAGGTGATTGATTTAATTATCTCATTAAATCAATGTGATGAGTTGGCTCTCAGGCCTTTCATCTTGAAACAGTCTTCACACACACACATACACACACACACACACACAAACACACACACACACACACACACAGACGTGCAAACACGCACAAATACGTAAGCACAATAACACACACACACACACACACACACAAAGACACAAAGACACACACACACCCACACAGCTGTTCAGGGCGCAGTGCCCCAGATGGACAGCAGCTGTGCTCTTCAGCACTGCGGCACACAGCCACGACTGTCATGCTGCAGTGCTGGTGTGTGTGTGTGTGTGTGTGTGTGCCCGTGTGTGTGTGTGCCCGTGTGTGTGTGTGTGTGTGTGCGTGTGTGTTAGTGTGCTTATGTCTTTGTGTGTGTTCCTGAGTCTGTCTGTGTGTGTGTGTGTGCGTGTGTGTGTGTGTGTGTGTGTGCGTGCGTGTGTGTTAGTGTGCTTACGTCTTTGTGTGTGTTCCTGAGTCTGTCTGTGTGTGTGGGTGTGTGTGTGTGTGCGTGTGTGTGCTTGTGTGTAAGCATGAGTCAGCTGCCTGCCTCCTCTCCAGCCACTGCTGCTGCTGCCAGTCAGCGAGAGGAGAGGAGAGGAGAGGAGAGGAGAGGAGCGCGTCAGGAGCGGAGAGAGGAAGGGAGGAGAGACGAGAGAGCGTGGGAGGGGGGGAATGCCAGGGAAGGAGAGCGAGCGTCGGCCCAAATAAAGACATGGGGGGGCCTGGGAGGGGCTGGGCCCCTCTGACTATATAAACGCTGGCTGTCTGGAGGGTCGGGTTCGGTGGTCGGGGATTAGGACCAGCAACCGCCGTCACAGCCGCCGCCGCACCATCCATCCTCAGGGGACTCCCTTCAGCCGTCTCAGCTTCCTGGTCCTCGTCTTCCTCTTCGTCCTCCTGGTCTTCGTCCCTGTGGCCCAGAGCCAGGACGCTCCCCAGAGCCAGCATGCCGCGCGTGGACTCGGACCTGAAGCTGGACTTCAAAGATGTCCTCTTCAGACCCAAGAGGAGCAGCCTCCGGAGCCGCTCGGAGGTACCGTCCGTCCGCTGCTGCTGTCAGGCTGGGGGGGGGAGAGGGGGGGGGCACAGCTCTGTCATTAGAGACAGAGCTGTGGTGCATACTGAGCCAGGGAGATATCGTAGCAGAGAGGAGATGTGGGGGTGGAGTGGGAGAGACCAATAGGAGAGGGCAACATGGCCGGCTTCAATGACTTTCTGTTCCCCTGGGGTAGAATGTGGGATAAATACAATGGTGGTCATTGACGTAGCCTCGTGATCACCGTCAAAGGCTTGCCGCTATACCCATAAAGCCTTGTCATTATCCTTTTCAACATTGGAAAGATAGTATCATTAATCGTTGCCTCAATTAATGATATCATGAGTGATGACTAATTGGTTGTTTTGATTGATTGATTGATTGATTGATTGATTAACAATATAAAGGCAGTTCTCTGTATGTACATGCAACCAAACAGTCTCTTGATGACCTTGGCAGCACAACCATTTTTGTTTACCTCATAAGAAAAGAGAGCATTGATTGTCGAACAGTGAGGGTCACCTAAAGCGATGAGACAGACAGCACACATTTAAGAATGATGTAGCAACAGTGCCTTGGAAGACCAATGAAGCTTGGCAGCTATATATCTTAGTGGGAAGACATATGTTTTTTCCCCTGTTATAGAAGCTAATCTTTCCCAAACCCATGAGGGTTAACTACTATTCTCTAAATCTGTTATAACGTATCAGTGTCAGAACTCAAAACAAAAGACACATAGCCAACACACTAGTCCCCATTTCTATCCATCTTGTTTGTTATATTCTAATGTTAGCTAGGTGTTCACCAGCTAGCTGCCAACCAAACATCAGCCTCACCTATGGTAGCCTACAACTGGTTGTAGTAGCTAACAGCTTTTTCACTCGGAGGAGGAAAGAAACTTGCCGGCAGGTTATCAACCACCGCGTCCCGGCGTTTTGTTGGGTAACATGATAGCTGTGGCACGGTTCTCGGTAAAACCGGATTAAAAATAGTACGGTGTGTTCCACGGTGCCCACCAGTACATTCCAGCCAGCGACAGGGGACAGAACTATTTTCGTCTGCGTCGAGGTCGTACCGGTGGTGTTCTAGTTTTGTTTCCTATAAAACTGTGAAAGTGTTGCCATGACGACAGAAGACGGTTACCCTTGCTGATTGTGCACGCGTTCTTTGGTATTCCGATTAGCTTAGTTTATTTTCTTTCAGGAAACCGGACATGTTAAACCCTAAAACCAGCCCTTGAAGCGAAAACCAAACCCTTAAAACCAAACAATGGGAAACCCTAACCCTTACCCTAGAACTGAAAAAAAATTAAAACTCAACCCATAGGAAACCCTACTACCAATAATCGAACACTTTCATCCCCTTGAACGCTAGAACAAAACCCTTGAACCAATAATAGAACCCTAAATCCCAACCCTCATAGGAAACCCTGAACCATAACCCAAACACTAGCTAGGCTTCCTTGATTAAGGATGTCCACGTTGGGGTTTGAACCCAGAAGCTTTCGGCTGGGAACACCACCTGTAACTATGTATTGATTGATTGACTGATCATTCTTCATAACGTTGGTCCGTCCTTGGTTCCTGCAGGTGGATCTCAAGAGGACCTTCACATTCCGTAACTCCAAGCAGAACTACATAGGCATCCCCATCATCGCCGCCAACATGGACACCACCGGGACCTTTGAGATGGCACGGGTCCTCAGTAAGGTGAGCCCTCCAGAGACTGAATAGATCCAAACCACATGAACAACCTCGAGATGTGGCCATGTGCTTTTGTTATCTCGAGGTCACACCGGGAATGTGGGAAATTTACCCGGAGTCCTGGAAGTGATAACGCCACCCGCAACCAGTTGAGATAAACAGGATGCCTTCTGACTAGATCGACATAGAGCCGTTGTGGAATTGTGTGACCTTAGTGTCTGATTATGGGAATAAGTTAAGTTATAATAACGGGATATATAGGCTGAATATGGGATTGTTGGTTCTGAAGTCAAAGACAAGACGGCTCATTAAATGTTTATTGTTGTTCTTCCTTCTCTGCAGCACACCCTCTTCACAGCCATCCATAAGCACTACACTATAGAGGAATGGAAAAACTTTGCCGGCAGCTACCCAGAATGCATTGAGGTAAGAGACTACTTTACCTTTCAATGTGCTTTGACACTCATATAACACTTGCGTCACACCCGCTCTGTTGAGACATAACATTGGCTCTGCTGGCCCCATCTCATTGAGACCTGATGGGTCCATAGTATCTCAGACATTCCCTCGTTGCCAGGCGCTCTGATCTCCGCACAGAGTGCCCGGAACACAGTGTTCCTAACGTGCGTTATTGACAAGAGAGAGGGCGGGATGCTTGCTAGCATACCTTGGAGGGAGAGGTATCTGTTAACACGGGATTAGTGGCGAGAGGCCAGACCTTCCAATCATCTCTTAACATATATATATTCGGATATTGCCTTGTTAAATTATTCGTCAAACAACTCAAAATGTATCGTCCTTTTGTCTGTTGTTATTCTTGTTGTCATGTTGTTATTCTTGTTTGCTCTGGGGCTGTTAACTGGCGTACACAACGCATAGGAAGCAAGTGAACAGAATCAGTGTCATGGTGGACCAGGTTAACGCTGCATTTCATGGCCCTCTCTCAGCCATGAGGTGGAGGTTCAGCATTAACCTCGGTCTCCCATCCCGGTCCCCTTGTACGTATGTTCACAGCATCTGGCCGTGAGCTCTGGCAGTGGCCAGGCCGACCTGGAGAAGCTGTGTCAGATCGTGGAGGCGGTGCCCTCTCTCAGGTACATCTGTCTGGACGTCGCCAACGGTTACTCCGAGTATTTCGTGGAGTTCGTCAAGACTGTCCGGGGGAAGTTCCCACAACACACCATCATGGTACGAGAATCTGTCTGTCTGTCAATGAGACTGTCTGTCTCTCCGTCAGCCTCCCTGCCTGTCTTCCGTCTGTCTGTATTTCTTTCTTTCTGTCTGTCTGTCTCTCCGTCAGCCTCTCTGCCTGTCTTCCGTCTGTCTGTGTATCTTTCTGTCTGTCTGCCTGTCTGTCTGTCCTTCAGCATGTCTGTCGTCCGTCTGTCTGCGTATCTTTCTTTCTCTCTGTCTGTCCGTCCGCCCCTCTGCCTGTCGTCTGTCTGTCGTCTGTCTGTCTGTCTGTCCGCCCCTCTGTCTGTCTGTCCGTCCGCCCCTCTGTCTGTCTGTCTGTCTGTCGTCCGCCCCTCTGTCTGTCTGTCTGTCTGTCTGTCTGTCTGTCTGTCTGTCCGTGCGCCCCTCTGCCTGCCTGCCCCTCTGCCTGTCTGTCCGTCGTCTGTCCGTCCGTCCGCCCCTCTGCCTGTCTGTCTGTCTGTCTGTCTGTCTGTCCATGCGCCCCTCTGCCTGCCTGCCCCTCTGCCTGTCTGTCTGTCTGTCGTCTGTCCGTCCGCCCCTCTGCCTGCCTGCCCCTCTGCCTGCCTGCCCCTCTGCCTGTCGTCTGCCTGTCTGTCTGTCTGTCTGTCTGCCTGTCTGTGATCCAGCGGTGCTCTGTGTTTGGCAGGCTGGCAACGTGGTGACAGGGGAGATGGTGGAGGAGCTCATCCTGTCAGGGGCTGACATCATCAAAGTGGGCATCGGGCCAGGTGTGTGCGTGAGTGTGTGTGTGGCACTCTGAAAACTGTGGACCACTTTTAATCAGTACATTCAATGAGAGCCTTTTTTTTAGAGAGACCTGATATCTACCAGCTACTCATAGTGATGGTTTTCTTGGTGTGTGCGCGTGTGTGTGTGTGTGTGTGCGTGTGTGTGTGTGTGTGTGTGTGTGTGTGTGTGTGTGTGCGCGTGTGTGTGTGTGTGTGTGCCTGTGTGTATGTGTTTTTGTGTGTGTGTTTGTGCCTGTGTATGTGTGCGCGTGTGTGGGTGCGCGTGTGTGGTTGTGTGTGGGTGCTCTCCAGGATCTGTGTGTACAACGCGCATCAAGACCGGGGTGGGATACCCCCAGCTCAGTGCTGTCATAGAGTGTGCTGACTCCGCCCACGGACTCAAGGGCCACATCATCTCTGTGAGTCACACCCATACACTAATCAATATACCATTACTCCTTTGTGGCTCATCCCCAGCAGCTGCTTATTACCGGAACACTGCTGGTTTTGGACAACATGAGCATTGCATTTACGTGAAAGAGGAATTCAGAATGAATGAGGTAGAATTTTGCCGATTTCACCATACGTACATCCTTACATACGTCATTATATTTTTCATTTCTGCATTACGGTGTTCGGCCACAAGAGGGCGCCATAGCAATGGCAAAATGCCTCAGTTGGGTTACGTTTCGGGTGAATGTTTTAGGATCCAATTAGTGACGGTTTGTGTTTCGTTGTTCCACTCAGGATGGTGGCTGCAGTTGCCCTGGTGATGTGGCTAAGGCTTTTGGTAAGTGCGGTCAAATAATTTAAAATATGTATATATAGAAAAATGTATCTATATTCATGACAGTAGCAGTATAACTCATAGACTGAATAAAATGTAGACATGAAATGTGAACAAATAATGTCATTGTTAAACACTGCTGTTGCGGTGAAGCAAAAATAAAAATAAAAAGTCCTCGACCAATCAAAACGTGTCCCTGCTCATGGTGTCCCTCCCTCCTCCAGGGGCCGGCGCTGACTTCGTGATGATGGGGGGCATGTTGGCGGGCCATGACCAGTGCACCGGCGAGGTCATCGAGAGAGACGGCAAGAAGTACAAGATGTTCTACGGCATGAGCTCCGACACCGCCATGAAGAAATACGTCGGGGGCGTCGCCGAATACAGGTAGGAAGTTCTGGCATTGAGTAGAAGAGTATAGTGGTGGGGGGTCGGGGCCAAGATATCCTTGGTAGATCTCCTATCTGCTTACTTCAAGGACCGCTAGCCAAACGCAGCTCGCTGGATGTTATCCTTGGTATGCCAAGGTTTGCTGACCCTAAATGTTACGGAAGCGAATACTGACCCCTACTGGCCTGTGTGACACACTATTGTGTAATTTAGACGCTTTTTATACAAATAGTGATTTCAATTATCAAGGAGCAGGTAGGTATTGGGCATCTTGCTCAAGGATCTAGAGATCAAGGATAGGAAGGTTTGAAGCTAGAACCTTTTGCCCAGGGGTGGAAACACCTTTAATGACTAGTGGACTACCCTGCCCCATCTTATGCTTCACTTACCTTTTGGGCGATATGTTGATAAATTTTAACGATGAATGTACTGAGTTTGTGACATGGAGGCCCTCAACCCTTCATGTTCTCCATCTTACTATCAAACAACACAAAGTCTTTATAGATTCCCCGGTATCACTCCAACATGTTTGACCCTCTCTTATAACATGTTTATATTACAAAAATAGTTATATTCTAGTACTAAAAAAGTATCCTGCAACCCCCCCCCCCTCCCTCCAGGGCGTCGGAGGGGCGGACGGTGGAGGTGACGTACCGGGGGGACGTGGAGCACACGGTGCTCGACGTGCTGGGGGGGCTGCGCTCCACCTGCACCTACGTGGGCGCGGCCAAGCTGAAGGAGCTTAGCCGCCGCACCACCTTCATCAGGGTGACGCAGCAGTCCAGCCACATGTTCGGCTAGCGTCCAGCGCGACCGCGGGTACGAGGACGGCGTCCGTGCGTCAATTTGTGTTGGGTGTGTGTGTGTGTGTGTGTGTTTTTGTGTTGAATTATTCCAAGTCATGAGAGCGTGATGGAAATTCAATTCATACCTCTATGAAGTCAGCGGTTTAAAGGTGACGTATTATACCACCAGGGGTATTTTTTAAAACGGCTTGTAACAGTATAATCACACTCACACCTGGCATTTCTTCTTTGCGTCCCACGTCAAAGAGTGTGTTGCACCTATCACTGTCAAGTAAAACACCCCCATCAATAAGTTTGAGTACATCCACAGTAGACCCCCCCCCCCCCCCCCCCCCCCGCCCCCGAGACGGGGGTGTCCTCTAGGGAGGGAAGAGCCATGACAGACTGTGAAGCCACAAGTGTTAAATCGTACCATATGTAAGCTGCTGGTAGCCACACCGTAGTAATGTACATTGTAGGAGTCGTGGGATGTGTTTCATAAGTTGGTTTTAATGGTTAATTACCTGCTGCTTCATAATTCTTTACACAATGGTAATTAAGGAGATATTTTAAGGATGAGGAGGTGCTGTAGAGACGAGAGATTCAATGATGATAATGACACAATAGCGCTAAACAAGTGATTGCTCATGATTAAACGTTTGTGCTTTATAAATATGCATTGCATGTTACATGTCGCAAAATGGCGACTAATGTATCTTATATCGCGGTTTATACGGCCGGCCTTCAATAAAGAGTGGAAAAACGATGTTATGCAAATGCAAGGATTGAGGCAACATGAAACTAGTGATACCGTTGGAATGTGACTGGGAGATTCTCTGGGGTTAAACACTGTAATAAACTGTATGCTGGGCTATGGTGGACCTCCTATTCTGTCTTGATCCATAACAGTAGGCTACGTAACATGATAGGTAACATGCTAACGCTTTCTGTGTTGTTGTCCCCACATGCTAATGCTGTGTCCATCTCTGTCTCTTTAAAATACATCTTCTGTCATTTAATGTGCCACTGAACTGTAAAGCACTGCAGCTATTCACGGCAGTAGGGTAAACAGGTTTGGGTTAAGCGGGGTTTAATACAAGCAAGGATGCATGTACCACCCCGTTGCATATACAGGGAGGGCCTGGATATCTGCTTCGTGTATCTGATCAAAGTATCTGACATACTTGAAGCACTACTGTTGCTGATGTTGTCTTTGGGGGGCGGGGAGGGTGTTCTGATTTGGTCTTTGACTCCACCGTGCCTCGGGATACATTGTTAAAGAGTTTAGTGCTCTTATGTACTGAGATATACTGTACTCACATACTTGAAGAACGGGATCTTCAGGGACTGGAAAGCAATTATACAAATAGTATTTTCAAGACGTATAAATATCATGCCTTTACTGGAGAGCAACACTGTGGCTAAAGAGGAAGGAGAGACTGATCCGTTTACAGTGATCACGAAAAAATATATCCCAAATAAAACAGAATACTACTTAAACTCTGCTTGCGTTGTGTTTTTTCCCTCGGCACAGACGCCATTAGTGGTGTTTGGAAACAAATGACCTCAAATAAATATTAATGTGTCTTTATAGAGTTTATACATTCAACATCTGGGCACTTAAGTAGTTAGTCGTAATCCTATGATTGGATCACCATTTTAAACTGCTGCCTGCCACTATTGTCAAGATGTTATGGTTTATTCATGAGTTATTCTTACTGGTTTGCGGCAAATAAATAAAACAGTTGAGACAGATTATATTTCAAATGCTCTTTGTGTGTTTGTACTCCAAGTCTGACACTTAAAATAATGATTTATTTTAAAGTCTATGTTTGGGTGTAAGACGCTGATATGTCCAACTAAATGTTGCCGTTGTTATGAATCATCATCAAAAGGTTATAATTCTCCATTCTGAAGTGTTTGGAACAAACTTGAACCTCCCTTTTGTAAACACTTTGTACCCGTTTTTTTCATTTGCTATTGATTGTTGTTTAATGGATAAATTCCGTTAACTAGTGCAGTCCTGTCCATTTTGTTAATGTTTCAGTTAAATATGGTATTGTTTGTTCAGTATTTCTACCAGGACCCATCCAGTATGGGTCAGTATGGGTCCAGCTCAATGTAAAAACTTGTTCCCATTAGCTCTACAATAAACAACCGCACAGCTGAGCAGTGTTTGTATAAAGAAGGACTTGAGTCACGATCCTTAGGAAATTCGTAAAAATCCCACACAGAAGAAAACACGCAATCACAACTTGCAGTTTGCAGATATGTCAAGGTTTCATTTTCCTTTAAAAGAGGTGTGATTGTACAGATGTCAAATACATACACCGACAGGGGTCCCGACACCCCCACCACCGCTATAGCAGAAGGGCCTAGAGAAACATGGGGGGGGGTTCAGGACTTCTGAGTGAGTGCGATATAGTAAGCAAAACAAGTTGGCTGGGAACCCGCTTCGGTAAGGGGGAGGAGGGTGGTGGTGGGGGGGCGGTGTATCAAGTGTTGTCGCGTTCCGTGTGTTCGTCAAGTCCTGTCACACACACGATGCATTCTTGTGGTTGGAGCAAAGGTTAGCCAATGGGAGTTCACGATTGACACGTGGCTGACCTGGAATAGGACGAGGGCAGGACAGGACGGGGCAAGAGAGGCGACTGTTTGAGCGGCGTGGGGGAAAAAAGTATGGCAGGGGTAAAACTGAACAACCACAGCTGACGGTAAGCCCCCCCCCCGCATCCCCCCTCTCCTCTCGGTGGCAGTGACCGGGACAGAGGGTTCACACGGAGCCTTCTCCCTCTCCTCCCTCCGTGGCCGAGGGTCCTGCGCGGTGGAATCGTCGGAGGACGTCGCGGAGAGTTCATATAAAGTGTTCCAGAGTGATCCTAGCCATCTCCATCGAAAACATCAACATGTACACAGTTAATTTGTCCATAACGACGTCTTGTTAATCATATCAAATCATGGGTCATAAATGTACATACCGTAGGCTATAAATGTACAGCCCCTCCCCGTTGAGACACACCACAGTTGTTAATTGAACGGGGGAGGGGGTTAAGGGGTCAACTAAACTGTGAAGTGGGACTCCAAACATCTTGTTTGTATTTTTCTTCCTTTCAGCCTGAGTTGGTTATCCAGCGGTATGGACATCGACAAAACGTCTTACAACAGTCAAGTTTGAACAAATAAAGTTTGAACAGATAAATCAAAACCCTAAAAAGGGAATCCTGATCTGATCGTTTTCGGTTCGTTGTTCGAGAAACAACGACAAGGTGCCATTAAAAACACATCCTTTTTTTTTGAACAAAACCAAAAATACATCCAAGAAAACAAAGAGCAGACATGCTTTATTCCCCCTCCACCTCCTCCTCCTCTGATCTTTAAAACTCAAAGCTTGCGCCCCAACATTCATCGCATCATCTATCATCTTGTGCAAGTAACGAAGCCGATTAAACAACATGGAAAACATTTGCGTGTTCCTCCAACGAGAGAAAGCTTGTCACGAAAGAAAAATAATAAACACATTCTCTACATACATTTTAAGTCCCCTGAAATTATATCGAGTGCTACACGGAGACCCACAAACAAATAAACAGCTGTGCCAAAGAAAGAGCAATAGTAAGCTATAGGGGGGGTTAACAGTTCACACCAAACACCACCAAGCTGGGTCTCTCCTGAAAAAAAATACACTTTTTTTTTAAGTCGATCTCCCGAATCCTACTTTCACGTTGACAGCACAGCTCGGTGTCATGAAAAACACAAGGAAAGGGTGAATTCCTCCCTAAAGTTTTCGTTTTTTTTAAGCCCCCCCCCCCCCACTCCCGGTAAAAATCATGGAGGTATCTAGCACCTCAGCCCGCTGGACCCACGGGCGCACCGGGAAACACACACACGCACACACTCACGCACTCACACACACACACGTACACACACACACAGCGAGATTACGGCAAGGCAATGTGCAAAAAACTTAAAACTGAGCCATTACTCTCTTCTCTCAAAACGTTTATTCTCTCCATCTCTCTCCCTCTCTCCCCCCACCACCCCTCTCTCGGTCTCTCCCCTTCTCATTCTCTCTGTATGAATGAATGTTAGCCCCTAGGTAGTCTGCTAGTCCGACCAATCCCCACCTAGGATTAGAAAGTGCTGAAACATCAAGTCTCTTTTGTTTGTCTACGTACTTACTTAGATGTGCATCTTTTGTTGGTAGTTTTTTTTTTTTACATTTTCGTTTTTTTATATATATATTTTTTTAAATCATTTTTACAAAAAAGTGGTCCCCACTTAGAATGAGGTTTGTTTAATATTCCCGTTGGGGTCCCGCTGAGAACCTCTGAAGTCCAGGGTCTCACAGGCAACATCAGAGAAATACTTGATTGCACAAGCGCTCACAAACACACACATACACACACACACACACACACACACACACACACAAACACAATACAAACGCACACTTGATACATGGTGTGTACACACACACACACACACACACACACACACACACACACACACACATACAGGAAGGCCTCAAAGACAAAACTGGATAGTAAAAAATAAAAACGAATTCCCTCCACTTGTTTCTAGCTGGTTCACAAACTGCCATCCAACAGATTAACATACACATACTAACAGAAACATGTTAACATACATACACATGTTAACATAAATACACTGACATGTACATGTCAGAGACAAGTCAGGGTCATGTCCTGTATGCTGGAGGTCATTACACCACATATACTTGGCACAGCAAAGGGAGGCAAAGAGAAAAAGTGTTTGATTTCAGAAAGTTACATTTTAAGATAGGCCAAACTCAGCACATATAAACACCTAGTCATGCCCAGAGTAGCCTTGTGTCGGAGTAAAAATAAACAGATTGGTTTTTCAGGAATTCTTTAACCACAATAACGTGATTCATAGGCAGCTAGACCGACTGATGGTTCACATCATTGCCTAGTCTGCCTAGATATATTTCTCTTAAATATTACGGTGCATGCATTGACTCAAAGTTTAGACCTTGATTTGCAGTATAAAATTAGTTATATCTGACGAGTGTGACTTGGGAAAACAGCCTGCCCAGACCGATAGATCCATGATCTCGGTCGAGGCTGCATCTCTAAGGTAGCTAATGGTTGCTGAGGGTTAATTGATTGCTAGGGCCCCTGTAGGCGGGACTTACGAGGTTGGCTGGCTATGATTGGGTACCTGAAACAAAGTGACTGAGGTTACTGCTATATATGGCATTGGCAGGCGACCAGGGCGGAGTCAAAAACATTGATTTGTCTGACTCCGCCCTGTGTGCGGACAGAGGTGGTTTGGAGGGGATTTGTTGTCTGATTACTGCATATATATATATATATATATATATATAGAGATTTCCCTGAAACATCTGGCAACTGATATCGTTACCCTGGTATCCCAGGACCTTTTACACGACAAGTGGAGTGGGCTCAAGGGTGGTTGTGTGTTATCTGCATGCAGCTAGAAGGGTCAATTATGTTCAATTGTTGGATTTATTGCAATAATATAAATGCAGTACTTATATCTGTGCATACACATGTATGTGTGCACCTATGTATGCATCCAATGTCTGATTGTTATGGAACTATTGCTTCCTTATATAGCCTAAAGACGCAAAGGTCGCCTTTGTTGGCTGTGATTTTGTGATGTGTTTCTTCACCTGAAGGGAGAAGGCAAGTGGCGCTGCTGTCGGTGGAGCTGATGTGTTTCAGGCTGGAACAAACAGCCGGTAGTCCTGGTTACACACACACACAGACACACACACACACACACACACACACACACCGAGGCTTTGGAGGTCATGAAAAGAAAGCAAATACACACGCATCCGTGGTGTCAAGCACACAAACGCGCGCACACACACACACACACACACACACACACACGACAGAGCACTACTGGTTGCATTACTAACGAATCTAACAAGAGGAAAAAGAAGAAAAATGAAAAGATGCGTAACTGCAATGTTGATCTGAAAAACCCTGTTTTATTGTTAAAAAAATAAAGCATTTCCAGGAAACCTTTTCGCGGCTGCCTGCCAATCACTACCACCAGCGCACGTCTCGTCCATTTTGTTTTGTCCATCCGTCCGTGCATCCATCCTCCATCCGGCTGAGCACACATCCGTGGTCACCATGGCAACCTCTCCCTCCATCTCCAAACAGTGTCTCAACCCAGCGACCCCGGTTGTGAGCTCACTCACTGCTCGGGGAGGAACACACACGCACACAAACGAACACACACACACGCGCACACACACACACATACATACTGTACGTGTCCAAACCCGCACGTCCTCTGCTCACTCACAACAAGACGTCAACACCATCGCTTCAACCACACGCTACATTCAGATCATCCTATTGCCCCAACGCCGACATATACAGCTCCCAGCGCATTGTGGTTTCTGGTGTCTATACATTATAGATCTGTCATATTTGGACTGAAATAATAATATAAAGATGTGTATCCACGATAACATATTCAACAACTGGACGACAGATGGGATTTTGATGAGGTCTTCGTTTACTCGCGTGGGATCATCTTTGCCCCATTAGTTGAAAAATGAGAAATCGGTGTCTGACATTTGGGCCAAGCACACCTATTGAGGTAACGACTGCTACATTTGAATAATTGTGGTTGCTTCTGGAGGACTGTTTTAAAGCAGATGTTTTTGAGTGGCTTAGAAAATGAAGATGAAGGCGATAAAACATCTGGATGTATTTAGATCTCTTCTTGGAGGGCAGAACAGGAGTTACAAACTGTCAGCAGGTTAGAGCGTTATCCATCTCTTCAGACATTGGTGTTCAATAATGTTTCAACACTCTGACTTTGTTTTAGATGAGGAGCCAATGGTTCGAATGAAAACTACAGAGTAAGAAAACCCATTTGTTTCTAAATACAACCGCCAGAGGAAGAGAAGTATGATCTGACTGTTCCAGCCGGCGCTAATTTCCCTTCTCCACCTTTATCCCACGTGCCATCCAGTGTCTCAAGTGTTAAAAGATATATATGTGTTTGTGTGGGTGTGCATGTGTGTGTGTGTGTGTGTGTGTGTGTGTGTGTGTGTGTGTGTGTGTGTGTGTGTGTGTGCGCAGGGGCCAGTAATGTCTTGTCTTCCCCTCCGATGTCTCTCCTCCTAATGTGCAAATTGCAAGATTCTCCTTAAGTAGAAACACTGAACATTTAAACATGTCTATATATATATATATATATATATATATATATATATACATATATATATATATATATATATATATATATATATAATCATGTGAGTATATATTTTTTCTATACACACATTACATACAGTACACTCCTACACAGACATAAACACACAACCAACAAGTTGTTTTGTATGCAATGTCAAGCAATTAAAGTTTAACCAGATTCTCCGCAAAAAGTGCGAACACAAACTTAGACCATGCATACAGACACACACACACACACACACATTCTTGGTTATAGTCCTGAATACAGTACGAATCAAGCTTTAGAAATTCTCAGTTTTTTCAATGTCGTCCGGTTTTTGATTTTCCTTGCTGGTGCGTGTACGAACTGCATTTTTGCGTGTGCAAGCTAGTGTTTATGTGTGTGCATGCGCGTATGTAAGGACACACACACGCCAGACACACAATCCACACAAATACTCTCACTCTAGCACACATACCGACATTACAAACATATAGAAAAGGTATATGACACCCGTCAACATTCTGTGGCCTGAGCTTCTACAAAAGGCTCTCAATCTAGTCTATCACCTGACGCTAGTTCTCCTGCACTTTACACTCTTCTCTCATTCCGATCTTTTTCCAGAGCCGATCGAAGTCACCATGGCGACAGTGATCGTGATCGTGAAACAGCCACTGGATTTCAGTACTTTGCGATTCTTCGTTTTCCAATCAACTTCTACACCGCCTGTCCCTTTCCTTGCATCCTTGCATCCTCGCATCCTCGTCTCTTATGTGACCACATGGCACAACAAACCACCTCCTAAAAGCTGTTCTCCATTCCAAAGTGCTGTAGCTACTTCGATCCCCAGCGAAACAAAACTAAAACAAAATAAAACAAAAAGCACATACAGTACTGTGTTAGAGAGGAGACGGCAAAAACAAACATATTCATGAGTCACGTTGGTGAGAGCGTGACGGATTGAAAACAAAGACATAAGCAAAACAATAACAAAGGCTTTGAAACGACCACTGCAGCCTCTAGAAGCCCCGATCTCTGCGTGGCCCTCGCACACATGTAGACTCTCCGGGAGATTGCAATGACTCTCTATACACCGGGCGGTGTGGTGAGGGCCAGACAGTACAAGGTAGTAGACCAAATAAGCGTGTTTTTTTAAATGTTTGCAATGAATTAATAGACATGACATAATAACCTGGAGTTAAATCACCACTGATCAAGGTTTTTAGACAATCACGACGTTCACATCATCGTCATCAACTCTCGTCCAGTGAATAAAAAGGAGAAAAAAAAAAGTGACACAAATCGAATGACATTGCTTCTGATTAAAACTGAATGCGCTGCAACCAAACTTGACAAAGAGGAGAGTTCCTAGCCTCTCCCCGCTTCCTTTGTTGCGTGGCACACCGGCGCTGTCTGATGACATCATCGATCAATTCTGGCACAACTGGATGATTAAATAGTGAATCGCGTATCATACCACATTTATAATACAGACACGTAGAAAGAGGCTTTTATCTCTCTCCTCTACACCCCCCCCCACCCACCCACTGAGAAAGAAAACTCTCACGACTTATAAACACTTTACGCATTACTCTGTGAATGTTCACATTATCCGACAAGTCTTTCTCGCCTCACTTTGATGACATCATTGGGTGACGCCGGAGCAGAGACTTTCCGCCTTTCTGACTCAACTGTCGGTCTGTGAAGAAGCGATCTGTGGGGCCGTCTGACCCCCTTCATACAGTAGAACTGCAGCGAGCCTGGAGGCATCAAACAATGCTTCTGTATGCCACACACACACACCTCCGATAAACATCTAGTACACAAATCCCTGCCGCACATCCTCCTTGAATAAAACACAAACCCCCAGTGAAATAGCAAGGACTATCTTCGGAAAAACACCACCAAATCGATCTTATTTAAAAGTGTTACAACTGCTATGGACCTAATGTATAGTGTTATCATGTCGGGGGGGGGGGGGGGGGGGGTCAAATCCGGTACAGACTACATCACTGAGGATGGAAATAAAACCTGTAATGCAGTAAAAAAAGAAAGAAAAGCGATTTGAAAAACTATGAAACCAATTTCCGATTTTCTTGGTTGATTATTTTTTGCGCATTTTTCTGCAGATCTCCAGGATTCAACATCCGACGGTCCGGAACTCCCCCTCACTTCCCGAAGCTGGAGCGTCCCTCGACGCTGACCTTCACGCCGTGCGGGAGGAAGGAGGGCCGGGGCAGCGCCGCGGGAAGCTCCTCCTCCAGCCGGTCCACCTTGCGGCCCTCGGGGGCTGACCACCGGCGCTTACGGCCCCTGGTCGGCTTCAAGACACCTCCGGTCGCCGCGGACCCTCCGTCCTCCCCCCCGCACCTCGGCTCCATCCCGTTCTCAGTTTTAACGATGGCTCCTCCTCCTCCTCCTCCTCCTCCTCCTCCTCCTGTGAGGTTCTGCTGCTGCCTCAGCCCGTTCTCCCTCTCCCCACGCTTGGAGCTTCCTGCGCCACACCTCGGGGGCTCCGGGGCCAGCCGGGGGGGCTTGAGAGGTCCGTGGCCGGGGGTGGTGGAGGCTGCAGCGCTGGCGGCGGCGGCGGTGGTGGTGGTGGTGGTGGAGGAGGAGGAGGAGGAGGTGGAGCGCTCTGGCGGCTGGCTCTTCTTCAGCGCCCCGTTCCTCAGGTTCTTGAGGGTGAGGGAGATGCAGACGTCGCCCACCGACAGCCGGGCGCAGGGCAGCTCCAGCATGGCGGTGGTGCGGTCGGGGCAGCAGGACGACCAGCCCTGGCCGAACACGAAGAAGGGGTACTCCACCAGCACCTCCACGCTCACCTGGAGCCGAGGGGAGGAGAAGGGACAGAGGTTACCCTGATCAGACGTTCTCCTTCTGCAGACATTATCATGGAGAAAACGGTTTTCACGCAATGGAGGTAGTAAATACATGCAAAACGTGATTCATACCCCGATATCACACGGCAACACGTGGATATGCAAAGTGACGAGATACTGTTTGTGGGGATGTGAAAATAAATCACGATCTGAAGTTGAACAAAGCCTCAAGGATACTGCCATTTCTATCTGGTTCGCTGTTTTTGGTTCAGGAAACCAATCAGAATCTAGATCACAACAGAATCTCTTCTACTGCTGCTCTTGCTCAATAGTAAAGAATGGGATCACTTATTGAATGCCTACACTGCGACGACCCCCACAGCAGTTTAATTTCTCAATTTCCATTCAGAAGCCGGTAGAGCCCATCTGAAGTGGTCACAAGTGGGAGCATGAGAGGGGGGGGGGGGGGGGGGGGGGGGGGGCGAAGAGAACAAGATGCAAAGCAACAGGCGAACGAGGAAGAGGGCACAAAGGGTGGGTGAGGGAGAGAGAGCGAGAGAGAGAGAGAGAGAGCGAGAGAGAGAGAGAGAGAGAGAGAGAGAGAGACAGAGAGAGAGAGAGAGAGAGAGAGAAAAGCCTCTCAAAAACAACGCGAGCGACTTAGGACACTCCACACCCTCCCTCAGCCAGCGCCTTGATTTGAGGTTCAGGTTTTGAGTGATCTGGTGAACCTCCCACCACCCTGCACCAGACCCTTGGGGGAGGAAGACAGAAGCTCTACCATCTCAGAGAGGAGCTGCACCACAACATGGAGCCCAAGGGGCAGGCAGTCGGGGAGAGAGGCAGAGACTTTGAAGGTGGTCAAAGGCAGTGTGTGCTTGTTAGTGTGTGTGTGTGTGTGCGTGCGTGCGTGTGTGCGTGCGTGCGTGCGTGCGTGCGTGCAAGCGTGCGCGCGGGATAGACTCGCGGTGAGGATGGATACAAGTATGGTATCTATCTTTGACACAGACACTTGCGTGCACATGTGTGTGTGTGTGTGTGTGTGTGGGTGCGTGTTTATGTCAAAAATATATGAATGAATACTAGAGAGTTACATGAGACCATGCAAGGAATGAGCTTTGAATTCTTCTCCACTATTAACTGAGAGAAACTTGTCCACTAATGGGACTTGAGCTGTACCTTGTTACCCAACGAAACCTGCTGGAACTTCCCTTAAACACACATACAGTGAGTCTACCACCATTTCATTGTATCAGACCAGCCTGTGTTAGCAAATGTCAGCACTGTTAACAGACATCCACAATATGAGAAACGCCTTAAGAAGGCATGAATCAATAAAAAAATGGGATTAAATAAAATCTATTATATGCCTTGCAAGACACAGAAACTGGGTCAGAGTAGTTAAAAGTGTCTAAAGGGGTGAAGGTAGATCCTTCCAGAAGATCCCCCCGTACAGAAGACATGACCGGTGTCTTGCAGAAGACCCTGCTTGGCCTTATCTGGGATTCTCTTTGGATCTCTGGACCTCTCTCAGGTCCTGTCACAACATGGGGTTGGATATCTGGCCAAACAATTGCTTTCTCCCATAAAGAGAATTGTTTATATTAAAAACTACACAAAGTAGAGTACAATCAAAACAAAAGTCTAGTCTGGTGAGGGATGGCATCCAAGAGAGGGAGATGGAGGAAGGTGACGCCAGGGAACCACAAGGTCTGTAATATATTACTCCGAGGCTTCTGAAAGAAATTCAACACATTTATTGAGTCTGCCTTGATATCTTAACATTGACTCGGCCGCATGGGTCTATTGAGACGGCGGTTCCAAAGAATAAACCGATTGTTGAATGCATTTGGAAAAATGACGCTAAACACTTTTTTGTTTTCGATTTTTGAATCTTTTGAATTCAAAGATTCATCTGTGCCACAATCTTTTTGTTCAGTTCACATTCAACCCATAACAAACAACTCGACAAGTGTCCGTAGCTGTCATCCGTCACACCTCGGAGACTCAGTCCCAACAGCCCCTAAGTCTAAACCCACCTGGGCAGAACGTACACACATATACACACGTATGGTTGTATGTATTGGGGGTGGGACAGAATATAGATACGGCAATATATCGTCGCCCTTCTTCGTGCGATAAGAGAATCGAATCACTAGCGGCAAATATAAATATTTAAATTATTATATATATTTCTACTGAAAAGTAAGTGAAAAACTTTTTGGACCATGAATAAAGACAGAAATCCTGCACTTTACCTCTTCACAGCCATTTACTGTCGATAGTTAAGACATATATCGTGATGTGTCTTTATAGGATTGTCTCACAATGTTTATTGATTATCGCAGAATCTGTATGTATCGCGTCGTATCGTGAGGTACCCTGTGATTCCCGACCCTAACATATATACGTCTGTACACGTATATACATGTCGACTTTGTTTTTCAACTTATGAAAGTGTCTGTGCATCTTGGAGAGCGAGTCAAACGTGTCGTTACTATGATATCATTATCATTATCATGCAGTATTTTCAGTAACAGCCTCCACACAGAGTGGAGGTTCCTCACACCCCCACCCTCACCTGTGCCCGGTGCTCCCCCACGGAGAACTGCACCACGGCCAGGTGGCGCGAGGCCGGGCTCTGGTCGATGCGTTCCACGGTGGACGAGTCGATCTTCAGCTCGCTGCTGATCTCGGCGCTCTGGATGAAGTCCTCCGTCTTCAGCTCCTCCACACGCTTCAGGTCCCCGTCCGCCAGCTGGATGATGGAGCCCTTCACGAAGTAGGGCGGCAGGCTGGGCGGCGACGGGGCCGGCGAGGGGGAGGCCGCCGCCGCCGCCGCCGCCGCCGCCGCCGCCGCCGCAGGGGGCGGCGGCGGCAGCGGCGGGAGGAGGCGCGCCTGGTGGAAGAGCGGCGCCTCGGGCAGCTCCGGGGGCTCCCTCTTGGGAGCCCCCGGGTACGTCTGCGGGGGGAGCGCGCCGGCGAAGCTCAGCGAGGCGGCGGCGGCGGCGGCGGCGGCGGCGGCGGCGGCGGCGGCGGCGGAGGTGGCGTGCGACGCCGCCGACTCCATGGTGGTGACTCCGCCCCCGCTGACGGGGATGATCACCGGTTGGCTGCCGGGGATCAGCAGGTGCTGCTGGAGGCTGGCGTGGTGGTAGCTGATTGGCTGCTGATGATGGTGGTGGTGGTGGTGCTGCTGCTGCTGCTGCTGCTGCTGCTGTAGTTGTTGTTGTAGTTGTTGTTGTTGTTGTTGCCCCCCCCCTGCGATGTAGCCGATGATGGGGGGCTGGGAGTAGAGCCCCGGGGCGGGGAGCCCCAGGGACAGCAGCTCCGGGGCGCCGTGCGTGGTCTGGATGACGGTGTGGGGCGACAGCGCGCTGACGGAGGCCTTCAGGGCGTCCACGCCCGGCGGCGGCGCGAAGGAGAAGGAGGAGGCCGGGGAGGAGTTGGCCGAGGAGGAGGAGGAGGAGGAGGAGGAGGAGGGCGCCCGGTGCACCGGCTTCCCCAGCCCGATGCCGCCCCGCTCCGGGGGGCCGGCGGCCTGCGGCCCGTGGTGGTGGTGTTGGTGGTGGTGGTGGTGGTGGTGGTGGTCCGGGTGGCTGTTGGGCATCAGCATGAAGGAGGTGCGCAGCACAGAGGCATCGTGGGTAGTGTAGTCCGTGGGCAGGAGCAGCTGGTGCGCCTCGTAGGCCGACGACGAGGTCGACGAGGACGACAGCGGCGACGACGACGACGACGAAGACGTGCACGGCGGCCCGCCCCGCACTTTATGGCCCAGCTTGGCCAGGCCGGACCCCGCCCGCCGGACCCCCCGCTCCTGCTCCCCGTTGTGGAGCTCCCGGGACCCCCGCGGCGGGCCCCCCTCCTCCCGCCGGGAGGGGGCGTCGGCGTACTGCACCACCAGCTGGGAGATGGCGTGGCCCAACTTGTGGTGCGGGTGCAGCGGCGGCGGCAGCGGCGGCGGGAGGTGGGCGTGGTGGTGGGAGG
>NC_136946.1:6355497-6357997 GCF_949987615.1 Pollachius pollachius | reverse complement strand
AGAGATCACCTAGACTCTGCATAACCACCTCGAACCACCCCTCCTACATATTGTACGTTGTACGTCCTGGCACTTAATGTACACACTTATTGCATGTTGTATTTAGTCAAAGTACTTAGTTGTGGAGCATCTTATCCTAGAAATCTTTGTTGTATACGGGGAATGGGTTAACACAGCGATTGTTGGTGCTTTGCACTTGGTTCTATGAATATCCTTACTTTACGGACAGAGATATATTGTTTCACTTCCGTATGACAACTGTACTTAATGTAAGTCGCTTTGGATAAAAACTTCTGCTAAATGTTAATGTTCTCAGTTCCTTACGATGTAACGTTTAGGCCCGCAACCTCATATGGGTCCGACACACCTGGTTCGGAGCTAATGAACCATTTCTATTAAACCCTATATGGTTCTTATACATATAATTCTTTAATAGTTGCACCACTGCCTTGACATATTGCAAGCGACTTAGTATTCAGTAACACACTTCTGAGATAAGCTCATCTAATGCAAAGGACTGCTTGTTTTTGCCCGGTTCCTGTTCTTCAATGTCGCTGTCAATAGTGTGCGTGTGCTTGAACACATGTGTGCACACGTGCCTGCATGTGTCTAGTGGCGTTAAGAACTACTACGCATTGTAAACACTTTTTCATCTTAATTACCTTGACACTGTATCAATAACGAGGTATCATTCTATATTTACTGAACAAAAGTTATAATATATTTATTTAGAATTATTTTCATTATTGTTTATTTGTTGTAAATTGTATTATTTGAAGTATAAAAACCCACGTTCAACCTGCAGTACCCTCATCTTCCACCAGTGGTATGTGAGGATACTCACAAAACCTGGATTAATCAATGGTCACATCAGATTCCTCAGAGTTAACATGAGCAAAACCAGCAGAGCACATGGCAAGTGGTATGCACGATTACAGACACATGGAGACTAGACAGGGTTATGCTAATGGAAGTGCAAAGAATTTGCACTTCCAACAGACATTTCTGCTGCTGACGTTTCTATGATGGTTCCTCGTCTCCGCGTGTTAACACGTCAACACAGGAGCTAACGCTAAGACTGCTATCACGGTGTGGGATGGCACTGTAATAGCATTAGCATGCCTCGCATTGCATGACCGCACTTGATGTTGCCATTAGCATGCTAACCATCTGATGCATGGACCCGACCACCAGATGCTAAAGGTTAGCTAGCGCTAAAACAGACACAGTACAGAGTACAGACAGAGTACACACACACACATACAGCTTCTGTCTGTCATTCTCTCTCACTCTCATTCATGAACACAAAGGTGTACGACTACACCTCAGACTGAAGTCGGTTCTCAAATTTCAAAGAGTCCCACAAAGCAGCCATGTCCATTCATTTCCAGCTCACATGCAACGTTTAAAAAATAGCAATTCATGCTTGCCATTCACTGGTCAAGGCCATAGTTGTCCAGCATTTTTTAAGGCCTTTTAGCCAGTTATACTTGGTATGAATAGATTTTATCGTCAGAAGTTGTAGTTTGAAACGTAACAGAGAAAGGAAAACTTGTTTTAGTCTGCAAAAAAACTTGACATTTCCATATACTATATATATATATACCTGCATACAATGAATGACCCTCAACTTGACTGCTCATTATGGTACTAAGTCATAAGTAATTTTTCATAACATTCTTTCAAAGCACCCAGTTCTAGTTTTGGGATTAGCTGAATCTGTACTTTAGATCGCATAAGTAAGTTATTAAGCAAGTAAAGTGTATTAATACAGCACCTTTCACAAACTCAAGTCACAGACTGCCTCACAACAAAAGAGTCAAATACAATAAAACAGCTCAAAACACAAAAACAGAACATAGTGCCATCATAGCGCCCGTCTACCAATGATTCACAGAGGGATAAGGACATCCAGAACGGACAGAGCTGTAGCAGGTATGTTTAAGCTGGCAGTTAGAAGTGCCTGGCCAAGAATCCACTGGGAACCATTACTCTTGTTGCGCTCTCTGAAGAGCTACTGAAGCAGAACCAAAGTATTCTCCAGATGTTTGTACTGCTACAGGACTGGAGCTGCACATGTGGCCTCCATGACTAGATTGAGACTGGAGAGAGAGAAGAACGGGGATAGAGGGGGAGAGAGGCAGAGCAAGAGAAGAGAGAGAGAGAGAGGGAGAGAAGAGAGAGAGAGAGGGAGGGAGAGAAGAGAGAGAGAGAGAGATAGAAGAGAGAGAGGAGATGAATGATGAGGGAGTGTGAAAGTCAGTACAAAGGGAAAATAAATATGGAGAGAGAGAAGAGACCGAGAGAGAGAGAGTGTTGGACTGAGAGCGAGATAAAAAGAGAGAGAAAGAGAGAGGTAGAGAGAGTGTGTGACAGAGAACGAGAGATAAAAGAGAGCGAGAGAGGGCTGACCCACATTGCAACAGAGAGAAGAATTGCCTCACTGAAAACTTGGGTCACCTGAATCTTGCTGAGTGTGCAGTGAATTTGAGTGCAGCGC
>NC_136946.1:6350497-6352997 GCF_949987615.1 Pollachius pollachius | reverse complement strand
TCTCCCTCTCTCCCTCTCTCCCTCCCTCTCTCTCTCTCTCTCTCTCCTTTTGACCCTCCCTCCTCCCTTATTCTGTCGTGTCTTTTACAAAGCACTCTAAGCCTCTTCTGCTCTCACTTTCTCTCTCTCTCTCTCGCTCTCTCTCTCTCTCCGTCTTTCTCTCTCTCTCTCTCTCTCTCTCTCTCTCTCTCTCTCTCTCTCAGCCCTCGTAGAAAAGCCTGGACTGGTTCAGGGTAGGTATGCCACGAATTACCCGATTACACACACACTCACACCAGCATATGCAAAAACCCGCACACACACACACGCACGCACACACACACACTCAGTACAAACCCTCTGTTAAATCATTCAACACAGGAAGCTCCGTTCTCACATACATACAGGCACACACACACACACAAACACATATGCGCGCACACACGCACACCCACACACAGTAACAAGTAGCACACACTTGCCTACGAGGACGGAGGGAGACCCGCATGTTGATCTCTGCTGGTGTTATGCAACGGGCTGACAGCATGCCAGGATTCTCACAGTCCCTGCCCTCTGAACACACACACACACACGCGCGCACACAAACACGCGCACACACACACACACACACACACACACACACACACACACACACACACACACACACACTGTGGGCCCCTCCCACAGTGCTCTCGAAGCCAACTTCATCAGGTATTCATTCAAAAAGCACACACACACCAGCTGGCTTCACGCCTGGGGAACGCTTACACAGAGAGGGAGAGGGAGGGAGGGAGGGAGGGAGGGAGGGAGGGAGGGGGAGAGAGAGAGAGAGCGAGAGACGGGGAGGAGGGAGAAAGAGAGAGAGCGAGAGATGGGGGGAGGGAGAAAGAGAGAGAGAGCGAAAGAGGGGGGGAGGGAGAGAGAGAAAGAGAGAGAGAGGGAGAGTGAGAGCGAGAAGGGAAGGGGAGAGAGAGAGAGAAGAGAAGGGAAGAGAGAGAGGAATAGAGGGTGAGTAAGGGAGAGGGCTAGAGGGTGAGTAAGGTAGGGGGAGGGAGAGAGAGGGTGGAATGGTGTCAAAACGAGAAGGGCAAACAAACAAGAGAAATAGATAGATAAAGAGAATGGGGGAGGCGGGCGAGAGATAAAGAGAGGGAGGGGGCAGCCGGGAAGGGGGGTTGTGAAATACAAGACTCCCAGAATGACACGTGAAATCAAACATGCACACACGCTCACACACTTGACCCAACATAGAATAAGTCACAGCGCACACGTAAGGCGCAACGGCTCACTTTGGCCACTAGATGGCATATTTCTCAGATTCCCTTTTCCCAGGCGTCATGTGTCAAATTGACCTAGTTAACACACTGTCAGGATAGACATTTATCTACATGAAATGCTCTCAACTACAATTATAGAATTGAGCACCGACTGAAGACGCATTCACGGACACACACGCAGACGCACATCACACACACACAGACACACACACACACGTGCACACACACACACACACACACACACACACACACACACACACACACGCACATAATTATTATTGCATTTTGTTTATTTCCCAGGCAGGTTGTTATCGCAAATGACCTGAAGCTGGGTGAAACAGTCGTCGGTTGCCGTGGTAGCTAATTGGATCCGATTTGCGTTTAATCAAAACTCGGCTGCGTGGGTTTGTTTACATTAAGAGAGGATACGGGGGGCGGGTGAGAGGAAACGGCAGGAGGAGGGACACAAACAGAAGACTGAGGAATATACAAATCTCTTCGTCCTCAACCGTCCTGTTACGACAACGCCATTTCTGAAATAGACTTTTGTATTTACAAATCCCCCTCATTACATCATCCTTTACCAAATACACAGCCCGAGACCGTTCTAATTGCGGGTCTGTGTATCTCTGGCACACTTGACAACAACATCTTAATCGCTGCGTGGGCAACTGTTCAACGTTCATCCAACATTTGGCCAGCGCTTTTATCCATAGCAACTTACAATGAATTGAGAGACATTGCGTTAGCAGGTAGCGGCTCTAGGCCCGCTGCTCTAGAATGATTAAGACCTACCTACAACTATCTATCAGCAGGTTAGTTAGACTGCGGATATTGGGGATCAAACCCACCACCTTCCGGCTGGGATTCAGAGCCACAACACTATCCTTATCCTGCGTAAAGACTGGGCATGATTGGTTTTGGAATCTTTAAAAATAATTACAATGGTGTTAGAGGCACTCTTTTAAATCAGTCAATCACCCTCCCTGACACCAGCCTTTGCGAGCTGCAAAGTATCCATACAGTGTCCACAATGGATTGTTAAGATCAATTATGCACTCGTGAAATATGATGAACAATACAAGGATGTAGTCTACATTCCCTTCAGATCAGTCAACTCAAACGAGACAACCCTGTTGTCGCTATGGTTGCCATGGTGACATGGTCATATTTATATCCTACAGTGTGAGTGCATTACTGATGAAGGTGTGCTGGCCTGGCTGGGGGTGGAAGCGTGTTGGTTC
>NC_136946.1:6317997-6342997 GCF_949987615.1 Pollachius pollachius | reverse complement strand
AAACAGAGTTTATTTGTTCTTGCTCTCTGGCTGTACCGACACATAATATCTGACGTGGGTCAAACCGACCAAAATATTGTGGTGCAGGTCTGGTGCGTACACAAGCAAATTTGTAAAAAAGAGCAGAAAGAAATACAAATATCTTAATAGCACAATAGCACATTTGGAGTATGGGGAAACGCAATTTCGGTCCTGTATTTAACTTGTGACGGTCGGTCTGACAACAGAGTTCACTTTGACTTTGGAATAAGAGACGAAAGAAAACAAAAGGTCTCTCTCCTAAATAGCCCACGCCAACGCCACCGTGTCTCCAGAACGTTCCACGCGACACCGACAGTGTACGGTGTTTTTCAGCGTCTTTGCGTGGGTAAAGCAATACCTCTGCTCGCGCCCGAGGCCGTCTCGGGCACTCTGGCTTTCCTTTGACGTCATTTGAGGACTCGGAGCGAGCGGTCCACCCTGCTCTCCTCCGGCTCTGCCTGTGTTTTTAATGTTCCACCTGACTGCTCATTCTCGCGCCGCTATTAGCGCTAACTGTCCGCTCGCTGCTCAGAATCCTCTGGCTGCCATTAGCGCCCCCCCCCCCCGGCTAACGCGCGACTCTTCAATTACCGCTCAAGCTAACTGCTCTTTACTGCCTACCATTTTGTAGGAGAAAAAAACGAAAATATATATTATAGTGTTATATAGTGTTGAGTAGAAGGAGGTCTAGACGTTGTTCTTTAACAGGTTCAATCCTAACGGTTCCTGCTTGCCATTTTGTCTGAGAAAATACAAATATATGTATAGATATATATTTGTTTTATTACAAATATCATTTATATATTTATATACGTATAAGTGCTGTCAAGCGATTAAAATATTTAATCGCGATTAATAGCATTAATGTCATAGTAAACTGATTTTGTGCTGCTAGCCTTTTAGTGAGATCAGAGAGTGTTGAGAAGGACAGTAATAAAATATATTTGGTAGGATGGATATAAGAAGAGAGACCCGCAGTGAATTCAACCCAGTCCACTTGACATCGGGTAGGTGGATGACAGTGGTAGGCCTACCGTAAAACTTCAATAGCCCAGGCTTTTATTTGTTTCAATCACTGAACTTTCAAACAAAACTCTTGGTCAGCAAAGATGCGAAATACTTTAACATTTATTATTTAAACCAGTATGAATATTCCCGCCTTACGTAGGCCTATACACATCACCAGGCTATCAAATAACGCCTACACACACACACACACACACACACGGTGGCTGAGTGGTAGTCGGGAGAATTCCCGGTGGGCCGTTAACGTTTCGGGGCTGTTGGGCTGATTACTGCGAGATAACAATATTGCATTTATAAAAGTTCCTTTCAGTGCCGTCCGGCAGCCTGAGCTGTGCGCCCGCAACCTCTCACTAACTCAACAGCCGCAACAAACTGTCAACGTCGCAC
Source organism: Pollachius pollachius (assembly GCF_949987615.1). NCBI lineage: Eukaryota > Metazoa > Chordata > Actinopteri > Gadiformes > Gadidae > Pollachius > Pollachius pollachius. The sequence goes on along the minus strand of NC_136946.1, from coordinate 6,341,563 downwards.
CCAAGTCGATTTTGTGTCAGCGGCCCCTCCCAAAGTGGCACAGCCCAGGTGGGCCTTGAACTGCGATTGATCAGAAAGACGTAACAGCTAATGACAACATTGAACTCTCGTGCAGGCTCAAACAGAGTGACACACAAACACACGCACACTTTTAAGGAGTTTTTCACCCGCTCCGTATCCTTGCTTGCCCCAACAAGTTTGTGCGGCGTGTTTGTTATTTTGTTTCCGGTGTAGATCAGGTATGGTGTTGTAGTTTTTCTAACGTGACTAGTTGTTTCTAGACAGCAGGTGAAAAAACTACAATGTTTGCCAAGCCAAAAGAGTGTTAATCGCGCGATAAAAAATGAACGCCGTTAAAATTGGTTTGCGCTAACGCTGTTAATAACGCGTTAAACTGACAGCACTAATACATATATATATATATATATATATATATATCGCAGGTCAAAGCAGTAGTGTTGGGTAGACGGTGGTGTTGATGTCGTACTAATAACAGGTTCAAGTATGCGCGTGTGCGTGCGTGCGTGCGTGCGTGCGTGTGTAAAAAGACAGAATTAGAGAATAGTCCCTCACCTCATTCGACAGCGTGGCCCCTACCAACGGCCCTCGCGGTGTGATCAACGAGTGGGGGGGCCCATGAAGGAGAAACAAACAGCCTGGCACTCCCTGGTAGAGAAAGAGAAACACACAAACTCAAGAATTAGTCAACGGCAACGTGAAATCCTCACAGGTCTTTCTCCACGTTTAAAACCTTTTTCGAAACAACAGCAGCGTAAACGTGTGTATACATTAAATATACATCAGGCACAAGTTGTCATGGCAACGTTTCTTTTCGCCAGACATGCAAGCTGCTGTGGAGGATATAATTCCCCTTCAATCCCATGCACACAGTTCAGCTGTTGGCAACCCACAGGGTCTTCACTCACACACACAATGTATGTTTCTATAACAGTGTAGTCTGCAGTTCGTAGCCACCCACCACTAGTCAACGGCATTGGGTTGAAGAACAACACAGACACCCCAGACGACTTCTACCATCTCCGCACGCTGCTCGACGCAATCTTAAGACACACTATATGTACGCCGCTGGCTCACGTCTCCCTGCCCGCCCACGCAACGCCACCAGAAACAGACTGGCAGATCACACGCTCGCACACACGCTCGCACACACGCACACACGCTGGGACTAATTACCGGGGTTTGTTGTGGAGTGACACGGAGACTGCTGTGGGAGATACAGCAGCGATGCTCTGCTGCTCTACGGCCTCTCAGAGATGGGCGGGATTGTGTGTTTAAGATAAGGGGAGAGAGGAGGAGAGCGAGGGGGGGGGGGGGGGAAGAGGGGAGAGAGAGGGAGGAGAGGGAGAGGAGGGGAGAGAGAGGGAGAGAGGGAGGAGAGGGGAGAGAGGATAGAGAGAGGAGGGAGAGGGAGATATAAAGGCAGAGAGGGAGATAAGAGAGAGAAGAGAAGGAGAGGAGAGAGAAGAGGGAAGAAAGGAAAGAGAGAGAGAGAGAGAGAGAGAGAGAGAGAGAGAGCGAGAGAGAGAGAGAGCGAGAGAGAGAGAGAGAGAGATTACAGAGAAGAGGGGAGAGAGGAGAGAGAAGAGGGAAGAAAGGAAAGAGAGAGAGAGAGAGAGAGAGAGAGAGAGAGAGAGAGAGAGAGAGAGAGAGAGAGAGAGAGAGAGAGAGGTGGATGAGAAGGAAATAGAGAGCAGGGGAGTTGTATTTGATGCGTTTGTTTAGTCTGTGGAAGAGCAGGGTGGTTGTTCAACATCCTACTGGCCTACTTTTATCTTTCATCTCAATCAAAGAGAATGGAAGAAGAACAATGGAACACCAGAGGGATTTGGGGTCTGTGGGTTTATGTTTGTCTGTGACTGAGTGAGAGCGAGTGTGAAGGAGTGTGGGTGTGTGCATGATTAAATGTGAATATGTACAAGGCTAAATGAGAATATGCATAGATTGTGTGTGGAGGAGATCGCATTCCAGTGTGTGTGTGTGTGTGTGTGTGTGTGTGTGTGCGTGTGTGTGTGTGTGTCTGTGTGTGTGTGTGTGTGTGTGTGTGTGTGTACCTGCGTGCAAGCCTTATGAACATGCACACCCTTTATGTAGATACACAATGAGCGCTCCTCACACTAAAGCAATGGGAGCTACGATAGGACAACACAATACCAACATCACACAAAGAATAGACACACAGAGTGGAAGACACACAATAAGAACACACACAAAGGCTCACAGAGGGGACAGATTGTCTAGCATAGCAGACATGGGAAAATCAATATGTGTGTCTGTGATAGGATACAGCACCAGGCTTGGGTTTCACACACACACACAGACACACACACACACACACACACACACACACACACACACACGCAGTGATAAGACACAAACACATGTACCCACACACACTGACACATATGTGCAGTGACACACACACAAACACACACCCACACACAGACAAATACAGGGCTAGACACACGCTATCACATACAAACACACACACACGAAATGAAAGACCGTGAGTGAATGAGTGAGTGAGTGAGTGAGTGTAAGCCAGTTAGAGAGTGAGTCAGTGAGCTTGAGTGAGAGAGTGTAAGCCAATAAGAGAGTGAGTCAGTGAGCGTGAGTGAGTGAGTGCGAGTGACACTACAACCTGATTGAAAGAGACACCAAGTGGCCATTTAATCTACTGTGTGGTTCAACAAGAGGCACACAGCCGGAGCCAAACGCGGAGAGACGAGATGCAGACACGAGCACAAAACATAGTAACCAAAAGGAACAGGACGGTGAGGACAGTCAATTTAACAGGGCAGGGAGAGAAAGAAAGCAATAAAGTGTGTGATGGAGACACACATTTATAGAGACAAAGGGACAGAGAACGAGAGTGAGAGTCAGCGAGAGAGAAACAGATGGCAGAGTACACCGAGACAGAGAGAGAGAGGGAGAGAGGGAGAGAGAGAGAGGGAGAGAGGGAGAGGGAGAGAGAGAGAGGGAGAGAGAGGGAGAGAGGGAGAGAGAGAGAGAGGGAGAGGGAGAGGGAGAGAGAGGGAGAGAGAGAGAGGGAGAGAGGGAGAGAGAAAGACGGAGAAAGAGAGAGAGACAGAGAGAGAGAGAGAGAGAGAGGGAGAGAGGGAGAGGGAGAGAGAGAGAGAGAGAGAGAGAGAAATACGGAGAGAGAGAGAGAGAGAGAGCGAGAGAGAGGGAGAGAGGGAGAGAGAGAGAGGGAGAGAGGGAGAGAGAAAGACGGAGAGAGAGAGAGAGAGGGAGAGAGGGAGAGAGGGAGAGAGAGAGAGGAGAGGGAGAGAGGGAGAAAGAGAGAGGACAACAGGGGATGATCCAGACGACAACCGCAGGGAGTCCACTCAGAAGATAAATGTCAGCTCAGAGAGGAGGAAGAGGAGGAGAGACAAGAAAAGGAGGAGGAGGAGGAAGAGGAGGAGGCAAAGGGAGAAGGAGAAGGGGAGAGGAGTAGAGGGAGACGTAGGAGGAGGAAGAGGGGAAGAAGGAGGAAGAGGAGGAGGAGGGGGAGAAGGGAGAAGGGGGAGGCAGGTTAGTAGATGAGGAAACGACTCATGAGGGAAGAGCATAAGAGCAACAGAATACCAAGTACAAGGAGAGACATTTCACATTTGTACAACAAGGACCTGGTGGGAACCTCCACCAGGCCCGTATGTCTCTGTATGCCAGGATGTGGACGCAGTGGATGATCAGGGGTTGGGGGCTGGACTCCCAGCCGAAAGGCCTGGGAGTGAACCCCGCTATACACAGCGGTGCTGGCCCCCTGAGACCCCTAACACTGCTCCTCATGGACGCCCTGCATTAAAACAACTGACTGTCAGTCGCTCTGGACTAAAGAGTCTGCAGAGTAGTGAACAGTAATCAGGGACATCAACAACACAATCTGCTGCAACACAACTCGAGGTGCTGTAACTGAAAGAGGAAAAGAAAAAAGGGGGGGAAAAAAGGAAAAAGGGAGAATTGGTTTGAATCCATAAGAGGAGAGGAGGAGAGCAATGCCAAGACAAGCAAACCGTGAGGTTCCCCGAGTTTAAAATAAGCTTTAGCTGAAATTAGGAGGAAAAAAAGACAACTTTCTTGGCTTCCTCCTCTCAGCAGTATGTAGGGGAGGTGTGAGAGAGAGAGAGAGAGAGAGAGAGAGAGAGACTGACTCTGTACCACACTGTCACACTAAAGGGATTAGTAGTTGCCAATTTATAATCGATGTGCCAATTTACCAATTCTTTATTTAGGCAATCTGTCAGTCAGAAGCACACGCACACATATACACACGCGCACACACTCTCTCTCTCTCTCTCTCTCTCTCTCTCTCTCTCTCTCTCTCTCTCTCTCTCTCTCTCTCTCTCTCTCTCTCTCAGGAGACACCATTCATCATGTCTAATCCAGGAATTGGACAGACTAAATGATACAGGGATGCCTCAGTGTAAACTGCATCAAGTCCAGGGTTGATTTGGATTGAGCGCACACCTCCGGGGCAGTCTGTGTGTGTGTGCGTGTGCGTGTGCGTGTGCGTGTGTGTGTGTGTCTCTGTCTCTGTCTCTGCTCCCCCTCACATATTTGGGTTGTAGCTTAAAGACACTTTCGATACTTATGCTTTGAGCGTACCAGACCAATCCAATGGTAAGGAAATAGTGTGGAAAGTCTTACTTCCAAATTTGCGTGAAATTTCTCTTGTTACTTCATGATTTAACGAATGTGGCGCCAACTTTCGCTATGACTCACATTTATTTTGTCTCACTGTGTGTGTTTGTGTGTGTGTGTGTGTGTGTGTGTGCGTTTCGTGCAACAAAGAGACGAATTGTAATTAGGAAGCCCGGGGGCATTCACTTTATCTTTATTGTGTTCTTCTTGACTGTGTGACAGAGGATTCATTATTCCTGAGCGATTGTGTTTTGTCGTGAACAACACACACATGTCGTGCCTTATGGAGCCACTCTGTTACACTACAGTACACTGAAACACATGTAGTTTACATTCACACAGGCATACAGCATATGCAGACACACACACAATGGCTTGTATGAGAACCCGCAAACACATGCACAAACTCACACACAAAAACGAACACGCAACATCATGTTAGAAAGACACATTTGAGACCGCAGACACACAAACAAAAAACACACACTCACACATACACATACACACACACACTTACACCAGATAATGGGCAGCTGATTTTCAGTTGGCAGCAGCCCCCAGAATGCTTTGGGGCTTACGCACTGTCTGACAGCTGTTTGGGTAGTTGGTCCAAGGAGAAGAATGCACCGTGTGAGTGTGTGTGCGCTTATGTTTGTGTGTGTGTGTGTGTGTGTGTATATGTATGTGTGTGTGCGCCTGTGTGTGTTTGTGTGTGTGTGTGTGTGTATGTGTGTGTGTGCCTTTGTGTGTTAGTGTGTGTGTGTGTGTGTGTGTGTGTGAGCGACTGCGAGACTGTATCATCTTGGTATGGTAGGGAAATGGTAGCGAAATGCCTCCCCCCCCCCCCCCCCCCCCCCGACCAAGCACTATTTTCCCTCCTGGTCGAATCATTCTCCTTGTAAGCGAAGGCCCGGCCCCCGGTCCGAGGCCTGTGTTGTGCGGCCAGGAATGTTATCTGGAGTGAGCACGCATTCCTCCCCAAACCTCCAGCCCTGATCTGGTCTCTCCATCGCCTCACCACATACCTCCACTCTGCGGCCGGCCGGCGGCTGGCTGTGGCCCTCCAAGGGCCCGGAGCAGAAGGTTTTTAAACCAGGGCCCCCACCGCAACTGTTTCCATACCCATGTGTCGGTGGGCTGTAGCCCAGATTGACTACAGCACAGCGCACACATGTTACGTGTATTTGTTTTGAATGTGTTAATGGCCGCCGTACCGGTGAGCTGATGAGTAATAATGTTGATCTATCAGGAGGGAATTACGTGCAACAGGCGAGGCAGGCTGCCTGACGCAAGACAGAACTTGCAGGTTGATGCGGCTCTATCTATTTGTACAACTACACACTACACATTGCTAATGAATTCAGATGGACAGTTTCAAGCATCCTCTCCAAACAAACCCTCGCACAGACACACACACACACACACACACACACACACACACACGTGCCATACGCAAAAGTCAACAGAGGCATTCAGGGCTATATACTGTGTGTGTGTGTGTGTGTGTGTGTGTGTGTGTGTGTGTGTGTGTGTGTGGAGAGTGCTTTAAACTGTCCATCTGAATTAATTAGCGAGTTGTAAGGTAGACAGATTAATTTGCCATCCTTTCATTGGAAGCCAAACCCCACACATGTACCCGCATACACACGCAAATGTGTTTAATTGGCCAGTGATTAGGCAGTTAGATTTCTTGCCACACTCTTCACCTTACTGTGATGGCCCTCTAATTTAGTGTGTGTGTGTGTGTGTGTGTGTGTGTGTGTGTGTGTGTGTGGCAGTGTGGCTGTGTGTGTGTAAGTGTATGTGTACGTGTATGTGTATGCATGCGTTTGTGTGTTTGCGTGCAATACCACAAGATAGATCAGTTTCATTCTCTCCCTTTCATTCGGAATAGGACAGCTCATAGGGGCGCCATTTTGTTCCTTTCTTCAAAAGGATCTTTATCAACAAGTTTTATTATCTCTGGCAGAGCACAACTCGTACATTCAAATTACTGGTTGAATTAAAAGTAAGTGCCAACTTTTAATACTAATCATTGAAGTTCCAAGAATAATATGAACAAGTAATAATGAACACAACTCTCAATCAGACAGCTTTCCCCACCGCAACATTAGCACCAAACAACATTGATGGATACAGACTTCAGAGCCTCTAGTGTAGCAGACCCACCCAGCCATGGTTCAGAACGGGCTGGATGGAGATGAACGTCTCTAATATCCCTGGTCACATGACCTCTAAACCAGCCGGTCGTACTCATTTCTATAACCAATTATCAGCTGGGAAGATTTGCTGTAAGAAAAAAAAGAGTTCTTTAAAATTTAGCAGACGCTTTTATCCGACGCAACTCGATCTGAATACAGCACCGTGTCCCTGGGGGCAAGGTAGGAGTCAGGGGGCCTTTTTGCTCTGGAAAGAGCAGGTAGACGGTGGCACCGAACCCAGCGCCCTCACAGGTAGGTGAACACCATGGTCACCGTTAGCCCCCCCTCCCCACAGTGACTCATCCCAACATAACCACCGAGGTCCAATGACACAGAGGGCCGTGTGTTCAGCACAGGGAAGTGTGTGTTACTCTGCTGTTGCACCTTCCCCTGTGGTATTCGGCCATGTTGGCACTCTGCATTGTCCTCACCCACACACACGTGCACGCAGGCAGACACACAATCATTCAACCGTGCACGGAGGTGACTTTGTGTGGAGGATGCGGTTTGTGTGTGTGCGCGTGTGTGTGTGTGTGTGTGTGTGTGTGTGTGTGTGTGTGCGCTGACATCATTACTAGAGAGCACTCTCTGGCTGATTGAACAGAGAGAGAGAGAGGTGTCACTATGACCCCGGAGCTGTGAGCTCATGGCTGGGGAACTGTCACACACACACACACGCACACACACACACACACACACACACGCACGCACGCACACACACACACACACCCCAAGACCCATTCTCTATTCTAATTCCCATTCATTACAAGGTGTCAATGACCAATGGAGTTTAACATAAGAGATCTCACAGGAGGCGGGGCTTGGAGTGACCAATCCCATCACCACTACCTCCTCGAGTTTATTCAGCTTGTGGATAAACTCCAAGTTTATTCATGTATATGTATAAACATGAAGGTATGAAGGCGTGTTTATACTGTTGATACACGTACAGAACATTATGGCAGTTCTTGGTACACAGCATTGCAGTGGCAACACGTTCCTCCCTACGCATGACTTTACCTGGAGAAACAGCACACAACCCAAGTCAACACACAGACACACACACACATGCTGCCACTGAGACACAAAATGCCATACGTCTGAGTCAGCAACACAGAGGGAGTGGATCTTAGAGGACAAAAGTTAGACCAAGAGGTGGAGAGAGAGAGAGAGAGAGAGAGAGAGAGAGAGAGGAAAAGAAAGAGAGGTGCGAAAGGAAGAGAGAAAGAGGGATAAAGAGAGATAGATCGAGAAAAAGAGAAAGAGCGAGAGAGAAAGAGCGAGAGAGAGAGCGATAGAGAGAGCCAGAGAGTCGAAACTCAAAAGTTACATCAGCCTCTCTCTCTCTCCCTGCCTGACCTCCTGCTACAGAGAGTCTGGTAGTGGGTACGTGCCTCCCTTTGCCCTCATCAAGGGCGCTGCTCCATACTACAGCGGTAGTACGGGTCCACTCATGTGGTCAGGAGTGGTTTCCACGCTCAATAAGTTCAATCAGTGTGTCGGTGCTCTCACGTGGATCTGAAGCACACAAGGACATGTTACCATGTTTAAGTTCCAAGATAAAAGACAAGATGTATAATGTCCCTAGTTTCTATTCTTTATCACCACCCTGGCTGAAAGACATAACTCCTCGCACAATAAACAACCTTCCATATATGTGATCCATGGGTATCTATTTATCACATGAAAGAGGGCACATGGAAGGACCGTTTGTCCGTAAAATGGCCACTTCACTTCCAACCGACTCAGTAAACCGCAGCAACACTGCCAGCCAGAGGCAGGGTCATTACGGGGCCTGTCTCTTTAAGAGTTGTCAGTTGTTTTAGGCGATCACACTGAACGCCTGTCTATTTATAACCTGTAATCTATTAGCTCTCTGCCACATTCATAAGGGCTCACACACACTTCCATACACAAACTGCACCACATGCAAACACACAGACACACACACACACACACACACACACACACACACAAACACACACACACACAGCATGAGAACGTGACAAAAAACACACGTTTAAGGTGGACACAGAAACACACACACACAAACACACACACACATAGGAAACAGTGTTTTAGCAGCAGGCTATAATTTCCTTCACTCTGTGGTCTAGCAGTATTCTTCCAGTAACTAGCATTCAACAGTTACCGGAATTCAATAACAGCATGGTCCAATATGCGTGTGCGTGTGTGTTTGTGTGTGTGTGTGTGTGTGTGTGTGTGTGCGTGTGTGTGTGTGTGTGTGCGTTTGTGTGTGTGCACACTTGTCTGTGTATGTGTTTTTACTCAAGTGCCAACTGTCTGCCCTAGTTTGTCTAATAATAATAGTAACTATAATAGCGCCATACAATATTAAAATAATAAACAAAAGCAAAAATACAAGCAAGTGGATCAAAACAGAATACAAATGGGCTCAACGAATATAATACAATAACATTTTTAACACAAATTCTTAACACATTCATACTCAAAAATAACGAAAAGCTGTAGCATGTGTACGTGCACCACAGCTGTGGTTGTCGATAGCAACAGACAGCCGTAGCAACCGACGGAGGTATGCGTCGATCTGTCAGGGGCCACGCATAAAGGCAATATGAACAGGCCAATGGTCCACCATAAATCCTCATATTGATCCAAACTGCATCAACCGTATCAGCAACACTGTGTCTGATAGTTTGTTTAGTAATTAATTGATTTTTGTCTCTTACTTACGCATGACAAATACTGTTAGATATGTTGGACAATATATGCGTTGTCGTCATGTTTTTTTAATATGTATATATATTGATACAGAGAGTATGTCCTCTGCAGAAACAATAACCAAATGGTCTGTCAATTTGTGTGTATTTGTTTGTGTTTGTGTGTGCCTGTGCGTGTGCGTGTGTGTGTGTGTCTGTGTGTGAGAAAGTCACGTTCGATTGGATTGCACATAGTACGGATCTGAGGATTTGCTATGTACGCAACACACGCACTGTGGCAACCCGGCCCGGGCCCATTAAGGACATGCAGAGCACCTGAGGAACAGGTGGAGAAGCAGGGCTTAAATAGCCTGCTTCTCCACTCATTCGGGGCTCTCCCAGCCCTGGAGCTCCTGTACGGAGAGACGGTCCTCGTGGGTGACGAGATTCCACCCACGGGGGTTAGGATCGGGTTTTTTCGTTGTTGAATTATTTTCAGTATGAGATTTTGTTTGATTTTGGATTAAACATGCCTTTTTGGCTTTTGCCCAGCAAAGTTGTGTCCTGTTTGGGGAAGAGGTTGTTCGCTCACCGTGCCGGGTTACCACAACACACACACCTATACTCACAAACATGAACATACAAACAGATGACTATAAAAGGTAACCTTTGAAGATGTAGCCTTTTCAGTTGGCTCTTCTGGGGCATTTCGTGCAGGACAAAGTATTACAGTGGCATCGATCACGTAGTCCTTCAAAGTGTTTTTTCTGAGAACCCAGTTGAATCACATGCTTGTATTCTGCACATTCTTGAATGTGCAAATTGTGTGTGCGTTTGTCCATATGATTGCATTGGCCCACTTTCTCAAGTGGCCTCTAAAGTTTATGAATGGCTTAATTTACTGCTTGCTGCAAAGAAAGAAGGGCTGAAAGGAAAACGAGAGAACGCACAAAACCAAACGAATGGAAAGTCCAAAGAATGAGGGAATGGCATGGCTACACTGTTCTGAACATTACTCTCCTTTGACTCCATAAGATATTACCCTGTTGTTCTGGGTCCCCGCTTTGCTTCCAGACTCAAATTCAAACCGGCTAATGGTGGGAGTCACGTCCACGGCTCTGATAAGCTGTCACCGACATCAAAGAGTGAAAGGCCTGTACCACTGTGAGGCTGAATGGAGCACCTGAATGACTGCTGCAGACCTGTCTGTCTATCTGTGTGTCCGTATAGACCGTGTCTGAGGTGGTGTGTTTACAGAACATTGTGTCCACTGCAGAAACAATAACTAGAGGGGTGTGGACACACACATAGTCTGTCAGTGTGTCTGTGTGTGTGTGTGTGTGTGTGTGTGTGTGTGTGTGTGTGTGTGTGTGTGTGTGTGTGTGTATGTGTGTGTGTGTATGCGTTTATGTATGTTTGTAACTATGTATGTATACATGTGTGTGTATGTATGTATTTATGTATGTGTTTATTTATGTCTGTATGGATGTAAGCATGTTAGTGTGTGCGTGTGTGTGTGTGTGTGTGTGTGTGTGTGTGTGTAAATATATGTATGTATGTATATATGTATGTGTGTGCGTGTGTGTGTGTGTATACAGTGTTTGTTGCTCTAACCTGTTATAAAATACACATTGTATAACTAATGGTGTGTGGGTGGATCCCGCCATCTGCAAGCTAAACCACCCCCCGTTTCATTTTACACTGTGCTGGTGTGTGTGTGTGTGTGTGTGTGTGTGTGTGTGTGTGTGTGTGTTTGTCTTTCCCTGTTTGTGTTTACTGTATGTTCACTATTGTCGCCTTTGTGTGTGTGTGTGTGTGTGTGTGTGTGTGTGTGTGTGTGTGTGTGTGTCTATCCATCCAATCAGAAGACAGGTAATCTAGAGTAGCCGGGTTGTTGGGTTCATGTGTGTGACTAAAGGCTATGTTACAAAGCAACCCAATAAAACGCACGCACGCACACACACACACACACACACACACACACACACACACACACACACACACACACACACTCTAAACCGACTCTCACTCTCTTCCACCCATTCTCCCTCACCCACAGAGGATCACACCCACATAGGAACACACCCTACATACAAAGACTGCACACCGCAAATGCACGCTGCCGTGCACGCATGCCAGATGCATGTGTACACTAGTCCGTACTTGGTAAGCATTATTGATCACGTGCTCACCGTGGGCCTTGGCCATTGGACAGATGTCAGAGTAGTACGCTGATCTCAACAATGGGGCCTTAATACGGGCTTACGCATGTCACACACATAAAATCACATTCCCACACACGTACACACACACACACACACATACACACGCCCACACACACACACACAAATACACACGCACAAACGGCCAAACGCACACACACATATACATGCGCAAACACACATGCAAACAAATACACACACAGGCATGCATGCGCACACACGCTCACACAAACCGTCAAGGCCTTGTTCTTGAAACTGTTGCAATAGTCACATTTATAACAATATTTTTTCTCCTGTAACCAGGACATGGGTTAATACACCATAACTGTTTGTTTGTCGATTCGGATATGAAATATTTACTGTTGCCCTAAAAGTACTCCATGATGAATTGTTGCACTTTCACCACTAAAGACGTTTGTCACATGAAAATGAATTCCCTGTTGGAACAAGACAACGATCTACAATCTATCTCTAGCGCTGAACTCTGCAGGCGCCAGTTATACATGAAGACAGTGGTTCCCCACTTTATTTTGCCCATGACCCCATTTCTAGTTCTAAAATTTGCACCCCCAACTTTTACTTTTGAGCATCATCTTCCTCAAAACGTCTGAGAACTGCAAACAAGTGCACAACACGTTCGTAATATCATAGAAGAATACTCTGACACACAATCTCACTGAGCTAGTGGAGAAGGGCTTAAGGATGTGATAAACGCTTGAGGCTTTGATTAATAATGAAAAAAATAAATCAAATCAAACATTGATGTTTCAGAATCTAATTTAGAGCATTATTCTCAGCAAATTGGTATTTAGGGTAAATGGAGTTCAGTCTGTTATGATGTCTCTATTGACAATTCACCTGCCTGAAAGGATTGGAAGGAAGGGCTGCTCTCAGGTTGCAGGGGGGGGGGGGGGGGGGGTCTGTGTGTGCATGCATATACAACTTATGCTATTGACAAAGACCTTTAAACATCCGTAACACACACACACACACACACGCTCAGATGACAGTAGCTCAATACCGTCAAACAGTCGCTCATCACCACACAGGTGATCCCATCGATATCAAAGGAAAGGACACTAAATTGGAGTTCACCGATTGGCCGAGGGGCATAAGCAAACAATGTTCTAACTTCCCGATTCCCTGATTCTCAAAGTGTTATAACTTTGTGTTCCGACATCTTCCAATCATGTGCTGTAAGTTCTCTTCGCTCACAACATTCTGGGTGAGCGTGTTCAAACACCATTCACACAGTCCAGTCCACAACCCTGTTGCCAGCCCAAAGTAAAATAATGGGCCTTCGGAAATAAATGACCTTCTAGAAACTATTTACATTTGTATGTTTAACATTCTTTTACATTGCCAAACAACTGAAATTACACTTGAAGTCCTGTTATGAATCCAGGTACGGTCGCATCACAAGGATTTCACACACTCAAACAGAGTCCATGCACGTACTCTTATAGGCGCCCGCATACGCACACACACACTAAACAAATACTCACCCAGATCATAGGAAGATGATGAATGTAATCATGCGATCACTCGTACACTATGCCAAATCCTAGGGAATGCCAGAATTTGCATACATACTGGCACAAAACAAACACACACACACACACCTCCCTTGTGCATGTGTGTGGTATCAGTACACCCAGCATGAGTCATACCCTGAGGGCCAAAAACACAAACACACAAACCCAGGGGCAGCCATGCAAGTTGCCCGTAAGTGTATTTATTATTATTCAGGGGACGGGCATGTGGGGACATTCTTCAGATGGAGGGGAAACAGGAAGGGCTGCACCAGTGACACGTCACACACTGTCTCAGACACCACTTCCTGTCCAAGTGGATTTGCGTGTGTGTGTGTGTGTGTGTGTGTGTGTGTGTGTGTGTGTGTGTGTGTGTGTGTGTGTACATCAATATGTCCAAGCATATATGTGTGTGCCTGTGTGTGTGTGTGTGTCCATAAACATGTCCATGCATGTGTGTGTGTGTGTGTGTGTGTGTGTGTGTGTGTGTGTGTGTGTCTCTTAATAGTTGTCCTTTTTACGATTTCTACAACCACAGCAGGGCACATACACATACCCACCACTAGGTGTGCAAAGGTTATGGGAACAAGCCCTTGGCTTCCTCAATGGGCTAGAGAGAGAGAGGACGAGGGAAACAGAGAGAGCGGGAGAGGGAGAGGGAGAGGGAGAGAGAGAGAGAGAGAGAGAGAGAGAGAGAGAGAGAGAGAGAGAGAGAGAGAGAGGGAAACAGAGAGAGGGAGAGGGAGAGAGAGAGAGGACAAGGGAAACAGAGAAAGAGGGAGAGGGCGAGGTAGGGAGAGATAGAGGGCGAGGGAGAGAGAGAGAGAGAGAGGAAGAGGGAAACAGAGAGAGAGGGAGAAGGAGAGAGAGAGAGAGGGAGAGGGAAACAGAGAGAGAGAGAGAATGAGAGAGAGAGAGGGAGAGGGAAACAGAGAGAGAGGGAGAAGGAGAGAGAGCGGACGAGAGAAAGGGAGAGAGAAAGGGGAGACCAGACAGCAGGCAGTTTAAAGTAGAGATTTTTGTCTGAGAAAAGAGATTTAGATTACAATTGGCATTCTTTCACTTCGAAGAACATGAATATTTATCGATCGCTGGCTACACAACAAGGAAAATCAGATTATAATGAGACTACACAAGAATTCAACCCTGTTGCCAGCCCAAAGTAAAATAATGGGCCTTCGGAAATAAATGACCTTCTAGAAACTATTTACATTTGTATGTTTAACATTCTTTTACATTGCCAAACAACTGAAATTACACTTGAAATCTTTCCTGTTCAACTTAGATTCTATGAAATTTACCGAATTTTTCGAGAATGTTCCTCCGCTATTATATTGAGAATCAGTTGCCATCATTTAACCGATGCAATCCTTAATTTGTAGCCATTTTGTTTTCACAATGGTAAACAAGCGTCCCTCATCAAGGCATGTCTGCTACTGTCAGCAACAGGCCCCCAGGTCACCAGGTGAGGGCCAGATGGCAGTAATACATCCCTACTACAAGTGATGGCCTGCTGAACACTCTCTCACACACACACACACACACACAACGGGCCCCCCCATTACCATTGGCCCCGGCGTGCCTCTGAAGTGACGGTTGCGATCCCAGATGACCACGTTTCTTAGCATTGTGGATCGCTGAATGAGATGATGAGCAGGCTCCATAGTGCTGCTATTGTTCCCTTGGAAGCGGAGGAGGAAGATCACTATTGCTGTTTACTGTCATTCATGTCATTCAGAGGACGCTCGCGTCCGAAGCCCACAGGGAATTATCTTGTAGCTACACTAAAAGGGGCAGGGAGGTTTGAGACCATGTTGCTCAAGGATGCCTACAGGTTGGAACTGTGGAGGCCGGGGTTTGAACCCACAACCTTCGACTGGGAGTTGCACACCCTGACCGCTACGCGACGTTCCTGCTGATAGAAAGAAAAGGAAGATAGAAAGATTGAAACATAGAAAAAAAGGTAGAGTGACAGAAAGAAAGAAAGAAAGAAAGAAAGAAAGAAAGAAAGAAAGAAAGAAAGAAAGAAAGAAAGAAAGAAAGAAAGAAAGAAAGACCTAAATATTTACAAGTCTGCTTGCTATCGGTCTCATTCTTCTCATTCCCAAACGAAGGCTCAGATTAAGGAGAGGAACAGAGGGGCTGTGAGCCAGAGACAGTAAGAAGGGTAAGATTAAACGAGAGATACTCCATGAGAAGACGCCGGACAAAGGTAACAAAGTCAGGGAGAGAGAGAGAAGGGCAGCAGGAGGGAAGAAGAGGTGAAAGGAGGCCAGGAGTTTTCAATTATTCACAAACGTGTTCTTCATTTAGAATAGAATCAGTGAGTGAGAACGGATGGGTGTGTCCCCGTCCACACACACACAGACACACACTCACACACACACACAAAAATCTGCAAGGTTCTCTTTCTGCCTTTCTAACTCCTTCTCCCTGGCTCTCCCTTCTTTACATGGCCCAGTTTCTCTGTATGTGTGTGTGTGTGTGTGTGTGTGTACATGAATTTCTACTACGATGATATGTTACTTTTTTAGTACAGCTGTGCATTGGTAGAGTCCACCGGGAGGTATGGTAGAAAGTGTGTGTGGGAGAGAGAGAGAGAGAGAGAGAGAGAGAGAGAGAGAGAGAGAGAGAGAGAGAGAGAGAGAGAGAGAGAGAGAGGCAGATAGAGGCAGAGAAAGAGAGAGAGAGGCAGAGAGAGAGAGAGGCAGAGAGAGAGGCAGAGAGAGAGAGAAAGAGAGAGAGAGGCAAATAGAGGCAGAGAGAGAGAGAGAGAGGCAGAGAGAGAGGCAGAGAGACAGAGATATCCTTAGCCCAGCTGCAACTTCAGACACACAATACACGTTCATATAAGTGAGCCTTGCCATCTCCACTGTGGATTTGAACTTCAATGTATTGTTTAGTTACCCTTGACACGATCGACAGCTCTGTGGATACAGGCTAAAAATAAAATACTTCAAAGTAGTTTGTCAGTGTATGTGCATGTATTTGTGTGCCATGAATGTGTATGTGTGTCTGTGAGTATGCATCTGTGTGTGTTTATGTGTGTGCCATCGTGTGTGTGTGTGTGTGTGTGTGTGTGTGTGTGTGTGTGTGTGTGTGTGTGTGTGTGTGTGTGTGTCTTGGTGTGTGTGTGTGTGTTTGTACGTGTATGCGTCTGTGTGCATGGGTATTTCTTATCGTGGGATCTCTTTCTTTGGTGTCTATGCGTGATCGGAGCACAATTGGAACATGATCAACGAGCCGGCATTTGATGTCAAATCCACAAAGATATCAGAGGAATGCCTCGGATAAGCCCAGCGTCCACACGGCGCCTGGAACAACACACCATTCACACATGTTTCAAGAGAACCGTTTCCACTTCCAGAACAGAGCCAATGAATACGTTTCAAACACAACAGTCGACAAATCATGGATGTAGAGGTTCAATGAGCCTGGACAAAAATAGAAACTGAGACAGGGAGGGGGAGAGAGGAGGATGGAGAGAGGGAGAGAAAAAGAGACATGACAGCAAGAAAAGACCCGATTTACGCACAGGCAAACACCAGGGAATCTAAAAAAAGAAAAAAGTGTCTGTGTGTGTGTGTGTGTGTGTGTGTGTGTGTGCGTGTGTGTGTGTGAACGTGTGTCCTTGTCACTCATAATGACCTGTAGCAGCAGGCATCTCCGTTATGCAATCCTCTCTGTCAAACACACATTCCCACACACCTCCAGACACGCTCTCTCCGCACATGCACACTCTGCTGACAAACTGCGCACGCACACACACGCGCGCGCGCGCACACATACGCTTACACACCAAACAACTCCATCCGACTCTGAGCACGTATTTTGCTCCACTCGTCCACGTTGAGGAAACGCAGCCCTCGCAGCACTTACTCACTCTCACTCACACACAGACGCACACTCAGACACAACACACACACAGAGACAGGCGCGCACACACAACACACACGCGGGCACACACGCACGAAATACGCCTAGCTACAGCGTTTAACATTCATGGCGGTGGATTTTACAACGTGACCGGGATGAAGGGCATTCACACGCACGCTGTGACTATTGAGTCATTTAGTGATCATTTAGCGGACACATTTATCCAAAGCGATGACCACAGGTAGGGACCAAACACTGAGGATCCACTAGCCCAACCTACTGTTGTTTTACAGGGGCCTTTTGCCTGACTTGTTCCCACATACCGGTTTAATGCTTTATTCCCCCTGCTAGCTGTTGTTGCTAAGCGCTGGTGAATTTACTGCATTTATATTGCGCTTTTATCAAAAGCGCTTTACAATATTGCCTGACATTCACCCACTCATGCACACATTCACACTCCGACGGCGGAGTCAACCACGCAAGGCGACAGCCGGCTCGTCGGGGCCAGTTTGGGTTAGGTGCCTTTCTCAGGACCACCTCGACACTCGAGGAGCCGGGGATCCAACTAGCAACCTTGCAGTTACCAGCCAAGTCATACTGCATTTCCCAGTTCTGGGGTTGGTTTTCTAGTCAGACTTTTAGAGACAGATAACGCTGAATATGGCAACAAAGTGTGCAAATAGTGCAAATAGAATAGAACTCTTTATTGATGTGCCCTGAACAAATAACACAAATAGCCATCTATCTGGTTGTTTTGCAATGTGCTGAGTGACCAAACGTAACTTTTACCAGTGCACCTCTGTTAAATACCTTGCGAAACATGCATTCTATGAATTCTTGATACATATAGGAAAAAGTGAAATTGCCATCGTTAATCCAGAGAGACGTACAATCAAATGCTGATAATTGGTGAATGAGCAGTTGGGACTTCAGGCCTTTTGTTCAATGTTGATTACAGGTCATTGAGGATTCAAACCCAACACCTTTCTGCAAGGAGTCACGTTATCCCTGATACAATATAACATTCAGGATCTCCATCAAACGTTGTATTAAAACAAGTTACATCTATTTTCTGTAAGTTTGCATGCTAGATAGAAGAAAGACGAGAATTGCACCATCGTGGGTCATTTAGAGTTTCATTAATTCATTCCTTCAGTCATTAGCATGAATAATTCTCCCATCCCAGGGGTAGCTGCCCTGAGGACATATAGACGGCAAGGTACACAAACTAGGCTTTAGGCTTCCCTGATATAATAGCCCTAAGTCAGCAGCACGCCATCCACAGTCCTACATAACAGCCAGCGCGAGAGAGAACACCTGCGTCACAGCCTCGTTAAGGCGGCCGTGAAAAGACTCAAAGACAATGGCACGTTAGGAGAGAGAAAAAACACCTGGAAAGGGGTATTTCCTGGAGCCCCGGGATGACCTTGTGCTATGAGAGAGAACGCGCTGAGGAAAGGCCCGGCCACGGTCCCGTTTTCACTAGACTCCGAAGGGGACGGAGGAGGTCATTCTCTCTCCCTCCGATGTGGTTAACATTGCCACTCACCTCCTTCCGTCCTTCCTTCCTTCCTTCCGCAACCTCCTTTCGCTCCTCCCTAGCCACCGCCACCCCTCTCTCTCTCTCTCTCTCTCTCTCTCTCTCCCTCTGTCCTTCTGATAGAAAGACAGGCAGACCTTTCTGATAGAAAGACAGACAGACCGATCTTTCAAATGTATGAAGCATGTTACAATCAGCTAAATGACCGTGCCACATAAAAATAAATAACTAAATAATAATAATAATAAAAACATGTGTTTTACCGTGAATCACATTTCTCCCACACTAAGATTTGAACCCTTCCCCCCCGCCCTAAATCACAAGTCATTCCCTGCCTCTGGGCCGGGACTCGTGACCCAGCAAACAAACATCCTCGTTTGTTTTGAGAGCGCCAAGGTGGCGGACAGCGAGACAGACACTGAACAAACACCATGGCGCACCTCCTGAATACAAAGGAGGAGGAGGAAGAGGAGGAGGAGGAGGAGGAGGAGGAGAAGGAGGAGGAGTTGAAGGTGGAGGAGGAGGAGGAGGAGGAAGAGGAAGAGGCGGAGGTGGAGTAAGAGGAGGTGAAGGTGGAGGAGGTGGAGGAGGAGGAGGAGAATGAGGATGGGGTGGAGGTGGGGGTGGAGGAGGAAGAGTAGGAGGGGCTGGAGGAGGGGGAGGAGGAGGAGCAGGATGTCGGGGAAGGTTATCCCAGAACAAACAGTGCGGCGCCCAGAGTCACGGGCTCTGTTAGACCAATTAGCAGAACCCCACAATGAGGTTACTCACCCGCTCGGTGTTACGGCGGAGCACGTGGGGATTCAGAAAGCCGGCGGAAGACGAGGGAACACAAGGGTAACAACAGCTCAGCGGGCCCCGGGGTTGGCAGGGTGACAGGAGGATTCATCATGTGACGTGAAAGACATACTCGTAAACACGGCACGGGCGGCCGGCCGGGCGCGCCTCTGTACATAAGGGCTGGTGGTGGGGGGGACGTCGGCGGGTTTGGTACAGAGTTGGGACACACGCACACGCACACACACACACACACACACACACACACACACATATATATATATATATACAAACACACACACACACACACACACACACACATATGTATATACAAACACACACACACACACACACACACATATACACAAACACACATATATACATATACATGCACATACACATATGAACACACACATACTACACGTACACACACACACACATATACAGTACACTCACTCACACACACACACACACACACACATATATATATATACAAACACACACACACACACACGCATATATAGATACACATACACGTATGAACACACACATACTACACGTACAAGCAAACATGTACACACACACACGTAGGGATACACACACATATGTACCGATACACACACTCACACACACACACATGGATGGCTTATTAGCGATTAACTTGTGCACTGTGTCCGCTGTGGGCTGCACTGTGATCAATAAGCCATGTTTCCAGGGCACAGCCCAGAGACACTATACGTACAGAGAGCACAGCGGGGTAGGTTAAAACACCCGACAAGAGGACCCTATGTGAGTCCAGCCATCCATGGAGAAGGTTCACCATCAGACAAGCGCTTTGCCCACACACGAGTGTGTTGTTGTCCCCGGCGTGCACGCACGCACACACACTGACAGCGCTTGGACGGTGTTAATGATATAGGGTAATGGAACATTGTGGTGCCGGTTCGCTTGATTAGCCCTTATGGGGAGCGAGATAACGAGGGCCACAGTCAACGTCTCACTGTAAACAGAACGCAGACAAAATCTTTGAACCATTTAAAGCCGCCTCGGATGGGAAGAGACGTATAGACTGCAGAAGGAGAAGCTGTGTTCTGGCTCAGAATAAGACCACAGGGTTGTGCATATGTGTTATTATGATTTAATGTTACGAAGGTAACTTAAAGCTGAAGTATTTCTTGTTTCTACTTATTATTTTGCTCCAAAATATATTCTTTAAACACGGCACACTCTGACCCACTGGCTACTGGGCATGAGGTTCATTGACCAGTGTAGCGGCATTGCAGAGATATTCTATTCTCAAGTTTCACAGAGAGGCCCACTCCTTCCGACCAATGCGGGAAGCTCAGATAGAAAGAGCGTAACCCCTGGCTGTCAATCCACTCACTACACGCAAGGGTTGCATGGCATTTTGACCATTTAACTTGGTCGAGGTCTAGGAGTAGGTCGTTGGAAAGTTACTTCTAAGAAATGTTTTGGAGCGGAATTCAGCTGCCTGCCGAAGCTTAAAGACCAAGGGAAATGGCTTCAAGAGCACGTCGATAATATTACTATTTTTCTATTTATTGTCATGAAGCAGAGCCGGACTCTATATCCCAATAGACGGTGAACAGTGAATTTAAATGTGGGTAGGTGGTAGGAATTTTGCCTAGAATGAATACAGGTTCACTACACACACAGGGGATCGAACCCAGAACATGTTGAATCAAACACTCTGGCCGCCACACGGTGTAACCAATATAATATCTATTTTAAAGAGACTTAGAATATCATTAAGAGATAAAGCGTCTGAGGATAATTGGATTGCAAACAAATTGTGTGCGTGTGTGTGCATGTGTGTGTGTGTGTGTGTGTGTGTGTGTGTGTGTGTGTGTGTGTGTGTGTGTGTGTGTGTGTGTGTGTGTGTGTGTGTGTGTGTGTGTGTGTGTGTGTGTGTTTGTGTGTGAGATTGGATTGTAAAAGTGGCATGCTAGCTCTATGAGGCTTCGCGATGTGCGTCAAACTATGCACTGGTCTTTTGTGACTTCCACGTTGGTCTTATCAAGGTAGTTTGGCTCCACAGACTTGAAGAGTTGACGTAGCAGAGGATGTGTTTCAGCAAATACTTGGCATAGGAATTGTGTTGACTAAATACTGTCAAAAGATATATTGTCTATCTGCATATCTCGCAAAAATGCAGACAAGGACTAAGTAGTCTCCCTCTCTCGCTATCTCCTAAGAAGCCCACCAAAGAAATTACAACAACAATGTTATATTAGAGATAGATAAAGCTGATAGAGGTCATAACCTGATGCAATGAAAGGATAAACAATCGCCCTGGGAATAATATAAATCAGAAAGAATAAGATATTCCTTTTCATTCTTCTCCTCTCCTTTCCTTCCATTGTCCTGTCTCCTATCCTTCCAGAGTCCCCTCCTCTCTCCTCTCCTCTTCTCTCCCCTCTCTCCTCCCCTCTCTCCCCTCCCTCCCCCACTCTCTCCTCCCCTCCCCTCTCTCCTCTCCCCTCCCCCCCTCTCTCCTCTCCCCTCTCTCCTCCCTCCCCCCTCTCCTCTCCCCTCCCCCCCTCTCCTCTCCTCCCCTCTCTCCCCTCCCTCCCCCCCCTCTCTCCTCCCCTCCCCTCTCTCCTCTCCCCTCCCCCCTCTCTCCTCTCCCCTCTCTCCTCCCCTCTCTCTCCTCCCTCCCCCCTCTCCTCCCCTCCCCTCTCTCCTCTCCCCTCCCCCCCCTCTCCTCTCCTCCCCTCTCCCCTCCCCCCCTCTCTCCCCTCTCCTACCCTCTCTCTCCTCCCCTCTCCCCTCCCCTCTCTTCTTCCCTCTCCTCTCTCCTCTCCTCTCCTCCCCTCTCCTCCCATGTTCCTCTCCCCCCTCCTATCCTCTCCCCTCACCTCACCTCTGTCCTCTCCTCCCCTCTCCTCTCCTCCCTCTCTCCAGTCACAGCCAGCAGTGAATGAACTCATCGACACCAGCCGAGGTAGTTTGCTAATTGTTAAGTATGCAGAGAGAATCCAGAGTGTGTGTGTGTGTGAGCGCGCAAGCGTCTGCGTACACAGTGAGCGCCTGGAGCACAGAGAGCTTGAGAGGGAGAGCATCTTAGTGGGAGTGAGTGACTGAGAAAGAGAGCGGGAGCCACACTGAAGGGTCTGCTTTTTCTGTGTTGCATTGAGCCTTCTCCTTTCTGCCAACTTATACTTTAACCCGCGGGCCAACGCTGCTCCTCTTCTCCTCTCCACCCCACTCCTAATCGTCTTCTCCTCCCTCCTCCTCCTACTCTCCTCCCCTCCCACTTTCCCCTCCTCCCCCCTCTCCTCCTCCTCCTACTTTCTGCCCTCCTCCTCCTCCTCCCCCCTCTCCTCCTCCTCCTCCTCCTCTCCTCCTCCTCTCCCCTCTCCCCCTCCTCCTCTCCCCCTCTCCTCCTCCTCCTCCCCCTCCTCCTCTCCCCTCTCCTCCTCCTGCTCTCCCCTCTCCTCCCACCTCCTCTCCCCTCTCCTCCTCCTCCTCTCCCCTCTCCTCCTCCTGCTCTCCCCTCTCCTCCCACCTCCTCTCCCCTCTCCTCCTCCTCCCCCTCCCCGCTCTCCTCTCCCCTCTCCTCCTCCTCCCCCTCCCCTCCTCCTCCTCCTCCCCCCTCTCCTCCTCCTCCCCCTCCCCTCCTCCTCCTCCTCCCCCCTCTCCTCCTCCTCCTCCCCCCTCTCCTCCTCCTCCTCTCCTCCTCCTCCTCTCCTCCATTCATTACCTTTCTGCAAACTCTTTTATCTCCAGTGTGAACTCCCTCTACACCTTCACACTCCTCTCCTCCCCGCCCACGCAGCACTGCCCTCATCTCTTTGTATCCCCCCTTTGTATCCTCCCCTCTCTAGTCTCCATCTGTGTGTGTGTGTGTGTGTGTGTGTGTGTGTGCGTGCGCGCGTGTGTGTGTGTGTGTGTGTGTGTGGTGTGTGTGTGTGTGTGTGTGTGTGTGTGTGTGTGTGTGTGTGTGTGTGTGTGTGTGTGTGTGTGTGTGTGTGTGTGTGTGTGGTGTGTGTGTGTGTGCTACTATGAAAGTCCGCCCTACATATCAAATACAGCCGAGCACAGCGATTAC
>NC_136946.1:6268350-6313350 GCF_949987615.1 Pollachius pollachius | reverse complement strand
ACCCGAACATGTTACAGAAACATAGTTATTTGAAAGTGATTGAGTCACACTCAGATGCAATTGTCACCAGGCACTGCTGGTGTATTTAGACGCATGATATATTTCTATATGTGTTGTGTATGATTTTGCGGATGAAAAGCTTTGGTTTTGTTGTGTGTCTCTGGGTTTTTCGCTGTGCTTTGTTTGTCAGATGAAAAGATGGAGTATTCATGATACAAGGTTAGGCTGTGGCGATTAGAATGGTGCTGTTGCTGTCAAACGGACGACTGAAAAGGCCCACTAAAGTTCCATTTCATCAACCACTGTATTGCTAGCAAGTAGTCTTTAGCTAAAAAGGCACGACACAAAAGCAGGTTACAGACATGAGTTTATGCCTACAGTTATTCCAGTGTTTCTCACAGAATCCGATTATATCTGTTGTGGTCGCTGACCTTCTGTTTTCTAACTCATAGCGCAATTATATCCATCCTTACTAACTTGGCTCCTTACATGCTTGCTTGTAACTTATTTGAAGATTTGGTCTCTAAGACCGACAGCGTTGTACTAGGAACATAGATACTAACTAACTAAGGTGAGAGAGAGAGAGGGCGAGGGGGGGTAGAGGGCGAGAGAGGGAGAGGGAGAGGGAGAGGAAGAGGAAGAGAGAGAAAGAGAGAGAGGGAGAGGGAGAGGAAGAGAGAGAGGGAGAGGGAGAGAGAGAGGCAAGGAGGGGCTTCAATGTGCTGCACGCGGCTGTCCAATAAATACGATTTTACGAATTTAAACCACAAATAAATCATAGTACAGGAAACACTGCATTCAATATTTAATCAGAGAAGGAAAACTTAACCGGCTAAATATCCTTAACCCCAGGTCCTAACTGACAGTTAACTCCTGAGGCAGCAACATGGGTTTGGATTGACTGTTGGATACACATGTCTACAGTCAGTGACAAACAAAAGTTAAAACCACCCAAATAAACACACACACACAGAATATGTCTGAATGCAGGTTTGCCAAATGGTTTGGGATTCTAACTTCCAGCTGAAATGTTCTGGGTTCAAACCCAATTGTCCTCAGCTTACCTGTAGGTACCGTTGAGCAAGATACCGAACCTTAAACCTGCTCCGCAATGACAATATCTAAAATGAATAATTTAAAATCTGTCGCTTTAGATGAAGGCATCTGCGAAAATAACAAAATAGTCATAGACGATCTGTTAACGTGCTGTTCCTGGATTTTGTACATTACTATCTCATATTGTTTTCGAAGAAATACAAAATGGTAACATGGTTATTACTGGCTGTGCTGTTAATGTCTGTCCATCAAACCTCATTTCGTTATCTGCAGAATGCTGGCTGATATGTTATCATCGTAGGGCCATAAACTCTGCCGCAATTAAATACAGCAACCATTAAAGTGTGGGTGCGTGTGTGTGTGCATATGTGTGTGCATTAACCCCATAATACTATACCAACACAACACACAGCTGGGTTTATTGCTCATAAAATCCCTGATAAGCACTTCTCTTATCTAGCAGGTATCTGTCACTACGCAAGTCAGGTATTCAATCATCAACCCCCCCTTCCCCGCACCCCAGAACGAAATGCACAACGTCACTAAATGACGTGCCGGTGACCAACAAGGCCACACACACTACACACACACACACACACATTCAAACACACGCAGTCGCACACGCATACGTACAAGTACATGAATACATACACAAGCACACGCATGCACGCGCGCACACACAAGCACACAGACACACACAAGCACACACACACACACACACGCACGCACAAACTCACACACAAACACACACAAACACACAGCCACCTATACGAACGCATGCGCACACAGACACACATAAGCACAAACACACACACAGACACACAGGCACACTATGGTGGCCTTATCGTGAGGGGGTGTGGCATAGGTCGAGTGTGACCTGCAAGGGCTCGTGTTCGCTTGCGTCTAGTGAATGAGGAGGAGGAGGAGGACTACCATGATCTGTGTGTTCAATCATTCATCCCAGAAGGTGTAACAGAGAGCTATGGCAGGGCGGGCGACATATAGATAAGGGAGCGAGAGTCATAGAGAGGCAGAGAGACGCAGAGAGAGAGAATGAGAGAAAGGTAGAAAGAGGCAGAGAGAGAGAGAGAGAGAGTGAGATAGAGAGAGGGGCAGAGAGAGGCAGAGAGAGAGGGAGAGGGAGAGAGTCATAGAGAGGCAGAGAGAGAGTCAGCGAGAGTCAGAGTGAGAGGGAGAGTAGGCGAGCCAGAGAGAGAGAATACGAAAGACATAACAAGTTTATTGTAGTAAGCTACTTCCCACACCCACAGATATGCACACACACACACATGCTCTCACACCCACTCACACAGGTTTCTGCTGTCTAAGCAACAGGATAAGGTGTCCAGCTTTCGGTTCCATTGCTCTGCAAGGGCTGCACAGTGTCTCGTAGTATATTCTGTGTGTAGTATCCCGGGAAATCTCTCTTAAATAACTCACTCACTCAAATAACTCATAAATATTACGTTATAATACCGCTCCTTCGCTTTTGTTGGGAGTTGTTGTAAATCACAATTTCTTCTTCTATTGCTTCGCGTCGTAATTCCGGAACGTAACCATACACATTGAAACCCATGGTTGTAAATTGTAAACTGCACACGCACACACAAACAAGCACACACACACACACATATATAGGGGTGCATGAACACGCACAGGCACACAAAAACAGCTGATAAGTACACACAGTGAAGTTTATGTTCCAAAGTTAGCCACCTTATCAGTGTGTGAGTGTGTGTGTGTGTGTGTGTGTGTGTGTGTGTATGTCTATGTGTGTGTGTATTTGTACGGTGTGTGTGAGTGAGTGTGTATGTGTGTGAGTGTGAGTGTGAGTGTGTGTGTGTGTGTGTGTATGTCTATGTGTGTGTGTATTTGTACGGTGTGTGTGTGAGTGAGTGTGTATGTGTGTGAGTGTGAGTGTGAGTGTGTGTATGTGAGTGTGTGTATGTCTATGTGTGTGTGTATTTGTACGGTGTGTGTGTGTGTGTGTGTGTGTGTGTGTGTATGTCTATGTGTGTGTGTATTTGTACGTGTGTGTGTGTGTGTGTGTGTGTGTGTGTGTGTGTGTGTGTGTGTGTGAGTGTGAGTGTGTGTGTGTATGTCTATGTGTGTGTGTATTTGTACGGTGTGTGTGTGAGTGTGTGTGTGTGTGTGTGTGTGTGTGTGTGTGTGTGTGTGTGTGTGTGTGTATGTCTATGTGTGTGTGTATTTGTACGGTGTGTGTGTGTGTGTGTGTGTGTGTGTGTGTGTGTGTGTGAGTGTGAGTGTGTGTGTGTATGTCTATGTGTGTGTGTATTTGTACGGTGTGTGTGTGTGTGTGTGTGTGTGTGCGTGTCTGCTACTACTAGACTGACAGTGTAGTCATACGTACCACCTCTCCACTGACGCCTCCCCTCTCTCCTCCCCCCACCTGACCTCGTCGCGTCCAGTACAATATGACTCATCTTATCACATCTCCGCCTTTTATTCGCAGAACTTCTCTGCGTTTCTTCGCGCCTAACCCGATTATCCATCCCATAATAGTCGACAAAAACCGACCCCGCCCACTTCTTGAGTGACAGCTGCGTGACAAGCGAGGGACGGTGGGAGGGGCAGTGGGCGGGGGAATGGAACGCATCAGAACCTCGACTGCTCACTGGTCGTCTCCCCTAGTGGGCGGGACTTGGCGATTGGTCAGAGGGCTAAAGGGCAGGCGGGAGACGAGTGATACGATTGGACGGGGACTAGAAGTGATGAACCCATGTCTGGAATTCACCTTGCTTTACTCGATTATGTATTTATATACAACTTCCCCCTCTTTATCTAAATTGAGAAGTGTGGGCAAGGCAGAAACAATTAGCAGTTCAACAACAGCGATACCGTCCATAAAATAAACGACGAGTCATTCGGGTTTATTCGTCCTAAGTACAATAACAACAGTAGAAGGCCATTTCTGGTCACCAACAGGGCTAGAGATAGGTCTAAATATGGATAGGTGAAGTAACACATCAGCAAATACTTACAAATACTTACAGTTAAACCTTCCCTGGTGGCTTGGCTAGTTACTGGTGTGATGGCTAGTGGATTGCTGTGTTTGTTATTTGAGCTATGAGTGACGGGTATCTGCCAGGCTGCTTGGCTAGTTCTGAGGACACTTGCTATGGATGACATCATCCACTCAGGGGGAGGCCAGATCTGTCCAGCATGCACTAAATAGTTTGCTACTCAGAGGGGAGGTGCCATAAACTCTAACATATTGGACAGAATGGTGGTTAGACTTTACCAAACATCTGAACTTTGGGATCCCTTAGATCCATGGGTTATTATTGACCATTAAACCTAACCCTAAAAGGAGAGCATAAACATCTATTGTTGTTTTTTTTATGTCTATACAAATATTGTTTTGATCTTTTTCCTTTGAGAAAGAGAGATATGGAGTGAGAAAGTGAGTGACAAAAAGAGAGAGAGAGAGGGAGAGAGAGAAAGGTAGAGAGAGACACATTCTAACAAGAAGCTAGTTATGCAACTCGCCACTCGGAACATTATCGCTTGCAGGGGTCAAAGTTCCACGCCCAGAGGAGGAGTCTATATCCCTGTGTGTGTGTGTGTGTGTGTGTGTGTGTGTGTGTGTGTGTGTGTGTGTGTGTGTGTGTGTGTGTGTGCGTGTGTGTGTGTGTGTGTGTGTGTCTGCCACACAATCATGTTGTGTGATACATAAATGCCACACTCGCACATAAACTTTAAACCAACTCACGCACGCACGCACGCACGCACACGCACACACACACACGCACACAGGCACACAGACAAACACACACACACACACACACACACACACACACACACACACACACAACTAGAAGTTCCAACAATAGCCGTCCGCTGGTGGTACGGCCATGGCGGTAAAGTTGCGGGTTTATGAGGTAATGACTGACGTCTCTCTGGCATTGAGGAGGAACAACATCGTGAACAGCCCTGAACATCGCTCCATTGTAAAGACGGACACTCGGAGATAACGCTGGCATGCCCTCCGGGCTGTCCAGGAAACAACCTTGTCGCTCACGCTCGCTAATCAAGCAATCAACACTTCGAGCTAACGAACAACTCGTGAGCAATACGGTTTCTCAACATCTCAAGAAGCACGAATTGTATCTGTGCTGACGATAGCATTGATACGGACACTAGTGATAATGATAATTTCCATTCGTTATCGTATAGATAGTGGTA
This sequence comes from Pollachius pollachius, assembly GCF_949987615.1. Classification (NCBI taxonomy): domain Eukaryota; kingdom Metazoa; phylum Chordata; class Actinopteri; order Gadiformes; family Gadidae; genus Pollachius; species Pollachius pollachius. Next base: position 6,308,088 of record NC_136946.1, on the reverse strand, counting down.
ATGACGATGACAACAGCAATATTTTCTATCACTGACAAATCAACAAAAAATAATGTGGATATTAAACTGAAACACAATCAACTACAACGAATTACACAGGCCAATAAGGGATATTTTAAATGAAGTAGCTTTAGCGAGAGATTATGTGGGTAATTTATGTATCAATGCATTCAAAAATGCATTACACTAGTCATGTGATTAACTCGAGTCTTATTTCAAACTTGCTTGATTGCCAAGTGGTTCTGCGTTATTTGTAAAATGGCTACGCAGGAGGCCTACTCACATCTCCTCACCCGGAGAAAACACACCAGTGGTTTCTTAAGGCATGTGAGCACAAATGCACACACACACACACAGAGTTGTGCATGTGTTTGTGTGTGTGTGTGTGTGTGTGTGTGTCTGTGTGTGTCTGTGTGTGTGTGTGTGTGTGTGTGTGTGTGTGTGTGATAGGGATAAATGGAAAAGCACAAACTAGGCTCCTGGGAGACATAACACACAGAGTACACTAACATCACGTAGGAGAGAGAGAGAGACACTAACATCAAGTAGGAGAGCGAGAGAGAGACTAATACAACGTTGGAGAGAGAGAGAGGGAGAGAGAGACTAATACAACATTGGAGAGAGAGAGGGGGAGAGAGAGACTAATACAACGTTGGAGAGAGAGAGGGAGAGAGAGACTAATACAACGTTGGAGAGAGAGAGAGGGAGAGAAAGACTAATACAACGTTGGAGAGAGAGAGAGGGAGAGAGAGACTAATACAACGTTGGAGAGAGAGAGGGAGAGAGAGACTAGTACAACGTTGGAGAGAGAGAGGGAGAAAGAGAGAGAGCGAGAGACTAACATCATGTAGGAGAGAAATAAAGAAACTAACATCAAGTAAGAGAGAGAAAGAGGGAGAGGGAGAGAGAGAGAGACAGAGAGAGAGAAACTACCATAAAGCAGGAGAAAGAGAGAGAGAGAGAGAGAGAGAGAGAGAGAGAGAGAGAGAGAGAGAGAGAGAGAGAGAGAGATAGATAGAGAGAGAGAGAGAGAGAGAGAGAGATAGATGGAGAATGAGGAAGGCAATACTACTTTTACTTCACTTTGATGTAGTGGAGCACAAAGGACACCCGATATCATAGAGAAGGATCAGACGACAGACAGAGAATGCTGTCTGGTGGAAGCATCACACTTTTACATCCTTGTCCCGTGCTGCTCCCCTACTCAACCCAGCGCTGGTGCGTCCAACAACAGTGGCAGAGCACAACACCCCGGATGGGGAGCCCCCCCGCCGGGGTCCGGGGCGTTAGAGGAGGGGGGCCAGGAGACGGAGTAGCCAGGCAGACAGCCAGACTTTGATCGTCCCACAAAGATATCTAAACACAGGGAGCAAAGGAAGGGTGTGCTGGAGGACCTATGGGGATATCACACACAGACACACACACATACTGTACATACACACAAACGCATGCGCACAGACATATTCGCCTGCACGCACACACACACACACGTCTGCGTGCACACACATACACGCACGCACACACACACACACATGTACGCACACACCAGGAGTATTTCTTCTGAAATGCTCAACATGTATAGCGTGCCTTCTCAGGACTATTCAATTATTCTACTCCATCGTTGCTTCCTTCCCTCTGTCTGTCTGTTCCCTCTCTTTCTCTGGTACAGAAACACTCATTTTAACTAGGGTAAGGTTGTTGAAGATGCAATGTGTCAGACTTCAGACAACTCAGTTGCAGTGACTTGACAGACAGACAGACGGACAGAGTGTGTCTGCCTGATTTAAAACGCTCTCCCAGAACTCCTGCAATGATTTTAATAAAGAGGTCCGGTGCCGTTTTCCCTCAGTGGGATCCTTGAAGTAATGCGATGGAAGGATTACCTGAGCATCGTTAGCAACAAGACTCATTGATGCTTCGTCACCTCGTCTATGTTGGGGGGAGACCAGCCAGTACTTGGGGAGCAAAAGGGATAAACAGTGTTGATTGCGATGGAAATTATTCTGCTTCAGCGCGGCCCTGACAAGGACAAGACGAAACGTCATCGATAATTGAGCTAGGACTATTTAAGATAATTACCCGCTGCTTGTACCTAAATGACCACATTTTACAAACAAGGTCATTATGATAACATGAAAGCCAAAGTAAACGACAAACTATAAAAAAAAGCATAAGTACGGACAAAAATATTCTCCAGAATGTAAATCAAGGACAGAGAGTCCCATTTGTCAGTTACCAGGTCTCTGGACTTCATGGCTACTAGTAGGGCAGGTCTGCATGGTCAGCACATGGGGCCATGACCCACTGATACGATTCAGTTGATTATTCTCTTCTCTTGAGAAACCAACTGGACTCGCAGCAATAAAGGCGTGAAAAATATATTCACCAGACACCGCGTTGCTCTTTGGCGAAGGACGCTAAGCTACTTCGCAGGAACGGCTCAGAGTGAAAGGACGAAGAGCAACAGATTGGTCGGACAGGGGGGTTGACATGAGGTGACACAGACACCTGGGGCTGGACTCCACCAGAGGCCCCCCCCCCCCCCGCTCCCTCCGAGAAGTGATTCATATCAGCCCATTATGGCAGGCTCTGCTAATGCCAGTGTGTTTTAGTATCGATTAGGGTCGGAGGGACAGCAGAGTCGATCAACATTTTTTTTTAGCGTGATTTGACTATGGGCTTCCCACCATCATGAACACTAGAAAATCAACCAGAAAATGACAATAGAAGTGGAACAATAGGGGGACAATAGAAATGGTCATTGAAATTGTTTTTTTTGTCGCTCACACCAAAGATTAAACTGTACAACACGCAGAGATTGTGGTTGAGCTAAAGATAGCTAACTCTAGCTAAAGATAGCTAAATCATATCAATGAATAACTGGGTTTATAATCGTGTTCTCAATCTTGATGATTGAGATCGCGATAATTTTCCCATAATATCAAGGAATAATTGTCTTTATAATCTTGAGCTCAATCTTGACCCAAATAATCTGTATTCATGTTTTTTGCCAATATCGACCAGCTCTAGGCAAATCATAAAACAAACGGTTATAGGGGTGATACTTCTTCACATACGGAATCTGATTGATCGACCACCCTAAATGACTGAACCCAAGTGTCTGGTTGGATAAACACCTTTCTCATTGGACCAATAGAGGAGGATTCTGCTCAGACTCAAAGCAACAGAACACTAAAGGCACACAAGCGTTTATCTGTGAATGAGAAAAGCAAAGAGGCTGACAGCCTGGTGTGTGTAGTGGTCTATATAAGTTATTACAGGGTGTGTCTCGGTAACAACTTATATTTGCCACCACGGAAACACGTCATTGTCAGTGCATAGACCACTCAGTGGGGCAGGTGGTCACACACACACACACGTGTAAACACACAGATACACACAAAGACATACATAAACACACACACAGACCAACATCCACAGACACACACACACACACACACAAGCTCAAAAACAAAAAGACATACACACACACACACACACACATGCAAGCAACCACGCACACACACACTCACACACACACACACACACACACACACACACACACACACACACACACACACACACACACACACACACACACACACACACACACACACACACACACACACACACAGGTGGTGCAGGTGCTCATGCTGCCTCACCAGCTGTCCCTGGGGATCCTCAAACTATGTCCAAGATGGAGGGTGACGAAGAACAACAGTAGAAACAAACAACTCACAAACACCGCACCAGGGTGAGTCTCTGTGCGTGTGCACGCTGCACGTCCTCTCTCGGGTTCAAACGTTTGTGTCAGCTCGACCCGCCCCCTGACCCCATGAAACGACACTCACCTCTGCTTCACCCTCCACTGCGATCGCTGTATCTAGGTGTGTTGGTATCTGTGGGTCCGTGCGCGCGCCTGCGTGTGTGCGTGTGCTGAAACGACGCGCACACCCCCTGTTGCACATCACAAAAGTGTAACTCACCCGGGTTCTCATTGAAAAAGAAAAAGCTCAACGTTTGTTTCTGCGCCGTCCTATTATAGGGCAACACCGGCAGCGTGATCTCTTGTGACTCCGCGTTATGTCAGAGTCACGTGACTCGGCCCCCGGGCGTGACGCATCGTAAAAGCAGCTCGTCCTCCTCGCCCGCTGAGTGTACACGAAAACGCTCGTGCCTGATGTCCGGTTACATAACCTGGGTTACGGTTGCCAGCGCCGCGGGCCTGAGGCGACCACACCCAGGCCTATCTGTTTGCACATGCATGCATCGGTGTGCGGCCCCGAGAGCCCTCCTGCCAGCAAACACACATTATCACTTCCCCTTCCCTCTGACACACACCGGCCCCCAGTGTATGCTGTGTGTGTGTGTGTTTGTGTGTGGGGGGGGGAGGGGGAAGTGTGAGTGTGTGTGTGTGTGTGTGTGTGTGTGTGTGTGTGTGTGTGTGTGTGTGTGTGTGTGTGTGTGTGTGTGTGTGTGTGTGTGTGTGTGTGTGTGTGTGTGTGTGTGTGTGGTACACTCACCCTTGTCTCGGGGCTGTTGTGTCTACAGTCTCGGTTTCTGTATTTAGTGCTCAGGGATGTGTGCGTGTGTATGTGTGATATATGTGTGTGTACGTTGAGCATAGTTTACAGATTTACCGCAGTTTAGAGTGTGAAACCTTGTTTGCCCTGCAGCTGAATCATTTTGAAACTGAATTAAGGCTATATGAATAAACTCGTGGAAAACTTTTTATAAGCCATCCAAATACCCAAGGTTACCAAGACAAGATAAAGCGTGTTCTCAAAACAGAACCAAACAAAAAACTAAAAGCAAAAAAAAAGAACAAAAAGATTTAAGGGCTGTAATATAAAGAAAAACTTTCCTACTTTTTGGACGGAAAAGTAAAACAACTTAACTATGGGTTAAGTCGTTTTACAGGCATAGTATCCCATAGAACACTTATAATCTTGCTAACAGTCTTAAGTTCTACCAAAGATGTTCTGGGTGACTCCATCAAAGTGATGTGTGTGAAAGTGTGAAACTGGAGGAAGACTAGTATGGGAGAAAGGGCTCCGGGTGTTTACCTGTTCTCGGGGGAATGAACAAGACATGACACTGCTATAAGGGAAGGCACCATCACTCTGCAGAGAACAGATCCAACCAGGCTTCATTGTCGTGAAGGATAGCGCCTGCGTTGACAGATAGATGGGTGCAACACACACACACACACACACACGTGTGGGTGTATGATGGTGCAAACTAGTTTTCTACAAAGTTTTGCAAGAAAGGTAGAAATGCTCTATTTTTCCCCTTTCTGAGATAAACAATATGCAACTGCATCGGGGCTTTCTTACTATGCCTCATATCAGATCACGAGTGAGGCCCTGCACTGGTTCAATGAACTGATTGTATGGTCCAGACAGGCGAACAGTAATGGATATGTGTTTGCTTTGTTGTGATGGTTGGCACAGAGGTCATTTAATTTGCAATGTGCTATCCAGAAGGCGCCTGGACCTTTGGATCTGCCACTCTGCACAGAAAGAGATTTCAGCAAAAGACAACATTCAGAACACAAAAAATAGCTCTCAGGGAATGTGGCAATGCACCTAGAGCGAGTTTATGACATAAATATGAACTTCATATGCATAACAGTGTTTTACATATTGCTAAACCCAAAAGAAGTTCATTGCTGATGAAATTTCTCACTGCAAAGGTGGCAAGAATGTTTTGCTAAACATTATTGCCACAATAAGTGTTAGTTAATAATGGATTTCATCTAAACCATGAGGTCAAATTTCAGCTGACATTGTGTAGAACTTCTACTACTTAGAAAAAGGAAACAATCAGCTTGTAGAAGGAATCGTACAACTTTGTTTTACAAGATTACGGAAAGAAAACCCTGCAAATCCTTTCTGAATAGCCTGGGACATTGGAAAGCATTGAGCAGGGCTCCAATTGGCCGACTGGAATCATGTGATGTTCCTGGCAAACACACTAAGCAAGAGAGAAAAACATTTAGTGAACAAAAGTAGAACTGAGGACATGCAAATCTAGCAAACTATAAGTAAGCTTTCAACTGAATTATAGCTTATTTTGGGGCCTGAGGAGACCTATGTTTGTTGTATTGAAACCCTTCACAGAGGGCAAGTGATGTAATGTCACACTTGGGTTGACATGACTTTGGGGATTGATTTGGTTTTGTGATCGATCAGACTATGACTCTCTCAGCTGAAAGGGGCGGCCTCTGTTAGGTCCTCAGCACTGGAACAAGATGGCTGAAAGTCTGACTGTTCATCTGTTTTTCCTTAGCTCCAAAAGGGAATGTCATACCTAGAGACACCTTAGCCAACATCACGTCATTAGGATTTTAACATTATTAGCATAAGCACACACGCACGCACGCACACACATACAAAGACACACAGTTTGTGTATCCAGCTGTACCAGGGAGACAAAGAATTGACCTTGCAGCACTTGCAGTAACAACAAACTCCCACCACTGTGTGTGTGTGTGTTTGTGTGTGTCTGTCTGTGTGTGTCTTTGTGCATGTGTGTCTGTGTGTCTGTCTGTGTGTGTCTTTGTGCATGTGTGTCTGTGTATCTTTCTGTGTCTGTCTGTCTGTGTTTCTGTGTGTCTGTCTGTGTCTGTGTCGATCTGTCTGTCTGTGTGTCTGTCTGTGTGCGCGTGTGTGTGCGTGTGTGTGCGTGTGTGTGCGTGTGTGTGTGCGTGCGCGTCAAAGAGAGAGTGGAACACAACAATGAGGAGCTAATACGTTCATGTGATTAGCCTTTCCCTCGTATGTCCCGCGTGTTAGCGAGGAGTCAACAGAGGCCCGGCCGGCAGACACAGAGCACGTCCTTCATCAAAGAGGACACAGCACCACCAGCCCCACCCCCACCCTGCCCCACCACCCAGCCCCACACCCACCCTGCCCCACACCACACCCTCCCAGCACTCAGTGTCGGCAGCCTGCCGAGGTGTCCCACAAACAACACGCATCTCAGACACACTGATGGCTGTTCTTCACCAATACAGAGACAGAGACAGAGACAGAGACAGAGACAGAGACAGAGAGAGAAAGAGAGAAACGAAGAAGAGAGAGAGAGAGAGAGAGAGAGAGAGACAAAGAGACAGAGACAGAGACAGAGAGCGAAAGAGAGAGACGAAGAAGAGAGAGAGAGAGAGAGAGAGAGACAGAGAGAGACAAAGAGACAGAGACAGAGACAGAGAGAGAAAGAGAGAGACGAAGAAGAGAGAGAGAGAGAGAGAGAGAGAGACAAAGAGACAGAGACAGAGAGAGAAAGAGAGAGACGAAGAAGAGAGAGAGACAGAGAGAGAGAGACAGAGAGCGAGAGCTACCGAGTGTTTTGCTCGTCGTCCCGAGCAACATGCTCGTCTTTTACCAGCAGACAACCTCCTAATGAATGTTTGTGTGTGCGCACACACACACACACACAACACACACACACACACACACACACACACACACACACACCAGCAACATGCCCTAGCCTCATCTTAATTGTAAATGGTAGGCCGCAAAGTGCACTCTTAAAAGGGTTATACTGGATCTACACTGCTCCCCACCCCCCACCGCCAAACTTGGTAACACACACACACACACACACATGCACGCATGCACACACACACACTTACACTCACACACGATGATGGGCTGCCAAAGCACTCAGGCATCCCTCCATCTCCTGTAACCACACTAGAGGTGGTTGTGTGTGTGTGTGTGTGTGTGTGTGTGTGTGTGTGTGTGTGTGTGTGTGTGTGTGTGTGTGTGTGTGTGTGTGTGTGTGTGTGTGTGTCTGTGTCTGTGCTCTGTGTGTGCGGGCAGCCAGCCAAGCGTTGCGTCGCGTAGCATTAGCTTGAGCTGTTTGCTGTGCACCTGCCTCATCCCTGCTCTCAGAGAGGAGAGCAATGCTTTTGGTTTTGGATTGAGAGAATATTAAGTCAATTAGGGAGAGGGTATGGAGAACCAGGGCAGGTCGGTCATGACCAGATACATAATAATAAATAATAATAACAATATTAATAAGAAATTATCACAACATAAATTATATTATAATACATATAAAATAAAACACAATAACATACAATTCTATATATTCTAGAGGCAAAATATAGATCTACCTTTGTCTATTTAAAAAAAGTCATGCTACATTGTTGTATTGTTGTATTACATTGAATTACAGTTCAACAGTGCAGACTGGTAATCCATTAAAATGTGATTTGATTTAGCGGCTGCACCTCTCTAACACCAGGTACACAGACATCCATTTCGCTAATGAACGCCTCGCTGCTGAACTCTTCCTGCTGCTCGCGACAGGTCCTTCATGGGGCTGTCAGCGCTACACTTCCTGTGCACCTCTTCCCGAACAGACTCAGTTAAACACAGATGACAGTTCCGACCGTTTCAGTCCCATCCTCGATCTAAACTATTCTGTTCCTTCGTCTCCAACAAAAACAGAACCTGAAGGTGGCAACAAGTCAAAACATCTCTGTCCTCCGTTTACCCAGGCTAACAAACCACCTCCTGCTTGGGTGCCTTGGTTTCAAACCATATAGTCTCCCGTCTCTTCTTCAACCACAAACTAAATAACACTCTATCCGTTTTCTACATATTCCCAGAACCTCCCCTTCATCTGTCCCACATTAACCACCCAGGAGGCAACATCAAACATACTTCTGGAGAATCCCTGACAAGATCTATCATCTTTGCCCCGTGATAACTTCCCCTGACATCCCGTAATAATAATAACAACAACAGCAGCAATGAATGAAATATGGAGCAAAACCCCCATTATCCCGCAGATTGTGTTCGTCTAGACAAAGACACTGTGTAATCCCCTACCCACATTAAATCATCCACATTCCTCCTCTTCTGCAGGTATTTACCCCAGTCAAACCCCAGTGGCTGCTGGGTGTGTGTGTGTGTGTGTGTGTGTGTGTGTGTGTGTGTGTGTGTGTGTGTGTGTGTGTGTGTGTGTGTGTGTGTGTGGCAACGTCAGCCTCCACTCCGGTAATGTCCTACCGTGTGAGTGTGTGGGCTCGGGACTATTTTTGGGCCAGGTTTTCCTTTTCTTTTTTTGTTAGCTCAAGAACACGCGTGGGTTGCTGTGGGAATGTGTGTGGATGTGTGTGTGTGTGTGTGTGTGTGTGTGTGTGTGTGTGTGTGTGTGTGTGTGTGTGTGTGTGTGTGTGTGTGTGTGTGTGTGTGTGTGTGTGTGTGTGTGTGTGTGTGTGTGTACGCACGAGTGCGTGGCTGAGTTGTGTACGTATGAGTAAGCAACGTAATCGAACCGTGAGCGCAGTAAAGTACACCCATGCCTCAGCCCATTCATTCCTCATATAGCCTCCCCACCCCCTGATTCACATTCCTGGTTGTCTGAACCTACAGCAGAAGCAGATTACGGAGGGTGATAGATAGCCAATGCTAAACGCTAATCATTCACAGCCCCGGTCGTATATACTTTTAGTAGCGGATTGCACGTAGCATTTAGTCAATGCTAAAAGCTATGTGTGATGTCGTCTATCTGTGTCATCATAACTCATCAGCTGACGCACACACACACACTAAACACACAGAGCAGCTACAGAGATACAGTGTGGTCCCCTTCGGACACAGAGATGTATATCAACCATGCACACAAACACACACACACACACATAGCACAAGTCAAATAAATGGGCTATTATTTTTTCTTTATTTCTTTTCAAATGAAACACTCAACAGAAAGACCCCATCCGAGGGGAGTTTGTGTGTGCAGAATAAATTCCCACTGGGGCTCCCCCAGAAGAAGATAAATTTTATATTCTAGTCTAAGTGCTACTCCCATAGTTCTCTTGCACCGCGCTGTCGTCAGTGCATTCAAATGGATCGTGAAGCTATAGCATTAAAGTTGGAAAAAAACCTTGGCGCTCACCATTACTCAATCCATTACACACCATGAAAAAACATCTCATCAAATGTCATCCCCATTTGATTTCCATTAGCATGATACTCATCCATCAATGCAGTTAAGCTGAATAAACAAATGCAAATGCAGGACATTACTGACTTCGAACTCGACAATTATTAAAATCCACAATATGCACAGCATACAAAGCAGTTTTCAGACGGCAACACCCGGTTGCACTCGGTGGTTTTCACTCTAGCCGATAATATCACAAACACGGTTGTGATTAACTGCTGTTTTCCATGTTGTGCAACAACGCACGCAGCCTTCTGCCCCTGGCATGCTCTGGGTCAGACAGTCCTTTCGACGGTGTGTTGACAGGATTTGCTTCGTTACACACAGCTCTGCCTGGTTTTCGTCCTGTCCTCCACGTACATGGTGCAACTCCTCCAAACTGTGACGGGCAGTGAGCAGAACGACTTCAAACTTTTGCGAGGTGAGGATCAGCCTCACCGTCCAGCTAGCTTAAAAGATTAGCAGTCCGAAAACCGATGAATTTGCTTTTTAATTACGATAAGAAGTGGGAATTGGGAAACCTCTGAGTCATTCTTGTATCGGTGACCAACTCTAGCAAACCACCCCAGAACATTCTTTGAGCCGGTTCCCTGTCTTATCTCACACCCACCGTTACTGGGAGGAGCTGGACCTCGTAGTGGCACGGAGGGCCAGGAGAGGAGGCAGGGAGACAGTCATGCAGCCAGACGTGTATCCAGAAAAAGTCAAGCGTTTTTCAGGCGGCCAGCGATGCGTCGCGTAGTCAAATGTCCAGCCAGCCATGGGGCTCGGTCACAGCCAGTCATCCAGTAAGCACGAGGGCTGCCAGCCGCCTCAGGCCACAACCACCGGCTATACCATCCATCCAGACTGGCACGCGGAGACGGGAACACCCACAAGCACGCAGACAGGCACGCAGACAGACAGGCAGGCAGGCAGGCAGGCAGACACGCAGAGAGGGAGCAGACAGGAACACCCACAGCCACGCCGACAGCCACGCAGACATACAGGCTGACAGAGAGACAGAGAGGTGCCAGACAGGCACACAGACAGGCTGACAGAGAGACCAGCAGGTAGGCAGACAGGTGGGCAGACAGGCAGAGAGTGGCTAACATGGGGGGAAAAACCGTGAAGTCCGGGGCCAAGAAGCCGCCCCTGCAGACAGCCCTGTGCGACTGGCTCTGTTCAGACCATACCGCAGCAGCCCGGTCACGACAGGAAATGGTTTCAAGAGCACACTTACGCCGTTTGAAACACTGTCTGTGGTTGGAGCCCGAGTGGACCCGTCTCAACCTGTCTGTGAATGTTCCACTTTCCCTGGCCTCTCGACCCCCGGCCTCCGCTCTTCCCCAGGAAGCGTGTGAGTGCACCCGTCTCCGGCGGGTGTCGGGCGTCAGGCCCGCACGCGACAGATGGGGCTAACCGTCCTACCTAGTGATCGACTGATATATCGGACTATATCTGTGTTTTTTATGTGTATCTGGCTTCGGCCGATTTTTTTTGCTGAATTTTTTTTATTCGCCATGATTTACAGACAGCAATAAATGTTCCTACTTTAAATTGAGACTTGTAACATTTGTAATCATCATTGTGTAATTTTTATGATGTGAATTGAGGGAGCAAAAGCAGTATCGGCTCCAAATATCGTCTCAAGAAAATCCCCCCAAAAAATATATATATATATATCCGATCCCTAGGACAGCACTGTGTCGGTTATAATCCGGAAAAATGTCAAATCACAGACTACACCACGACAACGGGGCTTCACAATCACCACACATCAAGACCAACGCAGAGACGGACAGCTAGGCTGGGCTGTCCGTGATACTCATTTATAGTTTTAGGAAGCAGGCTAACTCGAGTCATGCTGCCTTATGATGTTATGTTTTATGATGTGTCTTCCTGCCGATGTCACAGACAAAGTAACCCACAGCAACAGCCCGTCAGGTCCTGCCAACGACAACAACAATGGGGGGATTTTGGTATTCCAAGGATTGTTTCGGACACTGGCCATTTTCCTGTTTATAAATTCCTATCTTTCTCTCTCTCTCTTAGTCTCTCTCTCGTAGTCTCACTATCCCTCTCTCTCTCTCGCTCAGTCTCTCTCTGTCCCTATCTTAGTCCCTCTCTCTCTCTCAGTCTCTATCTTAGTCCCTCTCTCTCTCTCTGTCTCTATCTTAGTCCCTCTCTCTCTCTCAGTCTCTATCTTAATCTCTTCCTGTCGTGGTCTCTCTTTCCTTGTTTCTATTTTAGTCTCTATATCAGGCTCTCTCTTAGTCACTCTCCCTCTCTCTAAGTCCATCTCTCATGCTCTCTCCTTCTTTCCCTTCCTCTCGGCCTCTCTCTCTCGGCCTCTCTCTCCTACTCTCACTGCATGGCCTGCTGGCCGGGACATAAGTTATCGCCAGAGACCCACAAGTTGTTAAAAAAAAACTGTCGCCATGGCAGCGAGGGCTCCCAGCCAGTATTCCCGTAGTAAACCACCCCACAGTGGAAGTATCATCCAATACCAAGGCTCTTCATTTCAACCACAACGGCCATGATGGCCGATAAGTATACCAGGTCAGTGGTTTCAATTCCAGCGGAAACCTAAAACACTTAATACTCATTAGCTCACCTCGCGGTGTGTTTACTTTATTGGGACTTTTCACAGGCAGTTGACTTTTATGGGGCTTTGCTTTGCTGTCGCCAAAAGGGAAATCTCAAATTTAACAACCTACCCTGTTCCTGGTTGTGCAAAAATGTCTGGTAGCGTGCAACACAGCTAACATTCCCTGACTCAACTTCTCCAAAATATCTGCCATCTCCTATTAGCATAATGATACCATCATCGCCCTGTTACAACACACTAGCTTCCCTTTCCCCTGCCTCAGTCGCTCTCATGCTTCTCTATCTTGTCAGAGCGTCTGATGGAGGGTAAATTCCTGTGTGGAGGAGGAGGACCAGCGGTTCTTCAAGTAGAGAGGATATCCAGGAGATGTCTGACCTGCCCATCAGTAGCCCCTCCACCCCGTACACCCTCATCCCTTTAATCCTGCAGGCCCTTCAATAAGAATTAGACCGAGTCTGGGAGGAGGGGAAGGAGAGGGGAGAAGAGAGGAGTGTAGAGGAGAGGAGAGGAGAGAAAATAAGAGAAGAGAGGAGTAAAGAGGAGAGAAGAGAAGAGAGGAGAGGAGAGTAGAGGAGGGGCAAAGATGAGATAGGAGAGGAAAAAAGAGAAGAGAAGATAGGAGAGGTGGGGCAAAGATGAGAGAGGAGAGGAGAAAAGAGAAGAGAAGATAGGAGAGGAGAGGCAAAGATGAGAGAGGAGAGAAGAGAAGAGAAGATAGGAGAAGTAGAGAAAAGAGGAGACGAGAAGGGAAGAGAGGAGGGGAGAGGAGAGGAGAGACATTCTGACATTTGAGGTTTGACGAGGAAGAGACTAGAGCACTGACTCAATCCTCTATCCAGCAACAAAGGCATACTTCAACCCGGCCCACACTGGCTCTGTCATTCAGGCTGGTCGGAGAAGAAAGAGCTCATAGCCATTGTTCAATTATGCATTCTGTAATTCCATTATGGGTCCAAAAACCACAACTCGATTCACACTTTCAAGGCCTATAAATAGAGAGGAGACTCTCATTTGAATTCAGTAACCACAATGCAAACCCTCCGGGAACTTCTGGCACGAAACCAGCCCTATCTCCACAATCAGAACATCATCAAATATACATTTAAGTTTGAGGCTCATTTGAAAGAAATACATAATTACCCTTGTGGTATTGCTTGTAGTGTCGCTCCTGACCTTCAGTTTGAGGACACAGACAGCGTTTCCTAAAAAGAGTTTGATTAATGGTTTGTGTATTTCGGAAAACAACGTGACAACACTGTTAAATGTACAAAGTGTACAATCCAATTATGGCTTGTCTAAGCATCGCCGGGGATAAATATAAATTGGCGTATAATTCGGTTCCGTCCGAGGGTATCGACGTATCTGAAGTTGGCGTGGGGCCCTTAATGGAGGGCCCCAAAGAGAGACATCTTCCCCCTCTCACATGATAATTGAACCACGCGGCGCGCCATTGATCCGACATTGAAGCACAAGTTTGTAAAATCGTTTCATCTCGTTTGCCTCCCTCTCACTTCCCTTTGCTCTCCATCCGTCCATATATTGCAGTCCGATACGTCTCTCTCCCTCTCTCTCTCTCTCTCTCAACATCGTACCATTCAGAATATCGGTATTGATTGGAAGCCATTTAAAAAATGCATCTCGTCGGCAGCGTACACACACAGTGAAATGTGGAGAAATGTGGAAGTGCACAGACGCACACCTCTCTCTGACAATCAATAATTCACTACTCGACCAAGTGTAGTGGCTTTAGCTGCCAGGCCAATACAACCAAACCATTGGTCGAAAAGAAAAAAAAAATAAAATAAATTGTGTGTAAATGCATTCATCTATTTACCACATTTTTACTCTTGTACACTTTTTTGGTGACAAACAATCACTGAGAAAGCGTGATCTTGATGTCTGGATTCATAATTCTTTATGAAATATAAGGCCGTATCGCAACCCTCCTGTATATGGCAGCTCATCCCTTTGCCTGGTCCAACACTAGAAGCAGAGTTGGCTGACTTCATGGAGGAGAGGATGGATCTCTGAAGGTACCAGACAGGAGATGGACAGAGAGAGTTGTATCAACGTAAGCTCAATGTGCTGATCAATGCGGCCCAGAACAGCCCTGGTATACATGACCTCACCTGTGTGTGTGTGTGTGCGTGTGCGTGCGTGTGCGTGTGCGTGTGTGTGTGTGTGTCCTTTTATAGCCAAGGTCAAATAAGACAAAACTACTTCCTCACACAGCAATAAAAGCCCTAATCAGCAAATTGGGTATTTGTATTAAAAGAAAAATGTGTGAATGCAGTTTTTCCTACTATTACTTCGCTCGCTCCCCTATCTCCGAAATGCTGATAATCCCTATTCTGAAAAAAAGCATTGTGTTGTCTCTGTGTGTGAAAACACACACACACCCACACACACACACATAGTAAGTGAAGCCCAATGAAATTGCGCGTGATTAGGACACATTGGGTGCTAATTGGCACTCATTACCATTTGAAAGTGAGTGGTGTCTGAGATCAAAGTCCAAGTGGATAGGCCCCCTTAATATTCTGTCAGGTGACCAACAATTTTTTGGGGAATTGTACCAGAGAACATATAAGAGAGGGTAAAGTGACGCTTCTGTGTGTTGACAACACTGGTATAGTACCCAACTAAATATATGTTGTGTAATACTATAACATAATAAAACCTAAAAGACCTGTATTAGACAGCAACCATGGAGTGGTTTATCATTGAATAATATAAGCTATT
Organism: Pollachius pollachius; assembly: GCF_949987615.1. Taxonomy (NCBI): domain Eukaryota; kingdom Metazoa; phylum Chordata; class Actinopteri; order Gadiformes; family Gadidae; genus Pollachius; species Pollachius pollachius. The sequence goes on along the minus strand of NC_136946.1, from coordinate 6,292,790 downwards.
AAACCAGATTAAGACCAACGTAAAAAAGTAAATTTTATGTCCAAACCAGTGACTTTGGCATTGCTTTGGAGCACGATATGAAAACGCTTTGCAAACATTAATGACGTAATCATAGCCTGAACCCAAAATTATCAAACCTATTTACACGTTGCAATGATGAAATCTGACTTAATGCTATAGAAAAGCGGTGGAAGGATACAGCACTAGATACAGCCCGGGGTTTAGTGACAGCGAAATGGAGTGGCTGGATACGCTGACAGGTTGAATTGAGAAGGAAACGAGCGGTCTCAATAGGCTATCAGCGAAGCCTGACAACCATGGCACGTAGCCAAGGCAAACTTAAATCTTACTACAATGCCGTGGGCCAGACACAAAAGCTTTGACAAACAATGCACGGGCCAGGCCTGTCATTCCTATGATCAAAGCACATGCATGTCTCCTCTACTATACAAGAATTACCGTGTGAAAAAAGTGTTAAAGGAGAACAAAACCGCCTTTAATTCCCATTTGAGAGTGAGGAGAAGACGGATTCATTGGACTCGTCTCGGATAACATGCAGTGATACTCTCCACGTCGACTCCAGCGTGTAAACACGCCAAGAAAAAAGGGAGTCAAAGATCTGTAGTAGATTAATGCGATGCAAAGCATAAACCAAAGCACGGATATAGCAACATAAATATAGCCTACATCCCCTAACTCCAATAGTTTAAAAAAAAAACTCACGATGCATGGCCTAGGTACGCTCCTCCTGAATCGACACTGCGATTCAGCGTAAGTGTAAACAGAGTAAAAATAGACTGTGCTATCTCAGGGATCCCTACAGTCCCGTTATATAATAGTCCAAGCTGGGGGATGAATGACATCACAGATAGTCCATAGACCATCCCCAGCCCCCGTGTCCTCCACGACGGGGAGAGTCAATGAAAAAGAGAGCCCGGTGATCCTCCCGTGGCACGTCACAATGCCAGCGATTAACCACCGCGAACGGCACGACAAAGTGTCCAGACACAAACAACAACGGACGGTTCTTGCTTTTAGTGGTTGTTCGTGTCTTTCGTGCACAGAAACACTTCCGCGATGGGCAACGTAGATAACACTTCGTGGCTTCGCGTTAGCCTTTAGTGACTCACACAAAAAAAGGTTAAAAGTGACACGAACACCACATACGACGTGGTTGTACTTGAAATAGATTGTATTACGTTGCATAATGTGATATGTGAAAGGGGGGGGGGGGGGGGGGGAGAGAGAGAGAGATTGTTCGGGAGCCGCGATGGCGCAGCGGCCCCGACCGACGCGGGCTCGCCCGAGAGCTCACTCCGCGGGTCGGACTCGACTCGGCCGAACCTCCGCTGTCCTGGACGCCACTTCACATTTACTTTCCGTGCTCGGTTCGACGTGACAAGTCCACGGACACATGCGTCAGACATGGTTTCGTTGTCTCGGACTCGTACAAAACCATGTCAAGAGTGGGAAGTAAACATTTTTCAACCGCTTTTGCGATGAACCAAGCGCGTTGAGCTGCGACCCTGCCTACTTTCTCTCCCCCAGCCGTTTCCAACCCGTCCAGCTTTCCCCCGGGGGGAGTAAAGTGTTGTTGCAGTTTTCTAGGCGGAAATATCGCAGAAGGGAATAATGTCAGGCTTACTGTACGAGGCTGGTAAGTGTTGTCCGTGTTTCCAGGGCTCCCCTCTGCTTTGCTCCAGCGCGGACGATGGAATTGTCTCCCCTCGTAATGATGTCTGCGGCGCACGGCTAATGGCTCGAGCGCTCTCTGCCCCCACCTCAGGAGAGAGCGAGAGTAGAGTAGAGTAGGTGTGTGCGTGTGTGTGAGTGTGTGTGTACGAATGCGCGCGTGTGCGTGTATGTTCATGTGCGTGTGCTCGTGCGCGTTGGTACTATGGGGCCAATTTATTTACACACTATGCAAAATGAGACCACACCAAACAAAGCAAACAATTATAGGATTACCAGATCAAGTTAACAGACGTGTCTTGAGCGTGGGAAAGTATTGTAGACCTACTATATTTTTTATTTGCAATATTCATATATTCTATTCGGAGACGGTTTCCCGGTTCATGTAGTTCATCTTACAAGCAAGACAGAGCAGTGTGCGCGCTCCCGCCAACCATCGCGAGCGAGCAAAACACAGAGCAGGCAGACGGAGAAAGACAGACTGACAGCGACAGGAAAATAAGCAATTTAGGATGGCAGACTACATATATGTTGCCGAACTCAATGTTTCTAAATCAAATGACATTTATTGAATTTTACGAATCAAGCAATACAAATCTGCTGACTGAATCTCCACCAATGCAGAAGTCCTTCTGATTTATTCAACTTGCAACGTAATGGTCTAACGTGAGGGAGCCACGCTAACCCGCTAACATGTGTGCATGCGGTTCACGAGGCCTTTGAGGGTTTTTGCTGCTACGCAGTCAACATGCCAGAAAGGCAAGACCTGCCTTCGGATGAGTTATGTTCTGAGAGAGAGAGAGAGAGAGCGAGAGAGAGAGAGAGAGAGAGAGAGAGAGAGAGAGAGAGAGAGAGTCAGCTGATGGTGACAAGGGGGAGGATCTCAGCTGCTGATAGTGTCCTTCAGAAACACACACACAAAGCAGGCACACACATGCACATACACACACAAACACACACATGCGCACAAATACATGCACACACGCACACCTACACTCGCCCTAAACCCTCAGCTATGCTAATACAGATGAAGTACGATACAAAGTCAAATAGAATTTGTCCGAACAGTTTTTTATAACAACGAAAACTCCTTCCGTCATGCTTTTTTCCCCCCCTCTCAATGACTCCACCTCACCATCTGGATCCAAGATGGCAGCCACCTGGATCCAACCGCCACCTGCAGCTCCTCTCCTCCCCCCCCCCCCCCCCCCCCCCCCCCCCCCCTTGTCCTCTCCCCCCCTCCCTTCCAGAGTGGAACCACGTCCTCCAGCGCGTGCAGCCTGGCCCTGACCCACATGGAGGGGTCAGGGCCACTCAATAAGGCCCATTGTGTCCCGGTGCCTCCATTGTGTCCCCTGTCACATGCCGGCCAGACAGAGAGGGACATGGAGAGACAGGGAGAGAGGGACAGAGAGACAGGGGATCTGTGCAGCAGGTGAGCCAGGGAGGGGTAGGGTTACGGCCGCGATCACCTATAGATGACCTGAGAACCAAGCCGTGGCCCATGTTGATTCGTATGGATTAGTGAATGAATATTCAATTATTAATGGTTATTATGGATGTTCATCGTAGGCCGGATTCAAGATGTATCCGATGAATCACAGACAGGTCTGTGTCTGTGTGCGTGAGTGTGTGTGTGTAAACTAATTGACCCATTTGTTTTTTCTTGGTATAAGGTAACATTAGGAGGCTGTTATAAGTGTTGCTCGTGGTGCTTTGTCGGTGATACCCTGTACAGCCGGTGTCAGCTGAGCATTACATGCTTGCACATGCAGTGTGCTTTACATGCACATGGGTGTGGCTGGTTGTGTGTGTGTGTGTGTGCGTGTGCGTGTGCGTGTGTTTGTGTGTGTTTGCCAACGTGCATGCATGCATATGCCGTGCAAGGTTGATTGTACAAGCCTGAGTATATATTACATGCACATGTGGTTTACTTTATGTGCACATATGTGTTTGTTTTTGTGTGTGTATGTGTGTGTGTGTGTGTGTGTGTGTGTGTGTGTGTGTGTGTGTGTGTGTGTGCGCGTGCCAGCAGGCCTCCAGCCTGTGGGAGTCCTGGTGTCTTCCCTCCCAGAGACACCTGCATGGATTCCTGAAACATTGGGTTTCCCCCCCAGGGACGCTTCCGCACTCTTTGTACCCCGTGTGAACGACGCACAAAAACATTCAGCAACCGTCCGGCGTGCGGACCGACCCCCAGCCCCCCCTCGCTCGCTTTGAAATTGACAATCTAATTAAAATTATAAAAAATAAAAAGATGTGTCACCCATGTCCTCTCAGGCTCGTATTTCTTACGACGGGACGATTTCGATCTGAGAGCGAGAGAGCAGAGGACCAGGTCAAGTAGTGTGAACTGAATGCGCCGTCTACATGCGCCGTACATATTTTGATTGGCAGTTTATCTGCCGACGCATAGACAAAGATAAAGATAAAGATTAACATATGTGCATGAGGCTGTGGTGCAAGAAAAGGGGAATTCTCATTCACTTGAAACTTTTGTTCAAAGACAGAAGCTGGATAGAAATAATTAATTTGCACGAACCTACATGGACGATTAATTGCATAGCAAGTAGGACAAATGTATATATATATATTCACTTATCTATAAACATATACTATATACTTTCTATACATATATATATATATATATATATATATATATATATATATATACATGCATAAAACATCTAATATCTTCGGGAACGGTGCATTAGTGCACGTGTTATATAGCCTAAAGGCGTGCGTACGTCTGCATTTCTCTCATCCTGTTCGCCCCATCTTCAAGGACAACAGCTATTCAAACACACGAAGAGCCGAGCAAACTTTGTGCAACTTTCACTATTTTGTGTGCTGGCTCGGATTATATGTGCTCCTGCGCAAAATGTTTTGGGTTAGATGTTAATGTTTCGAAAGCGGCTGGAGATGGTGAACTTCTGGTGCATGTTCCTCGTGTTGACGCTCCCGCACATTACTCCCCCTATTGGTCAAAAGTGGAAGTTATATTGCGTTCGGCAGCCAGGACAGAAATGTTATTGTAAATAATTGTAAAAACGGTATTATAGTTTGATTATTTATAAATGTTTACAATTCAGAGGGAACAAGAGATTGAGCCACTGGTCTAACTGCTGAATATCTACTGTCGTTTCTAACTCCACCTTTCATGGCGTAATCCTCTCCATTCCAATACCCAAGCTGTAAATTCCATTTCCAAACACTGCTCCGTCAGAACAGCACCGGGCCTGATAATGATGTAAAGTACCCTAATCTGCATGTTAACAGCCGGCAGTTTAATAAAGCAGGTAGACTGATTCTCAAACTAAGCTAGCGTGTCTTAATAATATCATCCTTGGAGAATGTCTAGACTCTAGACCAGCCCAAATGAGGAGAAAAGGATGGATGGTTTCTTAAAAGAGGACGTAGGCCTGCACTCAGCAATTATATATACACAGTTTGAAGTTTGGTCAATCATCTTTCCTACCATTCATTAATTTCAGACATAGACCTTCATTATGTGTTCAGTAGCTTTGGTTATATATGTATACATATATATATTAGTTTGACTGGAGAATACAGTTTATTCTCCACTAGAACTTCCATTTAGGTCAGCATTGAGTTTAAACTCAATGCCAGTCCCACTGAGCAATAATGTTTTGAATTATTGACCAGCTAAGGGACACACAAACACTGCACGCACGCACACACCGCCCATCCACTGTCCTAATATTAGGACAGTGGGTTGTCTCCAGTGTGGGGTTAACCTCGCAGGCATCTGGATAATGCAGGAGTTGAAGGGAGACCGAAACACAGTGCCAGGGTGGGTCGGGGAGTTTGACGTAACGTCTGCCCGTCGCACTGTCTGACCGTGCCGTCAGGCCGTCAGAGCTGTCAGAAGGTTTGTCTGGTCAGAGCTTGACCTCTATGCGTGTCGTTCCGAGGAAGAGTTAGAGGAATAGAAATTGACATTTGGTCTTTTTTACATCATTTTAAGTTGACGTTTTTAGTTGATTTCCCTTATAATATGGTAGGCATTCTCTTTAACTTCGGACAACAAATTATATGAACGTAAACATGTGTATTTTGGCATTGGCTCCTAATAATGTATCAGCATTACGAAACTCATGATCATTGTCTCCGGCCTCCTATTGGTCATTCCAGCTCTCAATCCAGGTATAAATTGCTTACTCCCCCCCCACCCCCGCCCTCCTCCCCCACCCGGTCGTCTTGTCCCATACAGCGCACCACCTCCTCACTACCATTGAGGTGTTATTGAGTCGCGCCGCGCACCGTCTAGACACCCACTCCGGGAACAATCCCTCCATTTTAAATCCAACCCTCAATCAATGGAGCCCGCCGTCAGCCAAAGAGACAGCCTTCACCAGTGAATAGGCTTTCAAGAGGCCGCCTAATGCGGCGGCTGTATCGGCACGTCATATATTGCTCTTCCCGTGGCATTGAGTCTGGCCACAGTCACTCATTTAAACTAGGTCTAGGTTTGTTTTATGGGTCAGGTTCACCTCCCAGCTATAGGTTTAGCCACTACTTTTAAGCGTCGCCCGCATCCCAAGGCCTTCTGTGATTGAAATCCGAATCGAAGAGGATGGCGTTCATTTACATTAGAGGGCCGAAACGTTTGGAGAGAGGGCTCTGACAGCGCTGTCCTTTGCCGAGCCTTTTCTCATCCATTAGGTCTGTGTACTTTTGTTTATCATTAATGATGAATGCAACCGGCGGCCCTTAAAGACCTCTTTAAGTCCGGGCTGTCAGCTCTTTATACGGTGCCTGTTTACATCCCGCTTTACATTGAAGAAGAAGAGGTTGGAGTCACTTGGAGTCTATTGGTTCGTATGGGGTAGCTCCATACAACTGAAAACATGTCATATGTTGTTATAGCACACACACACACACACACACACACACACACACACACATACACACATACACAACCTCACTTGTAAGTCTCTTTGGATAAACTGATCAATGCTGGTTTGTCCACCAAAGAACAAAACTTGTCTTCAAAGAGGATAAATGAACGTTGTCACTTTTGGTTAATATAATACGGGTACCTCGGCAACAGGGGAATCAACCTTATCCATAAGCACATGTTGTCAGTCAACGAGCCAGACTTATGGTGCATCAAGATGCTGCTCTGCCATCTGCAACGAGATCAGCTGTCTGACACTCAGTGCTGAATCAGAGAGAGAGAGGGTATGTAAGAGAGAGAGAGAAGGAGAAAGAGAGAGGAGAGAGAGAGTATGGAAGAGAGAGAAAGAGAGAGAGAAGGAGGGAAAGGGAGAAAGAGAGAGAGAGAGAGATAGAAGAAGAGAGAGAAGGTAAGAGAGAGAGAAAGAAGAAGAAAAAGGAGAAAAAGAGAGTGGCCCACTAACACAAGCTTACACAGAGACATAAACAGAACCTATAAGTACACAAATATATGTTTAAAAGTCTGAATAGACATGGTATGTCCTTCTTCGTCTCCTGTGACTCTCTGACCTTGCTTGGATCTCATCGCACACAATGCTTGGGCATCGAGAGGAGTCTGGTGGTATGGAAATGGAAAACCATTCAGATGTAGTTTGGGTTTTAAGAAGTATTTGGTTCAAGTTTTGTACACAATGTGAAAAGAAACTTTAGAAATGTCCATCCACGTTTAGCTAGCTTCTACCTCGTCCTCTACCTCATCTACGTACTGCTGGTACTAAGGACTGGTATAATGACCCATAACCCTCCCTCACTCCCCAAGGGTCACACACACACGCACACACACCGATAATACATAGTCATAGTCAGTGGGACATGTGACATGTAATATGCCCACGCACCATCCACCACTGTCAGGGATTATTTTAGCTTTTGTTGCACGGGAGGTGGACCTCTGGCATACAGTACATACCACCACCAGCAGAGGTCAGGTGGCTCTGCAGTGGCCCCACGACGAGACACTAATCCTGGGCTACTGGTGACTATTAAGAGCTGGGGCTCTGGAGCTTACGGGTCAAGTATGTGAAAAACGACCTCATGAGTAACACCAAGGCTAAGCCTTTGAGTGGTTTCAATATATCTCTGCACTTTCCTGAGCCACTTTATAGTCAGGGTATATTTTAATGTATGTGTGTACATTTGATGTACATTGATGTGTATGTATGCATATTCTTCGCCTTTCTGCACTTTTTAGTTTATTTTTTGCACATGTTTTGTATTTTTTCAACAATTCTTTATATACAGATATCCATTTGTGACCGTAACAATTGACTTTGGTATTAATGAAGTATTCTGAATCTGAATCTAGTTGGTAAAGAAAAGGGTGGAAAATGAACCTTGTACAAAATGAAGGGGTAAATACATGAGGCTCTTCCCCCCTAATGACACGTTGCTGACAACTCAATTTCAGCAACATACTTGTAAAACTCAATGTTGAGAAAGATGTGTGCATTGCTGCGAAGATCGAGTCGTAATGATGGATGGAGGGTTGAGTGCCTGCACTCCAAAAGCTTCTAAAAAATGATTAATCTTTTATTAATTTTCTAAAAGGAAGAACTTTTGGAAGGAAGGAAGAAGCAATTTGGGGATTTGATAAACGTCATGTACTCGCATTATTGTGACAATTTCTTAGGTGTATAATAATGCTTATAACGTCATTAACTGATAATAAAATCATTAACTTTAATTGATGGTTCATTAGTTGACCGTTCAGTGTACGGAAAATTAACAAATACTGATGCATTCAATGGGGAAACCGAATACAAAACAGTGCTGTAAACAACTGATCATTACAATATTATAATAAATATAAGGTTCAAATTAAATGAAAAAATGTATATATCACCCCACACACACAAACACACAGCCACACACCCATCCAACGAACCAAACACACCCACCCACCCACACACACACACACACACACACACACAATAGTAGTGCTATTACTACTACTACACTGCTCCTACTACGCCTGACGCTGCTGCTCTGCTCCGTCAACAAGGGCTTAGCACTCCCTTCCCTCGCTCTCCCCTCCCTCCTCCCTCCCTCCCCCCTCCCTCCCTCCCTCCTTCCCTCCCTCCTCCGAGAGTGGAGTACGTTGTGCTCCAGTTGACAGCTCGTGCGGCGCTAGCACATTCCACATAAGTACTACATCAGATGTTTGTGGGGGCCCCAAGAAGTGCGGCGATTGGCCCAGCTGCCTTTGACAGCGGCCAATGAAGAGCGATCTCTGGGAGAAAAAAAATTAAAAGACACATTAACAACATTCAACAGTGTCTCCCTCTGCTGGTCAAAGCGCAGAAGACGTGGGTACCGGTAATCTGATGGAGGAGAGGAGCGGTGACTTAGTTGTGTGACGGCGCAAGCATGTTTTCCATAATTTCATTTTATTGTAGTGATCACAAGAAACGAAGGGCAGCCATAGGAATCAGGAGGAGAATAGAGACAACGGTTGTTTAGAAGCACACACATGAACTGCGACTTAGGCTATTACTGATATGACTGTCTTACCATAGCAGGTCAACGGTGAGAGAGCCTGCGGTATGCTGCCCGGGGGGGGGGGGGGGGAGAGATCCTGTTAGTCACAGAGGGTGGAGTGTCCTTCCACACAAAGGCCCTGGAAATGTTAAGCTTGTTTGTGTTTCAGTGTATGCGTTGGATTGGTTTTTGGTTTTCTGAAGATGTATTATCTATTGGTCATAGATAATCAGTTCAATATCACGAAAAAACGTAAAAGTTCGTGTTGAAATTCACCTTCAACGCTTATTAAAAAGCTCAGACATTATGAAATGTTGTTGATTTGATTTCCATATTCCATATTTCCGCTGTATAAAGCTCACCATATTAAATCCAGTCGGATAGCAAACACCCATCACATTTTCATAACTAAAGAGGCACCAAGTGATCTTCAAAAATGCAATGAAAACATTTTCTCACACACGCACGCACGCATACGCGCACACACATACACACGCGCGCGCGCACACACACACACACACACATACACACACACACGATGGATACTCTGCAGGGCTTCTCTCGTGCCGAATACTAACAGAGAGCTTTGCTGAATGCTAATGGGAATCTTCTGCGGGGTTATTCCATATCCTCAGGTCCCTCAGCTCAAAGATCTGAGAGAATTTCTAAGCCTTGTCCCTCGTTCTGTCTCTCTCGCTTACACGCGTTTCTTCATATCCCCCCCTCCCCCCTTCCACGCACACACACACGCACACCGTCCCATTACCTTTCGTCCTTCGCTATTCCACCCACTGACTACCCCTTTCCAGCTGCAATCCCTCCTCTCTCTCTTTCTCACCCTCTCTCTTTCTCTCTCTCGCTCTCTCTAGCTCGCGCTTCCCCCCCCCCTCCCTCCCGCTCTCTCTATAATTTGTCAAGAGTTACTTGAGGCTCAATTATTGCAAAGCCTCTTTTACGCCCGAGTAGAAAAACAACCAACGTCAGCAGAAAAACTTGCCCAGAAGAACAAAACCACTTAAAAAGTTTAATAGGGCTCAAAAGGTCTGACAAAATCTTCATTCAAGGGTCGGCATGTGCCAAAATCACATTAAACTACAGTAGTCATTGTCATATTTCCCTAATTGACCTCAACCCCTGATTTGTTCATACGCTAAATCATTACAATACGATATATTAATAATGCGTTATTTCAGGACAATTCTGGTAAATGTGGCTCCTAATCATTACATTTGTGTATGTATGTGTGTGCTACGACCGTTAATGGGGAAACAATATTGTGAATGCGTGTGAGAGTACTGACGAATGAAGCTGTAAATAGCAGCGAAAATGCTATAGCTGTGAGTTACTTTTATTTATGCAACTCGATGTCGCCATCGTGTGGTTAGAATAATATTTGAAGGCTTCTGTTTGTTTATGTCCCATTGTTTCCAATAAATAAATCAATAAAATCATAGCTATTGCCACTCCTCGCACACACTCACTAAAGCATGCTTTGATAACATGTGGTGTCATATTAACATAGCTGTTTAAGCTCATCCTAACATGAACCCTTAACCACAGTGTTAAATAACCACGTCAGTAGAAATGTGGCGATGTAAACACTGTGCCAAATATAATTCCCCCTTTAATTCATATGGTTGGCAACACAATGATATCCTATTGTGATTTAATCAAATAACATGGCTTCTAGCTAAATAAGGCTTATGTCACTGCTTTTGAAAACCCATCCCTTTTAGACCTACGCATGATGTCTCTTGCTTGTTTCTGTTATATCAGGCTGATTTCTAAGCAAAATACAAAAAGGTGTTTAATAAAACTTTACAATGGAGACTATCTGCTATTGTACATGAACAAAAACAAGACCGACCTTGTGTTATGAGTACTCCTTACCCAGGCCAGATCGGCTTCAATAAGTCCACTGAATGTCAAAATGTGGAGAATGCTAACAAAATATATAATAAAATATAATACATAATAAAATAAACACAACAAACACTGTTCAAATAAATAACCTTGCTTCTAATTTTAATACTGCAGACAGAAGAAAGGGTCATGAAAACGACCAGCAATTACAACAAATCAATTACTAAAAAAAATCAAATCAAATCAAAGTCTTGCATTTAGGACCAAATGAAATGTACTAAACCATATAGCGCTCAACACAAGCAGTATGGCTTTGGTAAAAGGTGACCCTGAGTCCTCTTTAGTTGAAATAAGATTAAGGTAACGATCATTGCAAGCATCAAGAACCTATGTGTGCATAAACAGCTTCAAGGAAAGGATTTGGTGGCCCTCTGTGGGGCAAAACACCACGTTTATATTCTATCTAGAGGCACAGAAGAAAATAAAACCAGTCTTTTTCCAATGAGAGCCTGGTATTTAAAAAAAGAAGTTGGCCGAAAATACGTCAAAATGGTGGTTCCCAATCCTGGCAGTGCACAAGAAAACCTAGGTTTTCGTACATTTTCAGTTGGTTACATTAAAGCAAGTGAAATATATCCTTTTATATTATGTCGTAAATCATACATTTAAAGTGTGAGTCGGTGTAGACTCGTGAGATATTTTCAAGATGTTGCGTCTTGAGGCTGAGCAGGCTTGTGGACAAGTAGGCTTCCAATGATCAACAAACTATCGGACTGTTCAAACACGACAACGCAATTCTTTTACAAGGTTCTACCCCTTAACCTCTTTCTTAATGGGCTTCAGAAAATCAGACTCCCAAAACTGATTGAGCATTTTGGTTTGGGTCCCCATGCTTTGATCTTCACACAGCTGCACCAACGCATCCATTCATCCAAGACATTCTCAACTTCAGCCATCAATCCATTCATCCAAGACATTCTCAACTACATCCATCCATCGACTCATCCAAGACATCACAACTGCATCCATCAAATCACTCCAGTCAAGACTTTCACAACTGCATCCATCCATCCATCCATCCATCCATCCGTCCAAGCCAGGTAGTGGTGGTTATGGTGAGGGTGGGGGTTAGGGTGGGGGTAGTGGTGGTTAGGGTGAGGGTGGTGGTGATGTTTGGGTGGGGGTAGTGGTGGTTAGGGTGAGGGTGGTGGTGCTGATGTTGGGGGGGGTGGTAGTGGTTAGGGTGGGGGTAGTGGTGGTTAGGGTGAGGGTTAGGGTGGGGGTAGTGGTGGTTAGGGTAGGAGTGGTGGTGGTGATGTTTGGGTGGGGGTGCTGATGTTGGGGGTGGTGGTAGTGGTTAGGGTGGTGGTGTTGATATTTGGGTGGTGGTGGGACCAGGGTAGGGGGGCTATCTGGCCTTAATGTTTGGGTGGTGGTGGTGGTGGTGGTGATGGTGATGTTTGGGTGGTGGTGGTGGTGGTGGTGGTGACGGTGATGTTTGGGGGGGGGTGGTGGTGGTGGAGAGGGTGGGACCGGGGGAGGGGGGTGCTATCTGGCCCCTCTCCGCTGCACTACGATGGTTCCCGCCACAATGTCGTACACAGTTCTGTTGTGCTGGAAGAAGAAGAGCGTGATGAAGATGGGGAAGAGGAAGGCGATGGAGAAGTTCTTGTTCAGGGCCCGCACCGTGGACCTATGGCCGTCCGAGGTAGAGAGAAACAGAGGAAGAGAGAGAGAGAGAGGGGTAAGGATCAGGGGGATGGATCAACCAATCAGGGGGATGAAAAACAATGCAATAAGACCCACCTGCTAGTGTGCTAGCCAAGTAGGCCTTATGCTAACCATGAAGGCCAAACGCTAACCAAGTAGGCCTTATGCTAACCATGTAGGTCTTATGCTAACCATGAAGGCCTTATGCTAACCATGTAGGTCTTATGCTAACTATGTAGGCCTTATGCTAACCATGAAGGCCAAACGCTAACCAAGTAGGCCTTATGCTAACCATGTAGGCCTTATGCTAACCATGTAGGTCTTATGCTAACCATGAAGGCCTTATGCTAACCATGTAGGCCTTATGCTAACCATGAAGGCCAAACGCTAACCAAGTAGGCCTTATGCTAACCATGTAGGCCTTATGCTAACCATGAAGGCCTTATGCTAACCATGAAGGCCTTATGCTAACCATGAAGGCCTTATGCTAACCATGTAGGCCTTATGCTAACCATGAAGGCCAAACGCTAACCAAGTAGGCCTTATGCTAACCATGTAGGTCTTATGCTAACCATGAAGGCCTTATGCTAACCATGTAGGCCTTATGCTAACCATGTCGGCCTTACGCTAACCATGTAGGCCTTATGCTAACCATGAAGGCCTTATGCTAACCATGAAGGCCAAACGCTAACCATGTAGGCCTTATGCTAACCATGAAGGCCAAACGCTAACCAAGTAGGCCTTATGCTAACCATGTAGGTCTTATGCTAATCATGAAGGCCTTATGCTAACCATGAAGGCCAAACGCTAACCAAGTAGGCCTTATGCTAACAATGTAGGTCTTATGCTAACCATGAAGGCCTTATGCTAACCATGTAGGCCTTATGTTAACCATGTAGGCCTTATGCTAACCATGTAGGCCTTATGTTAACCATGTAGGCCTTATGCTAACCATGTAGGCCTTATGTTAACCATGTAGGCCTTATGCTAACCATGTAGGCCTTATGCTAACCATGTAGGCCTAATGCTAACCATGAAGGCCTTATGCTAACCATGTAGGCCTTATGCTAACCATGAAGGCCTTATGCTAACCATGAAGGCCTTATGCTAACCAAGTAGGCCTTATCCTAACCATGTAGGCCTTATGCTAACCATGTAGGCCTTATGCTAACCATGAAGGCCTTATGCTAACCATGTAGGCCTTATGCTAACCATGTAGGCCTTATGCTAACCATGAAGGCCTTATGCTAACCAAGTCGACCATATGCTAACCATGTGGGAAACTGCCTAGCAACCCAGGGTCAGGTCTGTCCCGCTGTGCTACCTGTCATTCCCGCTCTCCTTCAACCCACTTCCCTTCCTGCTTCCCTGTGCTGTCTATGAATAAATGTAAACAGCCTTAATAATATAATTATTAAGTTAAATATATTAGCCTGTATGACGAGGTAATCATGAGATTCAACTTGGACACTTCTGTCGAAGTCCGGCGGTGTTTCAACCAAAAATCTAATAAAAAGAGAAGAAAAATAACGTATCCATATTTAAGAGTTTTCTCAGCCCTCTGTATCTAAACAATGAGTTGACCTGCTGCGATGATGGATAAAACCCACGTTAAGTAGCCAAAGACGCGGTGGTCTGCCGATCCAGGGGGGGTTCACTTACGCCGAGAGGGAGACGTTGGTGGAGGGGACGACCAGGACACGGTTGGGCCGGATCAGGGTGGACGTGTCGCAGGTCACGACCCGCAGACCCATCAGGAACTTCCCCGGTGTGGCCCCGCCCACTCCCCAGATACATATGATCTGATTGGATGAAACAGCGATACGAAAAAGGTTTGAGCAAGCATCTACACATCAATTTTAAAAGCAATATATTCATATTTGGTGGATTTCAAAAACTAAACTCAAAGGGATTTTCTGTTTCTAATATTTGGTCATATAGGTAGATGTTTAGCCGACACGTTCATTAAAATACATTTTCTAACAAGCAGACTCAGGGCTGTAAGTCCAACACTAACCACTAGACTATCCTGTTCCCCAGCACAATTACAAACAGCCAACCAATCTAAAAACACACACATGTACACCTGGTAAAAACTAGGTAAGAGAGGAAGACATTTAGGGCTTCTGGCAGATGCTTTTATCCAAAGTGACTTACAATAAGTACATTCGTCAGAAGAAAGACAAGGAAAGCGAACCGGCAAACCACATGGAGAGCGTGTTGGTTTAAGGGGGTGAGGATGTGTGTGTGTGTGTAAGGGAGCAGGAATCCCCCCTGTTAATAGGGAACCCAGCGATGTGATGTGAACAACCTCCGCCCACCCCAACCTTGACTTTCTGCACTGACACATCTCAGGCAACTATGAGGCCAGAGTTGCATTGCTGCATCCTCTGCAGGGAAGCAGAGGGGGGGGGGGGGAAGGATTCAAATGGACAGCGGATTTGAAACTGTGCCATGCTGTGGCAGTTAATAGCCGCCTAAATGTGCAGTGGGCACAGAAATATGTAACATCTTGTGATTTCACATTAATGTTATTATATACAGTTAGTTATAGTGTATTTTACGTTTACACATTAAATTATAATGAATGAATATTACAGCAGTATTTCCCTGAGCAATGTTCAAAAAGCTGTTACCCGGTTGTAGCAGCAGAACAAACAACCTATGGTCCCAACTTGTGATATAAGCCACATTAAACTGCATGTTTGAGGTAAAGTTATTCCAGTTCAATGCACGAGAATATCCAGACACATTTATGAAGAAAGACATTTCCTGTTTCGAATTTCCTAATGTGTTGAGCAACTGACGACTTGCCTTTACGACTTTAAAACCCAAGATAGGATCTGGTTCCTTCCGCATGCTACATGATAGTCATAACAACCTGACATGAGACCATCGCCCCTCTCCAGGACCTTCACATTGAACCCCCAAGTACAGTATTATGTCGATTGGTTTGTAACCGCACTAGATGTGATGCAGTGATCGATCCATCGGTCTCAGCCGGTAGAACATGGCGTCCACACTGGGGGCCCCCCATAATAATAATTAATAATAATAATGTACGCCCACCCGGCGTATTCTAAGACGCTCTGGGTGACAGCGTCCACCTCATGGTAATGAGGTGGCACTCTTTCACGGGTCCATGCACTCTTTCACGACTGCATAGACCCTCTGTATATATAATCTATTATCATTTTATTTAAGTTGTTCTTGTTGTGCTGTCTTGCTCCATGTGTGCTCACGAATCTGAAAAGCGACCTTGAGTATTAGAAAGGTGCTATACATAAAGTAAACACATTATTATAATTGTAATTATTATTAAGAGTACATGTTTCTACATCACGGAGCAGCGTCCTCGGAGGCCGTAGAGGAGGGTGAGCCTCACCTCGTAGATGCAGACCAGAACGCGGTAGACCAGCGCCACCGCCATCATCTTCTGCAGGTCCTCAAGCGACGTGTTCTCGTCTATCTCCTCCACGATGAACTGGGTGATGAACTTGGCAATGTCCCTGAAGGGTCACCGGGTGGGGGGGGGGAGGGGAAAGGAAGAATAAAAAGCCAATATAGACTGGAGAAGGTGTTGCACGTGGCGGTTCAACTATTCAAATTGTGCAGCGGATAAGATGACACATGCAAATCAAAGGTTTTAATTTGCTGGTCGCTAGTAACAGCTTCTGACTATTTAGCTGACATGCTAACTCAAAACCCCAACATTGGTTAAAACCAAAAGCATGAAGTGCAGTGTAAGTGTGTGTGCAACCGTTTCAAAGTGAAGTCATTCATTTGGCCAGAATCTCATTAACAACAACAACACACTCTACCACTTTCGGTCTTACTTCATCCCACTTAGGTGCATGATCCACAGCACTATCGTGGCCTTCACACAGAACAGGATGAAGAAATCCACCGTCTCAGCCAGGAATCTCTGGAGGGGCGTGGGGATAGTGTACTCCCGTCCTGCCAACAGAGGGATACTGGTCTTTGGGTTGATTTGATAGGCCAGCGACATGTAGCCAGAAAACCAATGCAATAATCTGTGTGTGTGTGTGTGTGTGTGTGTGTGTGTGTGTGTGTGTGTGTGTGTGTGTGTGTGTGTGTGCGTGTGTGTGTGTGTGTGTGTCAGAAAGTGTTGATATCTGAACGGTGAACGGTTCCCAACATAAAAGAAAAAAAAAAGGCTACCTGCTTGAGGCGGGTTCTGTTGCTGGACTGGCCGTCCAGGTGTGTTTTCTGCGGGTTGCTCGTTGTTGGCAGCGGATAGATAGGGGGGAACGGGATAACTGAAGGGATAAGGGTAATTGTACCAGTTCTGGGCGTCGAAAGTGAGGTGCCCAACGCCGGGTGGCGAGGCAGAAGCACCGGATGGATGGGGAAGGAGACCCGGGTGATGGAAAGTGGTGGGTGGAAGAAAGGGAAAGGCGGACATTGCCATCCAACTCTGCCAGTTCGCATGCCCCCAGTAGTACTGCCACATCCATTGCTGCAACTTTGCGCAGTATTCGGTTGTAGCGTTGATGGTGGCTTTTGGTGTCTTTTCTTCAGTTTCCGAGGTATCCGGCTGACTATCACTCGTTGCAACCGCAGCCATGGTTGAGCCACTTCCCGATGTGTGTTTAATGGACGAGTTAAACCTGTGTAAACGTATTTACTACACTTGGTAATCTGGATGTTGTTTCATATTAGCTGTAAGAGCAGAACGCTGTGGTCGATCCACTGGCGGCGCTAAGTAGTCCCTAGAACCCAGGTGAAACCGGAAATGGAAAGTACACGTTATCACGGTTCGACTGTTTTCGTTTTGGATCTTGAAGTTATCTAAACGCTATTATTTAACTATTAAATGATTTTGCAAACATATGTTTTGATAGACTATGTGTAATTCACCCCTTTTATTCCAACTATACAATGAGCGACTCACCCTGTACAACTAATGGTATGTGCCGCCTAAACCCCGTTTTATATCCGCACCTAAGCGCTTCAGTAATTTATTGCACCAGAATGGTGACATGTATTTCATTATAATTGATTATAAGTTAAATTGCGTTTACATTTATATTTATATTTAGGGCATTTAGCTGGCGTTTTTTTTCAAAGCGACTTACAATAAGTAGGTCTATTTGTCAGACGATTGGTACGTTTGGTAAAAGGAAAGGAAAATATTTTCTAACAATAATTAAAATATATTAATAAAAATATACATATTAACAAACGTTATTGTAAGTTCCACCTTAATTCCTAAGTATGCCCGTGCTACGTTAGCTTTGTACAACTATTATTCTGTAGTGCAGTGGGAGTTCTGTGCAAGAACTGTGGGCTGAGCGCCACCATGGATCATGACCTGCTATCATCAGATATAGCTTTCATATGGTGCTGCTGATAGAGAGGTCTAAAACAATACCGCAGCATCCAAGATGGTAGCTCCGCACATAAACAGTAGTGAAAGCTGTAGTTATATACTGTTTTTTAGCAGTTCAAAAAATTTTCTCTCCATAATTTTTCTTTACCTACTTTTTCTCGATTTCTTTCTCTCCTTTTTCAATTTTTTATTCTCGCCATCATATTTCTATACCTCCTTTCCCCCAAAAAAATTCTCTTCATCATTTTTTGCACCTCATTTCTTCTCGATTTGTTATTCTCTCCACCATTTTCCTATACCTAATTTTCTATACCTCCTGTAAAAAAAAAAGAAGGTGTAGTGACCCCAACCCACCAGGTTTTTTATTCTCCGTTTTTCCATACCTCATTTTTCTAAGGTTAATATTCTCCATAATTTTCCGATACCTCCTTATTCCAGGTTTTTTTTTTTCTCCATTATTCTATACCTCCCTTTTCCACGTTTTCTATTCCACCACAAGGGGGTGGCAGAGGTCGGTTGAACGAGAGAATAATTAACTTGTTTGATTAGACAAATGTAATTATAAAGACGTAAGTTTAATAATTAAGGTAAAATGTTTTTTTTAATAAACAAAAACGGAATATTGATGAGAAATACAATGCAGCACTCTCTTGGCAAACATAATGATTGAAAGTCCTTTGATGAATGCAAGGCAGATGTAATACTACTGTTAAGAAGCCTATTCATGATGGAGAGTTTGCTGCAGGTTTAGGTCCTAATCAGCCAGTCTGGGGCAGCTGGGGTCAGAAGGTCTCCACAAAAGACTGTTCCGGAAATGGCTTTGATTCAAAGGACCTGCTGGTCAGTCAGCTGATAAAGAGCAATAGCCCTACTCTCTCTCTTTGTCTCGGTCTCTCGGTCTCGCTCTCTCTCTCTCTCTCTCTCTCTCTCTCTCTCTCTCTCTGTTTCTCTCTCTCACACTCTCTCACACACACACACACACACACTCACACACACACACACACACACACACACACACACACACACACACACACACACACACACACTAACACACAATGTAACCATCCAGTAGACTATTTGATTTAAAGGGTGGCTGGATGGCGAGGGGTGGAGGGGTGGTATTTGCTGACAGTGCGGCTGGCCGTATCCGTGTTTGAGGCGTTGGGTCTGCCAGCTCTAAATGACCGCGCCGTGTTCCAGGGTGAATGGGTGCAGCGATGCGGACTCTAATCCACCCCTCACCGAGAACAGAGACCTGCATGCTATAGCCGGAGCCGGGGTCACCGTAAACGCCAAATATAAGAGCCGAACGCAGGCCCGCAATCTGGTGGGATTACTGGTGTGTGTGTGTGTGTGTGTGTGTGTGTGTGTGTGTGTGTGTGTGTGTGTGTGTGTGTGTGTGTGTGTGTGTGTGTGTGTGTGTGTGATGTTTGTCTATCTGTATTTATGTGTGTGTGTGTGTGTGTGTGTGTGTGTGTGTGTGTGTGTGTGTGTGTGTGTGTCAGTGTGTCTGTGTATCAGAAAGTGGACATCTAAACGGTAAACGTGTTCACTGCAAACAGTGTGTGCTACAGAGACAGAGAGAGTAATTGAATTTGCTGCTCTGACGCTCTTTTTGATTTAATTTAATTTCATTAAGAGAGAGAGAGAGATCATCATCATTCCCTCATTTATTGCACCTTACCCTTACTTACTATTTTCCATGCCAATAACTTTGTAATGACTTTAATTTAATTGAGAGAAAGAGAGAGAGAAGTGAGAGAGAGAGAGAGAGAGAGAGAGAGAGAGAGAGAGAGAGAGAGAGAGAGAGAGAGAGAGAGTACTTATTTCTAGGAACTATTATTCTTGATTGAAGTATTTATTGAATAATCCCAAAGCAAAATCCATTTTAAAGAATGGCCCGAGAACAATAGGATAATTGTTGAAATGATTCCTGGATTAAAGGGGTCATTTTAGTGATACAGAATATCCCAGAAGGGGACCACAATGGCCGCCTGTTGGGCCTCCCTTCCCTAATGATCCAAACTCTTTAATGGGACGACTGGTTCAGCGTGCACTGCTTACTGGATAAGCCCCGGCGGGATGGAGCCAAGGGCATTGTTACAAAAAGAAGTTTAGGGAATTTCATGAAAATTCTGTAGACTTTATTTTAGAGGGGATTAAGGTGATAGATTCAAATGAGACGAAATGACTGTCTGGGAAAATAACGCTAATATTGTATTGTATTTTTATCAATATTTAGAGATTTAGAGATATTTATATAAGTACAGTGGGGCAAAAAAGTATTTAGTCAGCCACCAATTGTGCAAGTTCTCCCACTTAAAAAGACGAGAGAGGCCTGTAATTTTCATCATTGAACCTCAGCTATGAGAGACAAAATGAAAAAAAAAATCCAGAAAATCACATTGTTTGATTTTTTAAGAATTTATTTGCAAATTATGGTGGAAAATAAGTATTTGGTCACCTACAAACCAGCAAGATTTCTGGCTGTCACAGACCTGTAACTTCTTCTTTAAGAGGCTCCTCTGTCCTCCACTTGTTACCTATATTAATGGCACCTGTTTGAACTCCTTATCAGTATAAAAGACACCTGTCCACAACCTCAAACAGTCACACTCCAAACTCCACTATGACCAAGACCAAAGAGCTGTCAAAGGACACCAGAAACACAATTGTAGACCTGCACCAGGCTGAGAAGTCTGAATCTGCAATAGGTAAGCAGCTTGGTGTGAAGAAATCAACTGTGGGAGCAATTATTAGGAAATGGAATACATACAAGACCACTGATAATCTGCCTCGATCTGGGGCTCCACGCAAGATCTCACCCTGTGGGGTCAAAATGATCACAAGAACGGTGAACAAAAATCCCAGAACCACACGGGGGGACCTAGTGAATGACCTCCAGAGAGCTGGGACCAAAGTTACAAAGGCTACCATCACTAACACACTACGCCGCCAGGGACTCAAATCCTGCAGTGCCAGACGTGTCCCCCTGCTAAAGCCAGTGTATGTCCGGGCCCGTTTGAAGTTTGCTAGAGAGCATTTGGATGATCCAGAAGAGGATTGGGAGAATGTCATATGGTCAGATGAAACCAAAATAGAACTTTTTGGTAAAAACTCAACTCGTCGTGTTTGGAGGAGAAAGAATGCTGAGTTGCATCCAAAGAACACCATACCTACAGTGAAGCATGGGGGTGGAAACATCATGCTTTGGGGCTGTTTTTCTGCCAAGGGACCAGGACGTCTGATCCGTATGACGGAAAGAATGAATGGGGCCATGTATCGTGAGATTTTGAGTGAAAACCTCCTTCCATCAGCAAGGGCACTGAAGATGAAATGTGGCTGGGTCTTTCAGCATGACAATGACCCCAAACACACCGCCCGGGCAACAAAGGAGTGGCTTCGTAAGAAGCATTTCAAGGTCCTGGAGTGGCCTAGCCAGTCTCAAGATCTCAACCCCATAGAAAATCTTTGGAGGGAGTTGAAAGTCCGTGTGGCCCAAAAACATCACTGCTCTAGAAGAGATCTGCATGGAGGAATGGGCCAAAATACCAGCAGCAGTGTGTGAAAATCTTGTAAAGACTTACAGAAAACGTTTGACCTCTGTCATTGCCAACAAAGGGCATGTAACAAAGTATTGAGATGACCTTTGGTTATTGACCAAATACTTATTTTCCACCATAATTTGCAAATAAATTCTTTAAAAATCAGACAATGTGATTTTCTAGATTTTTTTTTTTCATTTTGTCTCTCATAGCTGAGGTATACCTATGATGAAAATTACAGGCCTCTCTCATCTTTTTAAGTGGGAGAACTTGCACAATTGGAGGCTGACTAAATGACTTTTTTGCCCCACTGTATATAAGTATATATTTATGAACAAAATCCTTTTTACAGCTATCTTAACGGTTTTAAAGCTAAATGCACTAATGATATCACACAAGGATAGCTATATCAATAACTTCGATAATAGATTTAGGTTTCAACCAGAATTGGGTTTGAAATAAATCAATGGAAAACCTTTCTGCCAGAGGTGGTAGTTTCAACCCTTATGGAAGGAATGGAAAATCACAGGGAGAGGAAAAAAGAAAGACTTGAGAGCTTAGAGAGAACATTTCACTGGGAAACCCAATTAATGGAATTATGTCAGTTGTGTTAGAGCTCAGACAGGAACACCCACAGGGTGAGGGGTTATCAGACACAACCAGTCTACCACCGCTCTCCTATTGGCTCACGCTGGCTTTCACAAACTCCCCTCATCTTCCTCCTCATACTCCCCTCATTCGGCTCCACCACTTCATCCTCTTCATTATCCTCTTATTCCTCCTCATTCTCTTCCTCCTCCTCCTTCTCACATAATCTTCTTCCTCCACCTCATACTCCCTTCATTCTGCTCCACATCTCCCTCCATCTCCTCCTCCTTCTCATGGATTCTACCTCTGCCCTCGGTTTTCCCCTGACAAATTCTTGTCTTCGCACTCTCAACATGCTCTCAGCTCACAGTTCTCAGCTTCTATGATCTCCTTTCTCATGTCCTTCACAGCGTGAGGGAATTCCTTTGGTTTCGTACCCCATAGCTCATTTGTTTTCTTCAAGAGCCAGGGCGATCTGATCCTTTCAGCGGAACGTGCAGAATGGACCAAAGCACACCGCTGGAGTGTTTTTTCTGTGAGTCCAGTGCAGGCTGTATAGGGGAGTGAAAACATCTCACTATATGATGGGTTTGAATATTAAGAGGACCATTGTGGACACAATGTCGTCAAACACCAAAAGATATTGATCTTAGGCAGGTCAGAAGTCATGTTTGTTCGATTTTGATCGAACATAAGTGTTGGAAACCAAAGAAAAAAGGTCCTTTTTCTTATTGATGAATAGTGTGGACATGGGTGGAAAAAATGTCAATAAAACTGTCCTGGTGTCTTTAAAATCATCGCTCAACTCCCACTTTCCCTTTATGTGCTCCTCTGGTTCCAAACCTGATGAGAACCAGGCCATGAGATGGGATCTGACCCATGGAGATCTCTGCTTGTTGGGTTAACGTCCAGCTGTGTCCCCGGAGGCGAGGCTGAGCTGTCTTCCCCTGGTTCCCTGGTGTTGATGCAAGCAGCTGCACATCGAAAGGTTTGGGGAAGAATCCACCCGGAATGGTGTGCACTTCGCTGATTTATAGCTCCTATGTTATTTTTTAGCTCTTGTTGATTGGTTGACTTTGATGCTAGATTTTGTGGAAATCCAAGTGCACTTTGTTGAGATGTGCGATTTCTGTTTCTCTAAAACGTCCCACAATGTGTGCACTAATGCTCTGCCCTAGTGCACTCTCATAAGCTGTTGTTTTTGGCAAATTTGGTGATTCAGCACGTGGATGACTTTTGCCACTACTCCAGTTTGGAATGTACGCTGTGGCCGTTCTCAACATAATTTCAAGCCAATTTTGTCCCGCCCTTAATCACAATTACAGTCACAAGGGGCTTTATTTGTACTTAGGATGAGAGGGTCCTTTTTAACTGAACATAGAATGTAAGATCAGATTTCAACTGCGGCCTTGTAAAGTCTGGTACACCCATTTGATAAACAAATCATAAAAATAACTGCATTGTTTTTCTACAATAATTGTGGTTAGTCTGTGTGGCATATTGCCAAACCATGTCAGTATGGGCTTACATGCTGTCCACCGTAGGAAGCACGCAAAACATCAACACGCACGGCATTCTCACCGACAGGACGTGCTTTTTTTGTCGCTTGGGTTTGATCCATCTCACGTGGGGTCAAAGTGGGCGTGGCCGTTAGGTTCGGTGATGTTAACAGTCTTGTTTACAAGCTACTTGGAGACAAGTCAACCTGTGAGTGATGGCTTCCCTTTCCCTCCTGCCTAATATCTGCCTGTATTTATCTCTCCTGTGCTTTGGCAGGAAGTGCACGCTACAGAGTGCCTGGCGAACAATGTCTTCATGATGGCCTATTGTTGTCGTTATAAGGTTACAAGTAGTGTGTAGTTGTAAGGATGCAAGCTTTTAAGCCCTATGTGTTTGGGAAAGGTTTGGAATGACCTGAAAACGTTAAATCTTAACACGATAGTAAATGGTAGAATTTAAGATTTAGATTCCATGGTCCTAATGTGTCCTTTCATTTCTTTCTTTTCCTTTAGTTTACTGTAAGCTATGACACAATTGGCGCAGAGTTGTGTGCGTTACGTAACGCACACATGCTCACACACACACACTCTAAACAGACATGCAGGCGCGCATGTGTGCACACATGCTCGTGCACCAGAGTCATCAGAATTTGATTTATTGCCGTGAAAGTGTAACCTGTACAAGGGATTTGTCTTGGTATTTGGTGCAAAAAAAAATAAACATAGTAGGAT